>NW_027362859.1:5342500-5935541 GCF_046119375.1 Phyllobates terribilis
TGCTGGTAGGCAGACTGTCGGACCACAGGATTGCAAGCAGGTAGACAGAAATCAGGCAGATATCAGGCAGGTATCAGGCAACGGGACCTGAGGGCTGAAGCAGAGTTGAAAGGCTTTGCAACAACAGAGCGCGGGCACCTCCATTTTGGAGGAGGTGCATTATATATGGTGAGGTCCTCCGGCCATTGGCCGGGGACTCCTTAGGACGGCGCGCGCGGCCCCTTTAAGAGAGAGGGAGCGCGCGCGCGCCCTAAGCACATTGACCTGGAAGCAGCGTGCGCTGCCAGCAGAGCGGGAGGAAGACGCCGGGCACAGAGCGGAGAGGTGAGGGGAACGGCGTCCCAGCCTAGCAGGAGGCATGGACGCCGACGCTACAGTCGTCAAGTGATTGTAACAGCCGTCACGTGATTGTGGCAGCCGTCATGTGATTGTGGCAGCCGTCACGTGATTGTGGCAGCCGCCACGTGCTGGTATAACACGCTGCAATTAGAAATGGGAATCGGCACAGGAGTCACAATATAAAGTCAGTGCTGGTAGTAACACAAGAATCCAACAAGCCGAGCGTCCACACGTCGTCCAACAGCCCAACATGGATGATGAGAAGCTGCGGGACGCCACATAATCCGCGATATTCAGGCAGAGAACACAAACCGCAATGTGCTGCCATCGACATCTTCATCAGCTCAGGAGGAGGCGACTGTGTAAGAACATCACCGTTTTGTTTTCCCCCCTGAATATCGTGGATTATTAGATGACTGATGTTCTGCTACATTTTCTTTTTGAAGTTGTCTACACACATAATGGCTGCAGAGGACTGAGAGAAAGTCCACAGGGAACAAAACAGAAGCCGAGAACAGAAGGGGAGACGAGGGCTGAGCCACTTACACAGACAGAAAGCTGAGGAGGACATGTTATTACTCCAGGATCTGCTCCACTCATTCCCTATGTGGCATCCAAGCGCTGAGCACGGCTTTTTCCAGAGCCCCATAGAGAATGAAGGGAGCTGCAGTTGTTCCCTGACTTTCCGTTCCTTCCCGATCAGACGATGGTTCGCAGTGGTCAGACCCCACGATCAGTAAGTGATCACTGAGCCTGTGGATAAGTGATAACTAAAGTTAACAAATCCCCAGGCCCGGATGGGATACACCCGCGAGTACTGCAGGAATTAAGTAACGTCATAGATAGACCATTATTTTTAATCTTTAAAGATTCCATAATAACAGAGTCTGTACCATAGGAATGGCGTATAGCAAATGTGGTGCCAATATTCAAAAAGGGGACAAAAACTGAACTTGGAAATTATAGGCCGGTAAGCTTAACCTCTACTGTGGGTAAAATCCTGGAGGGTTTCCTAAGAGATGCTATAATAGAGTATCTGAAGAAGAATAACCTCATGACCCAATATCAACATGGGTTTACAAGGGACCGTTCTGGTCAGACTAATCTGATCAGTTTTTATGAGGAGGCAAGTTCTGGACTGGACCAAGGAAATGCAGTGGATGTTGTGTATATGGACTTTTCAAAAGCTTTTGATACGGTTCCACACAAAAGGTTGATACATAAAATGAGAACAATGGGGATAGGGGAAAATATATGTATGTGGGTTAAGAATTGGCTCAGTGATAGGAAACAAAGGGTGGTTATTAATGGAAAACACTCAGACTGGGTCTCATTTAACAGTGGGGTTTTTAACATATTTATTAATGACCTTGTAGGGGGCATACAGAGTAATATTTCAATATTTGCAGATGACACTAAACTCTGCAGGGTAATCAATACAGAGGAGGACAATTTTATATTACAGGAGGATCTATGTAAACTAGAAGCTTGGGCTGATAAATGGCAAATGAGCTTTAATGGGGATAAATGTAAGGTAATGCACTTGGGCAGAGGAAATAAAATGTATAAATATATGCTTAATTCTAAAACACTGGATAAATCTGTCACTGAAAAAGACCTGGGTGTATTGGTGGACGACAAGCTCATGTTTAGTGGCCAGTGTCAGGCAGCTGCTGCAAAGGCAAATAAAATAATGGGATGCGTTAAAAGAGGCATAGATGCTCATGAGGAGAAGATAATTTTACCTCTATATAAGTCATTAGTGCGACCACACTTAGAATACTGTGTACAGTTCTGGTCTCCGGTGTATAAGAAAGACATAGCTGAACTAGAGCGGGTGCAGAGAAGAGCGACCAAGGTTATTAGAGGACTGGGGGGTCTGCAATACCAAGACAGGTTATTACACTTAGGTTTATTTACTGTGGAAAAACGAAGGCTTAGGGGCAGGGCCGGCATCAGCACCCGGCATACCCGGGCAAGTGCCGGGGCCTTGGAAAATCAGAGGGGCCCACCGCCCACTCACTGTCGGGGCCCACCGTCCACTCACTGTCGGGGCCCACCGCCCACTCACTGTCGGGGCCCTGGCCGCTTCCTCTGCACCTGTTCAGTGACGCAGGCGCTGCTTGATTGCCAGCACTCCCCCAGACATGGCCGCGCGCTATGCGGCTGTGTCTGCTAGTAATGACACGGCAGGGTCGACGGCACTGCACCTTTAATTGTGATTGTGTGTCGCCCCTGCCGCGTCATTACTAGCAGACACAGCCGCATAGCGCGCGGCCATGTCTGGGGGAGTGCCGGCAATCAAACACCGTCGGAGGTCCTGCACAGATGGGGTGGAGCGGCCCGGACCCGACCTGACCGCAGGTGGGCCCTTCTGATGGTCCAGGACCATGATGTCTGTGACACGCCGGGGGCCCTGCACTGCCCCATACCTGAGGAGCTGCTGGACTGGACACTGGACCGGGGACAGGTGAGTGAGGCTTCCCCAATCCCCATATTAAAAATATTTGTAATAGGTCTGTGTGAGTGCATGTATGTGAATGTCAGTGTGTATGAGTGTGTATATATATTTGTCAGTTTTATATATGTTTTTAAGAATTTGTGTAAAAATGTGTATGTCTGTATGTGTACATATCTGTGTACTGTGTGTGTGTGTGTGTGTGTGCGTGCGTGTGTCTGCGTACCGTGTGTGCGTGCGTGTGTCTGCGTACCGTGTGTGCGTGTGTCTGTATGTGTACATATCTGTGTACCATGTGTGCGTGCGTGTGTCTGCGTACCGTGTGTGCGTGTCTGCGTACCGTGTGTGCGTGCGCGTGTCTGCGTACCGTGTGTGCGTGCGCGTGTCTGCGTACCGGGTGCGCGTGTCTACGTACCGTGTGTGCGTGCGCGTGTCTGCGTACCGTGTGTTACCGTGTGTGCGTGCATGTTTCTGCATACCGTGTGTGCGTGCGCGTGTCTGCGTACTGTGTGTGTGCGCATGTCTGCATATGTGAAGGATGAGGTGGCAGGCTGGGCCCTGTGTACTATATATATATTTCTCCGCCGTATCTGTGCATCATGAATCGTGTATGTGTTAAAAGGGCCCACAGAGACTCTCTCGCCTGGGGCCCAGAAAAACCTGGAGCCGGCCCTGCTTAGGGGTGATCTTATTACTATGTACAAGTATATGAGGGGACAGTACAAAGACCTTTCTACTGATCTTTCTACTCTGAGGCCTGAGACGGGGACAAGGGGGCATCTTCTACGTCTGGAGGAAAGAAGGTTTAATCATAATCACAGACGGGGATTCTTTACTGTAAGAGCAGTGAGACTATGGAGCTCTCTGCCGCATGATGTTGTAATGAGTGATTCACTAATAAAATTTAAGAAGGGCATGGATTCCTTTCTTGAAAAGTATAATATTACAGGTCATATATACTAGATTCCTTGATAGGGCGTTGATCCAGGGAACTAGTCTGATTGTCGTATGGAGTCGGGAAGGAATTTTTTTCCCCAATGTGGAGCTTAGTGTTTGCCACATGTTTTTTTTTTTCCCTTCCTCTGGATCAACATGTTAGGCTATGGGTTGAACTAGATGGACTTAGTCTTCCTTCAACCTTAAAAACTATGTTACTATGTATGTAACTTGTTATCTTCAGACATCCCCTCTAAGCAATGGCGCACGCCAGCAGTGAAGGCGGGAGGAGGCGCTGGGTACAGGGAAGACTTTACCTCTGGGGGCCACATATAGGGCATGTGAGGGGTGGACATGACGCGCCCCCTGGGCCAGTGCTGTTAGGGATACCCGGAGCCGGATCAGATGGGGGTTGTAGTCTCCGAGTGGCTGTGACCCGGTCCGTGCCCAGGGTGTCAAGCTCAGTGTGTGGCAGTCCTTATGATGTTACTAGATGTTCTTTTGTGTCGACTACGCCACCCGTTGAATTGCGGTCAATACGGCCGCCGCTGCAGCAGGGTCCACTGAGGCTGATGATGTGAGTGCAGCTTAGGTAGTATAACCCCCAACGGGAGGGGTATAGCCTCAGGGGGTCAGTTGCAGAGGATGGGGGTTGTGGTGGTGCAGCGAGGATGGAAATGAGACTCAGAGTCGGGCTGTGCAGTTCAGGGTTTGTTTACTTACTGCAGTTGTTCTGGTCACTCCGGCCTTAAGTGACCACCCGAGCCGTGCTGCGTCCACCAGGTCCTGGACTCAGCCAACCCCCAGGTGATTCTGGAGCGTGGTCCTGAGCTCCCTTTCTGTCCTGTCCTCTTCTCTGGCCTTCCCCACCAGGGATCCACCTATGTCCGGCTCCCTCGGGCCTCTTGGTGGTAAACCCTTGTCTCTGGGTTCCCTGACCCTATTCCTGGTCTGCCTTCCGGGTGGATTTAGTGGGTGATCGTGGCAGATCGGTCCTGCCCACGACCTCCGGTTCCTGGCTAAGGTGTGCTGTAGCCTCTGCCAGCTTGGGATCCGGTACCCTGTTGCCAACTCTTCACCCTCTGGTCTAATTTGGACTCTTGGAGTTCCTTCTTTCTCCCCCTCTGGGTCTTTCTTTCTCCTCTCTCTCTTTCTTGGCCTTGGAGCTGCTCTTCTCCTCTGCTCTGACAGACTGACCTCACTCTGCAAAAGACCCTGTCCTAAGATGGTGCCCACCTTATATACTCCCTCTATGTGTGAGCTCAGGTGACCAGCACCCAATGAGCTCCTAGCACTACCCAGACTGCTCCCCCTATCTGCCCCTACACTACTGGGATGTTCTACCCCCCTCCCACTCCAGCCAGGAACAGACACTGTCGTACCTGCACATTTCTCTAGTGGGAGTACCATCGGTCTGTTCCCCGGAAATGGGATGTGTGTAGTGCATGCAGCTAACTGAGCTCAGTTCCACACTCCATCCTTACCCGGGAGTGGAATACCACACCTCTGGCTTGAGGTGTAATACCCCTGTAGCAGCCGAATCCTCAGGGTGCTACATTCCCCCCTGGTAAATCACAGCACGTCCTCGGGCTGTAAGATATAAACATCCACAAACATACATTTTTTTTTCATAAAACATAAACATATAAAACATCATATATTATCAGCATAAACTTTTCATATAAAACTTATCATAAATAACACTCTTGTTCCTCCGGCCACAGTGCAACTTGTGACCGGGTAAAGTGCTACAGTCTCTTGAAGAAAACAGTTTCCTATAAAACCGGTAGGGGGCGCTTTAGGAAGCGCAACTATATACAAGGGAATTATGGCCGCTCTCAGTCCTCGGCCAGGTATTAGGAACTAGGGACACACGGGGTTAACAGTTCACTCTTGTCTGGTCCCAACGGGGAACATATTTTAAATAAGTAACAGTTCTTGGTACCCCGACGGGCAACTTTATACAGTCTCTCTCTACCGTACTTCAACGACGGCGTCCTCCTGCTCCTTCTTTAGATTCTTCAGACCCGTCCGGGTCCTCTTGCTCCTCCTCACACCGCAGCTCCTCCTCCGTCAGGCGATGCACATGGAGGGCGTAGGGTCCTTTGGCACACTTGTGCCGGGTGAAGGTGACCTCGTCCCCTACATACAGGTCACGACCTCTGTGTCCCTCCGGCAGATGGCTCTCTACGTCTCTGCGGGTTACAAAGACGTCGCCGGGGGTCTGATGGTCTCTAATAAAGCCCCATCCGTGCTGCATGTTGAATTTTATCACAGTCCCGGTGGCACGGGGACCATGAGCTGCACGGGGTTTCCTCCTGGTCCGGCTCTTCTGCTCCGCGCTCCTTATCTGTGCTTGCTGTTCCCGGACCCGCCTCTCTCTCCGCTCCCTCTCGAAGACCTCGAGCTGCTGCCGGCAGCACTCTGCACGCTCCGCTGCGGCCGCCCGAGTCTCCTGAGTGAACCCCATGAGGTCTTCTCCAGTGGGGTCCCACTCGAACTGTGCCTCCTCCAGCGGGGGCGAGGTCCTCCTTGCGGGCTTCGGAACCGGAATCAGGGGTTCGTCTAGGGGTCTTGCTCTCTGGAGTTCCAGCTGAATGTACTCCTGGGGCCATACAAAGGGCTGCCCATCCGGGCACGTATGCTGGGCAAATAGATTTTCACCCAGGTGCGGCACTCTAGATGTTGAGGGCGCGTTGATGGTAGCGGCGCCCGGGTTAACCAGGCCTTGCGACCAGGCTTGGGGCACCCTAAAGGCAAAGGGCACCGTAAGAACGGCGGCGCCCTGGGTTACTCGGCCCTGCGACCAGGCCGGTGGCTCCGCGGAGGTAGGGGGCGCTGTTGGTATTGCGGCGCCCGGAGGTACTAGGCCTTGCGACCAGGCCGGTGGTATTTCCTGCTTGGCCACGCTCGAGGTCGAGGCGTGTGACGTCACAGGGGTCGCGGCCGCGGTTTCCGGTTGAGGCCTAGTCTGCGGCGGTGACGATGCAGCGACGGGCACGGCAGGGGGAATTTCGGGCTCTGTGACGGGAAGCTGGGGCAGGCACGCGGTTTCCCGGTTCGGGGTAGAGACGTCCCCTTTACCTGCCTCCGTCCGTTCAGCTCCCTTCTCGGCGCCGTCTCCTGCCTTCATTCCTCCTGCGCCATCCTCAGAGGCGGTCTGTCTCCTCGTCTCGGGTGGCGTGCTCCGCTGACGGGTTTCGGTCTGCTGGGCCATCTCTCGGCTCCACTCCGCCAACGTCTCTCGCTGCACCCGGGCCATCCTCCGTGCGAGGCCCTCCAGCGCGGTCTGTGCACACTCCCGGTCTCGGGGGAGCTGTGTTAGGATCTCCAGCAGGCCTTCTGGAGTGGCGACCTGCAACAGGCTCCTGACCACTGGGTCGGTGCTGCCTGACTCTCCCTCCATCTCCGGGTAGGCTCTCTCTGGACTCTCTTCCAGACGTCTTGTCTCCGGGTGCGCTCTCTCCAGACTACTCCAGGCGACACCCATCTTTGTTCTCTTCTTCTGTCTCCGCCCACATCGAGGGTGGTCCCGGGGCAACTTCAGTTCCAGGGGCAGTTCTCTTACGCTGATGGACACTTCCAGCATCACAGTCTCTGTTGGTGGGCGCGGTTTCCGCTTTTGGCGCCATTCTTCGACCTGGCCCACGACGGGAGGTGACCTCTTGCCATCCTCTGGCACGCCCATAATGGCGTCCGCTCTTCCAAGGCGGGAAATCTTCGGAAATGGCGGGAATCGTCTCCCAGTGGCGGGAAACTCCATGGATGGCGGGAAAAAGCTGCAAATGGCGGACAACCGGCGGGAAACGACCTGTGATGGGGCCCGATGGCGGGGACCCTCCGGAACCGGCAGGAGACTTCTTTTTGAGGTAACGGTGAACTTTTCTTCAGGCACGCAGTACCCGGTTGTTGCGGGCACGAGATCCTGCCGACTACGCCAAAGTTGACGCGCCCCCTGGGCCAGTGCTGTTAGGGATACCCGGAGCCGGATCAGATGGGGGTTGTAGTCTCCGAGTGGCTGTGACCCGGTCCGTGCCCAGGGTGTCAAGCTCAGTGTGTGGCAGTCCTTATGATGTTACTGTTAGAACCTTGCTGTTAGGTTTTTTTTCCTTTGCTGGTCACATGACTTTGTTGGCCTATTTAATCCTGCTCCGCCCTTCTGGCTTTGTTGGACTTCATTGTATATCTTTCTAGCTAGCCTGTGCTCTGTGTCTTGCTCTGTTAGTTTGCTTGGTCTACGGACCTCTATGTTCTATCTATTTTGTTTGTTCGTCTGTCTGCTACTATTTCTGTTAGGAGGTGTCCCATATTCCTTCCAGTCCTTAGTACTTGTAGGGATTCCCTCCCCACATCTATAGGTCTTCGTACAGACTAGATTAGGACTTTAGCAGGTCTGATCGCAGGATCAGGTTCCCTGTTACATCGTAGGGATTCAGCTGAGTCTTATAGTAGGGACAGATCTCCTCTCTTTCCTTAGCTTTGGTAGCAGAACATAACAGTAAGTCCAGCCTGCAAATTCTCTAAGGAAAGATTTTTCTGTTCCATCATGGTGTCGGTTCAGGATTTGGCTCATCGCCTGCAGGGACTCTCTCTGGAGGTGGCCGAACTCCGTCAGCACGTGAGTAACTGTCCTGGAGCACATTTCTTGGAGCCTAAGGTATGTTTGCCGGATTTATTTTTTGGTGAACACCGAGAATTTTTTTCATTTAAAAATGCTTGCTTATTGTATTTTCGTTTGAGACCTAAGTCCTCTGGGGATGAATCCCAGCGCGTAGGGTTCATAATGTCACTTTTGCGCAAAGAGCCTCAGGAGTGGGCCTTTTCTTTGCAACCTAGTGATTCATGCTTCAGATCAGTGGATAGTTTTTTTTCTGCTTTGGGACTATTATATGATGATCCTGACCGTGTCGCATCAGCTGAGACTGAGTTGAGACGTCTAAAACAAGGATCGGGTAATGTGGAAAAATATTGTACACATTTTCGTCGTTGGTCCACTCAAACAGGGTGGAACGATTCTGCTCTGAAAAGTCTATTTCTTGCTGGGCTCAGTGAAAGGGTTAAAGACCTGCTAATTGCTTATCCTACACCTGAGGATTTGCAACAGGCTATGCAATTAGCTATATGGGTGGATAGAAGACTGTGTGCTAGGGTTAATGAGAGCAAATCCTCTGCTATGTCAGTTTCTGGTTATGATAATGTGTGTACTAACAGTGGTGAACCGATGGAGATTGGATCGGTGGCACCTTGCTCTCAAGAAAAAGACCGTCGTTTTTCGGAAGGCTTGTGCTTCTATTGTGAAAAATCTGGTCATTTGATTAAAGGCTGTGAGCTTCGGATGAAGAAAGAAAAAAAAATGGTCAGTCACGCCCGTATTGCCTGTTTAAATTCCAAGGGTATATTTTTAGCTGCTTCCACGATTGCTCAGAAAAAATTAATGGAATTTCGGGTGTTTGTTGATTGCGGGTCTACACTGAATGTAATTGATGGGGGATTCGTGGAAAAACTCAATTTAAAACCTGAACCTTTATCATCCCCCATTGCTGTGGTTTCTGTGGATGGCTCCCCTTTGAAGAATATTACTCTCAAGGTCAGTGAATTTCCTCTCACTATTAATGGTGTTCACCATGAGAAATTGGATTTGGTAGTGTTGAATAACTTGCCTTCTCCAGTAATATTGGGTTTGCCCTGGTTAAAATTTCACAATCCTGTACTGGATTGGTCTACCAGTGAAATTAAATCCTGGAGCCATAAATGTTATGACAAGTGTTGTAATGGGCGTATTGCAGCTTTGGATAGGGGAGAATTGCCTGTTCCTATTCAGGATTTTTGGAGAGTTTTTTCTGAGAAGGAATCGCAGGTTTTGCCTCCCCATAGAGACTATGATTGTTCTATTGAATTTGTCCCTGGAGCGACTCTTCCTAAAAGTCGTTTATTTAACCTTACTATTCCTGAGAGGAAGGCTTTGGAGGAATACATACAGACAAGTTTGGCCGCCGGTCACATTAGGCCCTCTAAGTCTCCTGTGGCGGTTGGATTTTTTTTTGTAAAAAAAAAGGACGGCGGTTTACGTCCTTGTCTGGATTTTCGTGAGATTAACAAAATTACGGTACGCAATCCTTACCCACTGCCATTGATTCCTGATCTGTTTAACCAGTTATTGGGGGCCAAGTGGTTCTCTAAAATTGACCTTAAGGGGGCATACAATCTGTTGCGCATGAAGGAGGGTGATGAATGGAAGACTGCTTTTAACACTCCTGTGGGTCATTTTGAGAATCTGGTTATGCCTTTTGGTCTTACTAATGCTCCTGCATTTTTTCAGAATCTGATTAATGACATCCTTAGACCTTTGATCGGTAAAAATGTGGTTGTGTATTTGGATGACATTTTGATTTATTCGCCAGATCTGGAGTCTCATTGGCGGAGCGTGCGTGAGGTATTACAGTTATTAATGGACAATTCGCTTTTTGCTAAGCTGGAGAAATGTGAGTTCGCTGTACAGAGAATTAGTTTTTTGGGCTACATTATCTCCAGCAAAGGTTTTGAGATGGATCCGGTTAAGGTTCAGGCTGTGCAGGAATGGCCTAGGCCTATTGGTTTGAAATCGATACAGAGGTTTTTGGGTTTCGCCAATTACTACAGAAAATTCATAAAAAATTTTTCTAGTATTGTCAAACCTCTGACTGATCTCACCAGGAAAGGTGCTGATGCGGTTCAGTGGTCTTCTGAGGCCATTGAAGCTTTTGTGTATCTCAAGGAGAGGTTCACCTCTGCTCCCATCCTTATGCAGCCTGATGTTACTAGGCCGTTTTTGGTTGAGGTTGATGCTTCCTCTGTGGGGGTTGGCGCAGTATTGTCTCAGGATAACGGGGATGGATTACATCCCTGTGCCTTTTTTTCAAAAAAATTTTCGGAGACTGAACTGAATTACGATATTGGTAATCGGGAATTATTGGCTATTAAACTCGCATTTGAACACTGGCGCCACTTCTTGGAAGGTGCGGAATTTCCCGTTCAGGTTCTTACGGATCATAAAAATCTGATATATCTTGATGCTGCCAAGCGCCTGAATGCCCGTCAGGCTAGGTGGGCACTGTTTTTCTCGCGGTTTAATTTCTCCGTTACTTACATCCCTGGTACTAAGAATGTTAAGGCGGATGCCTTATCTCGCAGTTTTTCTCCCATAGTCGGTGCTGAGAAAGAGGAAAACATTTTACAAGAAGGTGTTGTGATTGCTGCTTTAGACTCCGTTTTGGAAGATGAGATTCTTAAAGCTCAGGAGAATGCCCCATCTAACACTCCTCATGGGAGGTTGTTTGTGCCTGGGACCTTTAGGAGAGATTTGTTTGTTGAGTGTCACGAATCTCGGTTGGCAGGTCATCCCGGAATCTCTGAGACCAAGAGACTGGTGGGTCGCAGTTTTTGGTGGCCTGGATGGCAGAAGGAAGTCATTAAGTGGGTGCGCCAATGTACTATATGTGCTAGATCTAAGTCCTCACATACTCCTGCTGCGGGGTTGCTTTGTCCTTTGGAGGTCCCCAGTGCTCCTTGGACACATTTGGCTATGGACTTTATAACTGACCTTCCCCCCTCTGAGGGTTTTACTGTCATCTGGGTGGTCGTGGACCGTTTTAGCAAGATGTGTCACTTGGTTCCCTTCGTCAAACTGCCCTGCGCTAAAACTCTCGCTAAGGCCTTTGTCAAGGAAATTGTTAGACTTCATGGCGTTCCTACTGACATTGTTTCTGATAGGGGTCCTCAGTTCGTGGCTCGTTTTTGGCGTGCCTTTTGTGACAGGTTGGGAATTCATTTGTCGTTTTCGTCCGGATATCATCCTGAATCTAATGGCCAGACAGAAAGGAAAAACCAGGATGTTGAGCAGTTCTTGCGTTGTTTTGTGGCAGACAATCAAGAGGGGTGGTCTGAGTTTCTGCCACTTGCCGAATTTGCTCTGAACAATCATACATCTTCTTCTGCTGGTTGTTCGCCTTTTTTTTGTTGTTCTGGGAGACATCCGTCGTTTGGGTCGTTCTCCAAGTTGGGATCTGCCGTGCCTGAGGAGGAGAATTTTTCCGGTGATTTGGAAAGAGTTTGGACGGATGTGCGTGGTAATCTTCAGGAGGCCAACAGAAAATCTAAAGACTACTTTGATAGGAAACGACAGGAGGTTTTGTTCGCTGTTGGTGACATGGTTTGGTTGTCCTCTAGGAATCTGCGGTTGAGGATTCCTTCTAAGAAATTGGGTCCCAAGTTTGTAGGGCCCTTTAAGGTGCTTCAGGTTGTCAACCAATCTGCTGTTAGGTTGGAGGTTCCTACCTCCTGGAGAATTAATCCGGTCTTTCATGTCTCTCTGTTAAAAAAAGCTGTTGTGTCGGATGGTGACGCCTCTGCCTCTGTTCCTCCGGTGGTGGAGGACGGGGAATATGAAATTTCTCGCATCCTTGACTCTAGACGGTATAGAGGTAGTTTGCAGTATCTTGTGGCCTGGAAAGGTTTCGGACCCGAGGATAACTCTTGGGTGAGGTCAGATGATGTTTCCGCGTCCAGACTTATCAGAGCGTTTCACAGGAGATTTCCTGATAAGCCTGGTCCTAGGGGATCCGGAGGATCCTCTTAGAAGGGGGGGTACTGTTAGAACCTTGCTGTTAGGTTTTTTTTCCTTTGCTGGTCACATGACTTTGTTGGCCTATTTAATCCTGCTCCGCCCTTCTGGCTTTGCTGGACTTCATTGTATATCTTTCTAGCTAGCCTGTGCTCTGTGTCTTGCTCTGTTAGTTTGCTTGGTCTACGGACCTCTATGTTCTATCTATTTTGTTTGTTCGTCTGTCTGCTACTATTTTTGTTAGGAGGTGTCCCATATTCCTTCCAGTCCTTAGTACTTGTAGGGATTCCCTCCCCACATCTATAGGTCTTCGTACAGACTAGATTAGGACTTTAGCAGGTCTGATCGCAGGATCAGGTTCCCTGTTACATCGTAGGGATTCAGCTGAGTCTTATAGTAGGGACAGATCTCCTCTCTTTCCTTAGCTTTGGTAGCAGAACATAACAGTTACTAGATGTTCTTTTGTGTCGACTACGCCACCCGTTGAATTGCGGTCAATACGGCCGCCGCTGCAGCAGGGTCCACTGAGGCTGATGATGTGAGTGCAGCTTAGGTAGTATAACCCCCAACGGGAGGGGTATAGCCTCAGGGGGTCAGTTGCAGAGGATGGGGGTTGTGGTGGTGCAGCGAGGATGGAAATGAGACTCAGAGTCGGGCTGTGCAGTTCAGGGTTTGTTTACTTACTGCAGTTGTTCTGGTCACTCCGGCCTTAAGTGACCACCCGAGCCGTGCTGCGTCCACCAGGTCCTGGACTCAGCCAACCCCCAGGTGATTCTGGAGCGTGGTCCTGAGCTCCCTTTCTGTCCTGTCCTCTTCTCTGGCCTTCCCCACCAGGGATCCACCTATGTCCGGCTCCCTCGGGCCTCTTGGTGGTAAACCCTTGTCTCTGGGTTCCCTGACCCTATTCCTGGTCTGCCTTCCGGGTGGATTTAGTGGGTGATCGTGGCAGATCGGTCCTGCCCACGACCTCCGGTTCCTGGCTAAGGTGTGCTGTAGCCTCTGCCAGCTTGGGATCCGGTACCCTGTTGCCAACTCTTCACCCTCTGGTCTAATTTGGGCTCTTGGAGTTCCTTCTTTCTCCCCCTCTGGGTCTTTCTTTCTCCTCTCTCTCTCTTGGCCTTGGAGCTGCTCTTCTCCTCTGCTCTGACAGACTGACCTCACTCTGCAAAAGACCCTGTCCTAAGATGGTGCCCACCTTATATACTCCCTCTATGTGTGAGCTCAGGTGACCAGCACCCAATGAGCTCCTAGCACTACCCAGACTGCTCCCCCTATCTGCCCCTACACTACTGGGATGTTCTACCCCCCTCCCACTCCAGCCAGGAACAGACACTGTCGTACCAGCACATTTCTCTAGTGGGAGTACCATCGGTCTGTTCCCCGGAAATGGGATGTGTGTAGTGCATGCAGCTAACTGAGCTCAGTTCCACACTCCATCCTTACCCGGGAGTGGAATACCACACCTCTGGCTTGAGGTGTAATACCCCTGTAGCAGCCGAATCCTCAGGGTGCTACAGACACTTCCCGTATTCACCATTACTGAGCCCCCGCTCTGTATCGCTCTTATCTGAGTGCAGGAGACACAGCAGTCACTAATCAGCCACTCTCCGGCACTTGCAGCCGTCCGAGCTCTGCTGTGCCTGTTAGGGGTGAAGTTCGGGTCCTAGGAGGCAGCGACTATGCAGCCTGAAAGCAGATCACAGCCCGGGTACCGCGTCTCCGGATAAATCTCCACCTTGTGAGCTGCTTCTTGTGCAGCAGCCCCATGCAAGTCGCTCCACTCTCCTCAGCCAGCTCCTGCTGAAGACTGAGCTCCTCTGCCCAATCTAGGAGCCCAATAGCCCTGATCACACCAGTGGTAGCCCAGTGCTGCTGGGGGGGGCAGGGCTAGATCCGATTTACAGATAGCAAACTAATCAGCCCTAGATATTTCTAATAGCTGCAGAGCAGGCGACATAACTCTGACCGGTGTCCTCATAGACCTCTCCTCAGCCGGGGTCTAATAAGAGCAGTAAGATGGCCGTCATGGGGTCCATTGTTAGATCTCGGCTGCCATAGAAACTCATCGGCACCATGATCGCGCCTCCCTCTCCGGTCTTAAGCGCCTAAATGCTGTGAAAGCCACTGACTGTGTCATATAAGGGGTTAAGCTGCCAGGATCAGGGTTGGCTCCACTGCTGGCGCCTGAGGCAGGAGCGGGACTGTGTTATACCGCCACACGACTGCCGCAGATCTTGTAAGAGCCCTGACTGCACCTGCCTGATGATAATGTGTCCTATAACGCGGGTCCTGGTACCAGACTGCCCTTTACATATTAATCACTAGCTGGGAACCAGTTACTTACAGGTTCTAGTTTCTGATGTGTTTCCAGGACCTGTAGTTATCAACATTTTACCCTTAAGGCCCAGTTATAATATTACTGCAACACTCTCACTACATATGAGCATCCTGTACCTGTATACCTGCCCTGTGTGCGGCGCAAAAGTATATAACAAAATGTGTGTACACAAATACCTATCTCCTGAATGGTATTACTGCTAGATCTCCTGTACATAGAAATATGAGGTTCTTAGCGCACACTTTGAGCAAATTGTGCGAGCCCATCTGCCAACGTCAAGGCGACCTCTTCAGATGGGTCCCTACACTAACACTACACTAACTTAGTAACTGGGACCACCATTTTTAATGTTTATTATTACTGTACTAATGCAATCAATTGTACCTGTTATAATTCATTTTTTTAATTAGTTTTATAATTTTTTATTACTCTTGTGTTTATGATAATGGTATTACTAAAATCCCTATACTTAGTGTTGATCCAGAAGAAGGCAAAAACCCCAGGACACCTTCAGCCAATTTGTGTCACAGGGGAAAAATTCCTTCTTGACCCCGAGAAAAGGCGATCAGTCCTAGGACCCTGGATCAAATCTAATAATGTTATTACTAGTTATTAATAATTCTTATTAATATTATACAACTAATTGTACTGCTACTGTAGTTATTAGTATTTTAATTTAGGTTTTTGTACTTTTTATAGATTATATATTATTTATGTCCTGCTATCTTATTACTTTGCTATTCTAACTTTTCTATAACTACTTAAAATAATCAAAACAACACTATAATTAATTTTATATTCTTACTATTATTAACATCCTGCTATCTTATTACAGTATTATTCTACTTTCCTATCACTACTAATACTACCCTATACCTAGAGTGTTGATCCAGAAGAAGGCAAAAACCCCTGGACACCTTCAGCCAATTTGTGTCACTGGGGAAAAATTCCTTCTTGACCCCGAGAAAAGGCGATCAGTCCTAGGACCCTGGATCAAACCTAATAATGTTATTATTAGTTGTATAATTAATATATTACTTATTGTACTACTGGAGTTATTTTAATTTATGTTTTTATTTTTATAAATATAGCTATTTAATATTATTATTATTATTATTATTATTAATAACCTGCTATATTTTTACATTATTATTATTCTCTCCTATCACTACTAATACTACCCTATAACTACAGTATTGATCCAGAAGAAGGCAAAAACCCCTGGACACCTTCAGTCAATTTGTGTCACAGGGGAAAAATTCCTTCTTGACCCCGAGAAAAGGCGATCAGTCCTAGGACCCTGGATCACACTGCTATTCTACCTACTACTATTACTACTGTTATTTTATTACTATTTTATTTATTTCTTACTATTATCACTAGTATTATTACTCTTATTACACTAATACTGATACACTACCACTATATTACACTATCCTGCTGTTATTTGGTGGTCTGATACTTACCAGCCGGTATTGCCGTATGTGATGTTATCGGCAGAGAGGTTCCAGCAGGATGGTCCACATGATGTTCCTCTTTCCTCTCAAATACCGGTTGATGTACTGGCGGAAGTTGGTGTGGTTCTCCTTCTTCCTTCTTGTTGTTGGGATCGGTTGTCTTCTTTTCTGGCCTTTGGCCGTCACTTCCCCCCTAGGGATCTTGATGTGGAGTTTCATCTTCTTTGCTTTCTCTTCTTTCTCTTCTTCCTCTTCTTCCTCTTCATCCAGGTAGGCGCACAGTTCTTTTAGTGTCTTCTGTCTTAAATCCATGATGTCCAGCTTTATCTTCTTTGCTGCTTTCTCCTCTTCTTCCTTCTCTTCTTCCTCGTCTTCCTCTTCATCCAGGTACTTGCGCCGTTCTTTTAGTTCCTTGCGCCTTTCTTCCCTCTTCCTTTTCTCCCTGGCTTTATACTCTTCGATGCATCTTCTTTGGGCAATGGGGTTGGTCGGCATAAGGCGCTGGAAGAGAAGAGATGAAGTTAGGAGGCTACAAGGAAGATCCGAATACACAGCTACCTTATAGAAGAGGCCGTAGCATTGCCCTGAGTCGTCTCACTGACCTCCTTCTTGTAGAGGGGAGAAGGGAGAAACTTCACACAATATGCCAGTCTCCTCAGCTGTTCCTCAGGACTGATGTAATCTGCAGAAAACACAACCAGATATTAGGAGCAATCCTCACCGTACAAAGAGGACGTATGTATGTTAAGACTGTCAGAAGGAGCTCACTGATGGATTCTCAGTTAACTAGTTCTGCAGCCAGCAATAGACAGTACAGCACAGAGGGTACAGGAGGCAAACTGTGCACAATTTTCAATAAAACTCAGAAAAATATTTACCACCAAGTATATGCATTAAAGGAAAGAAAATGTCCCCACAGATGAGTCTGTTTAATGAAAGCCCCAGAAAGCCATGTAACAAGAGTATAGAGAACGGTGAGTGAGTGATGGACACTACCTGCTCCAATGCTGGCAGAATACTCCATCCCCATGGTGTCCGCTGATATCTTCTCTTGTAGAAATGTATCCACAATCTATAAAACCTCAGGAGGCGTCAGCAGAGGGTTTGGGGATTGGCTGATATTTCTTTGGTCTTAGAAACATTGGCTATAAATAATTCGGGGGCTCTGCTGGGGAAAGGGCAAATTGGGAAATGTGGAGGATATTTACTGTTCTGTATCTGAGCTTCATTAAAGGGGAATTATCAGATGGAACAAGTCATCCCCTTATCCCTGGGCTCGGTGACGACTGATAGATCAGTGGGGTCCGACCGCGGGAAACTCCAGCAATCACCAAAAAAGGGCAGTGACCCCCATTAGAAGTGATGGCTGGATCCTTCCAGATGGGAGATGTGATGAGTGTGGCGCCCCCCACTGGTGTCTCAGCGTATCATGTGTTGGGGAATAATGACTTCTCCTCTGGTAAATGGGCTGATTCCTGTCAGTTGTGGTTGCTGAGTGTGTGTGATGGGATGTGGCTCCGTCCATTATATTATATCACGTCTTATACCTAGAATCTCTCGCTGATCGCAGGTGTCTGTCTTCACACTCAGATCAGATGGAACAAACTGACCACATAGGAGTTTTGTTTTTTTTTCAAATTCAAACCGAGCAATCCTATTGGCTGAGTATGACTGTCGTTACCATGGTGACAGAATTTTAAAGGGACAGAACATTAATAATGTATAATAGTGTATTTTATTACATATTTCACATAATAGTGGCTGATATATGGACCTGTACAGATAATATGTGGGCGCACACTTCTATAACTCCTCATATTTTTCATACAGCAATTTGGTGGTGCTGCAGAGATATTTTGGGCGTAATATAACTTGTGCTGGCAATTGATCATCTATAAAGTAGTCTGGTAATGTATGTAATGGTCCTAAGATTGTGCTTTTATGTTCAATACAAATCTAAATATTAATCAGACGTCACTCGCTGCTATTTGAAGGGTTTTTGTCCCTTTCCCTATGTCAGAGTAGTATCACATATAGCTCGGATACGCTGCAGCCTTCAGAACAATGAGGTCCGTTGTGGCTTTTCCCTGCACATTCGGCCATTATATAAGTGACGGCAGCTGCGTTGTGTCCCTGCACGGCTGATAGCGTCGCTGTGCAGGGATTCAGTATGGTGGAGCTGGGGCTCTTTTCTTTTATGGGACGATACAAGTCTTGTTTATTTCCGCAGCCATGCAGTGACGCTAGGTAGCTGCAGAGCTAAAGGGAAACCCACCTCAGAAGAAAATTCTAGGGTCCTGATCACTAGAGATGAGAGCTTAAAAGGAATCTGTCACTAGGTTTTCGCCATATATTCCGAGAGCAGCATGATGTAGAGACAGAGACCCTGATTCCAGTGATGCGTCACTTTCTGGGCTGCTTGCTGGTGTTTTGATAAAATCTTTGTTTTATCAGTAGGAGGTTGTGACTAGAAGACTAGTAAATCTGCAACCAGGTATCCCTCATTTTTCAGGAGTGGTCCAAATTAAATAAAAAAGCGGTCTATAGGGCGCTAAAAGAATGAACACTAGAAGTGAAAAAAATTTTAGGACTAAAAAATAAATTTAATGAGCCCTTTCCAAAAAGCGTTTCGATAGTGAACTATCTTACTCAGGTGGTACATGGCACGCTTTTTCTCCCTTTCTCTTTTCTCATTTTTCACAAGGTCTGTATAGCAGCCTTCTGCCTATGCACAGTGTACACAGAAAGCTGCCAATCAGTGGTGCAGCCGGTTATACGGAGCTCAGCATTCAGAGCACTGCTAGATCTGCAGTAGATAAAACTAAAATTTATCAAAACTGCAGCGAAATAAGGGACACATTTCTGGAATCAGGTTTCTGCCCTTACATCATGCAGATGGGATAGCAAAACCTGGTGGCAGATTCCATTTTAGAGCCATCGGATATTACCTTGTGACCTCTCAAAGGGGAACTTGATGTCTAGGATGGTTATTATTTTATGTCATGTGTCTCTTGATGCGGGATAACTTGTATGTAATGTGTTGTATGTTAGGTCTATGAACAGTACAAGTCCTTCAGTATAGGGTTACCTGAGAAGCGTAGCCAGCATGAAGCAGGACTTGTATTATGTTTTGTCAGGGATGATTAATGTCTGAGTGCTTTATGCTGCGTTCTGCAGTCATCTCTCTGCCATCCTCCGTACACCCATCGCCGTCCTGTTCTCACACTTCTTTATTTGGCTTTTTTCTTGTGGGCGTAATATGGAGCATGTTGTATCCATAAAGCGGTCAGATTTGCCGGACCTCATGCTGTTCTGCCGAATCAGACCTAGATCATTATTGGGGGCTGGGGTACCTCCAATTCAAGATGGTAGACAAATCGTGTCTTGTGAGACTGCACGCTCCAGCACCCACAATACTGGAGCATCGGTTAGGTTTACACACATCCACCTGTTGTGTTTTCTTTTGGGACACAGCAGTTTGTAGAATTGTCATCTTTAATGTTTTCTTTTTTTTATCTTTCCAGTATTACTGAAATTCAGAAAGATGTGGAGTACAGACTGCCAATCACCTTTAAGAACTTCACCATCAGCATCAATATGTAAGTGACACGGGGTGCTATTGTCTTAGTTGAGAGATTACGTTGCATTTGTTGGGGTTATTAAATGTGAACCTAATGGGAATTAAAGGGATTGTCCTCTACTTTGATATTGATAACATCAGCATTGGGTATCAATATCAAATCGATGGGGTTCTGACAGCCCCCCAGAGAGGGAGCCGCATGCTCCTATTCACTTGTGAAGATGGCCCCCACTGATTCCATATTAATGACCTATCCAATGGGTAAGTGATCAATATCAAGGTAGTGGGCAACCCCTTAAAGAAAGCAGACCATATTAGGTACTTCTAGAATATCGTTGTCCCATGCTGTTGATAGACCCCACCGCGTGTAATCGGTACCCTACAATGACTTGTCATCCATAGTCATGTCTTGTAGCACTGGAGCCATTAAATGATGTTGCTTGGCGGCTCATGACGTCACTATAGATGATGTGTATTAATGCAAGTTGTTTAATTGCTACTAATAAGAAATCACTTTAAATCAATATGGAGGCTTATAGGGTCCTCTCAGCTTCCTTTTACATATGGAAGTAGTGGTAGAACAGTATCGTCGATTGTCCCTCCCCAGAAAAATGATCCTTTTTTTTTTTTTGCAGAGCTCCGATGTGCCAGTCAAAAGGAAATGGAGTGTCTGCAGATTGGTGTGGGAGTGCAGAGGGGCGTGTCCGTGCACTTGAAAGGAGCTGTCTAAGTGCAGGGATACGCCCCAGTGCACTTCCAGACGCATTTGCATATGTTTTCCACACTAGATTTGTCATGATGGACTCATCAGATCTCTTATAACACCATTACGATCATATGTCAAGGTGCTGACGTCCCTTTATGCCTTACGCTACGTGCCACCTAAATGGATTTTCCATTGAGATGAGATGAGGGTGTTGGGTATTTTCCCCGGACCTGTCACGTTTCTGTAGGCTGCAGTCATGTATCCCGCGTCTTGCTCTAATACTTTGTTTTTATTGCAGTTTACTTCCGCCACAATTTCCTCAAGACAAACCTCTCATCACAGTCTTTCCACCGATAAGACATCACCTGGTGGACACGCAAGGCACCAATGTCACCTGTCCTTTACTACATAATGTAAGGAGACTTGGGAGATTTTGAGCACTGGACTTAGGAATGTTGTAATTTAACCTTTCAATGACTGAGGTGTTTTTTTTTTTATAAAGTGGATCTGTGTGGTCTCCTGACACATCTGTTTTAGTAATCTTATAAACCCTATAAAATCACAAATGTGCAGAATTTGTGTTTCAGACCACTGTGCAGTGCCTTTGAAGGCTATGTTCACACATCGCGTTTTTTTCAGCGTTTTTTTAATGCAAATTTTCAGCTGTGTTTTACAGTACAAGCAAAGTCTATGAGATTTCAGAAATCTCATGCTCACACCCTGGTTTTTGTATGATCAGTATTTTGTGATCTGCATTGTTTTTTGCTGAATAGAGCACGTCACTTCTTTCAGTGTATTTCACCCATTGAAAGTAATGTGTAGTGAAAAAACGCCTAGTGTGAACATAGCCTTACATCTAATTGACAATGGGGTGTTACCTTACTCCTTGTCCATGTCTAATCAGTTTGGACAGTAGGCATAATCACTACGACCAGGGGCCTGGCAGTGGCCAGTTGTCAATGTATCCGCACATTTCCAGAAGATTGGCACAACGCAGAGGACCTGGGAAGAAGAGATGCCACGGTATTGTTAGTTCATAGGGAATACACCTCTTTATTTTGGTAGATGAGGTCTTTGTCAAACACATCTTCAGCAAAGGAGAACGAAATGAAAGGATTAATGTATGTGTTAATGACCCGGTTCTGCGTGTGCTCTACGTAAAATGTGGCTGCAGATGGCTGTGCTGCATCGACACGTGAGGTTTGGGAGCCACCTTACATCTAATGGGTGGGGGTCTTACATTGAGGTCCCCACTTCAGACATTTCTGATATTTCCAGTGAATTTTCCAAGGAAGTTTCAGATAAAAATACCATAAGAAAATGTGGTCAACCTTGTTTTAGTTTTTTTTTTTAATATATAAGATTTTTAGTTATAGTCTTTGTTATGTTCACATAGAAGACCGGTGGGTTTTTACTTTTTTAGTAACAAAGTATATACAGTGGGGAAAATAAGTATTGGATACACTGACGATTTTGCAAGTTTTCCCACCTACAAAGAATGGAGAGGGCTGTAATTTTTATCGTAGGTACACTTCACCTGTGAGAGACAGAATCTAAAAATAAAAAACAGAAAATAACATTTTATAATTTTTACATACTTATTTCATGCAATTATGCAAATTAATTATTTGATACAATAGAAAAACAGATCTTAATATTTGGTACGGAAACCTTTGTTTGCAATTACAGAGGTCAGACGTTTCCTGTAGTTCTTGACCAAGTTTGCAGACACTGCAGCAGGAATTTTGGACCACTCCTCCATACAGATCTTCTCCAGATCTTTCAAGTTTCGGGACTGTTGCTGGGTGCAGTTGTCCTGTCCCCTTTGCAGAAAAGCACCCCCAAAGTATAAGGTTTCCCCAGCATGCTTCTCAGTTGGGACGATGTTCTTGGGGTTGTACTCATCCTTCTTCTTTCTCCAAACACGGCAAGTGGAGTTGATACCAAAAAGTCCTATTTTGGTCTCATCTGACCACATGACCCTCTCCCATGCCTCCTCTGAATCACCCAGATGGTCATTGGCGAACTTCAAACGGGCCTGGACATGTGCTGGCGTGAGCAGGGGACCTTGCGTGCCCTGCAGGAGTTTAATCCATGACGGCATAGTGTGTTACTAATGGTAATGTTTGAGACTGTAGTCTCGGCTCTCTTCAGGTAATTGACCAGGTCCTCCTGTGTAGTTCTGGGCTGATTCCTGACCTTTCTCAGAATCATCCTTATCCCACGGGTCGAGATCTTGCATGGAGCCCCAGACCGAGGAAGATTGACAGTCATCTTGTGTTTCTTCCGTTTTCTAATAATTGTGCCAACAGTTGTTGCCTTCTCACCAAGCTGCTTGCATATTGTCCTGTAGCCAATCCCAGCCTGGAGCAGGTCTACAATTTTGTCCCTGGTGTCCTTAGATAGCTCTTTGGTCTTAACCATGGTGGATAGGTTGGAGTGTGATTGATTGAGTGTGTGGACAGGTGTCTTTTATACAGGTAACCAGTTCAAACAGGTACAATAAATACAGGTGAGGAGTGCAGAGTAGGAGGGCTTCTGAAAGAAAAACTAACAGGTCTGTGAGAGCCAGATTTCTTGCTGGTTGGTAGGTGATCAAATACTTATTTCATGCAATGAAATGCGATTTAATTATTAAAAAATCATACAATGTGATTTTTTTTTGGATTTTATTTTTAGATTCTGTCTCTCACAGTTGAAGTGTAACTATGATAAAAATGACAGACCTCTCCATTCTTTGTAGGTGGGAAAACTTGCAAAATCGGCAGTGTATCAAATACTTATTTTCCCTACTGCGTGCGTGTATGTATATATATATATGTGTGTGTGTGTGTGTGTGTGTGTATGTACAGTACAGACCAAAAGTTTGGACACACCTTCTCATTTAAAGATTTTTTATGTATTTTCATGACTATGAAAATTGTACATTCACACTGAAGGCATCAAAACTATGTATTAACACATGTGGAATTATATACTTAACAAAAAAGTGTGAAACAACTGAAAATATGTCTTATATTCTAGGTTCTTCAAAGTAGCCACCTTTTGCTTTGATGACTGCTTTGCACACTCTTGGCATTCTCTTGATGCGCTTCAAGTGGTAGTCACCGGAAATGGTCTTCCAACAATCTTGAAGGAGTTCCCGGAGATGCTTAGCACTTGTAGGCCCTTTTGCCTTCACTCGGCGGTCCAGCTCACCCCAAACCATCTTGATTGGGTTCAGGTCTGGTGACTGTGGAGGCCAGGTCATCTGGCGTAGCACCCCATCACTCGCCTTCTTGGTCAAATAGCCCTTGCACAGCCTGGAGGTGTGTTTGGGGTCATTGTCCTTTTGAAAAATAAATGATGGTCCAACTAAACGCAAACCGGATGGAATAGCATGCCGCTGCCAGATGCTGTGGTAGCCATGCTGGTTCAGTATGCCTTCAATTTTGAATAAATCTCCAACAGTGTCACCAGCAAAGCACCCCCACACCATCACTCCTCCTCCTCCATGCTTCACTGTGTGAACCAGGCATGTAGAGTCCATCCGTTCACCTTTTCTGCATCGCACAAAGACACGGTGGTTGGAACCAAAGATCTCAAATTTGGACTCATCAGACCAAAGCACAGATTTCCACTGGTCTAATGTCCATTCCTTGTGTTCTTTAGCCCAAACAAGTCTCTTCTGCTTGTTGCCTGTCCTTAGCAGTGGTTTCCTAGCAGCTATTTTACCATGAAGGCCTGCTGCACAAAGTCTCCTCTTAACAGTTGTTGAAGAGATGTTTCTGCTGCTAGAACTCTGTGTGGCATTGACCTGGTCTCTAATCTGAGCTGCTGTTAACCTGCGATTTCTGAGGCTGGTGACTCGGATAAACTTATCCTCAGAAGCAGAGGTGACTCTTGGTCTTCCTTTCCTGGGGCAGTCCTCATGTGAGACAGTTTCTTTGTAGCGCTTGATGGTTTTTGCAACTGCACTTGGGGACGCTTTCAAAGTTTTCACAATTTTTCGGACTGATTGACCTTCATTTCTTAAAGTAATGATGGCCACTCATTTTTCTTTACTTAGATGCTTTTTTCTTGCCATCATACAAATTCTAACAGTCTATTCAGTAGGACTATCAGCTGTGTATCCACCAGACTTCTGCACAACACAAGTGATGGTCCCAACCCCATTTATAAGGCAAGAAATCCCACTTATTAAACCTGACTGGGCACACCTGTGAAGTGAAAAACATTTCCGGTGACTACCTCTTGAAGCTCATCAAGAGAATGCCAAGAGTGTGCAAAGCAGCCATCAAAGCAAAAGGTGGCTACTTTGAAGAACCTAGAATATGAGACATATTTTCAGTTGTTTCACACTTTTTTGTTAAGTATATAATTCCACATGTGTTAATTCATAGTTTTGATGCCTTCAGTGTGAATGTACAATTTTCTTAGTCATGAAAATACAGATAAATCTTTAAATGAGAAGGTGTGTCCACCTTTTGGTCTGTACTGTATATATACACTGCTCAAAGAAATAAAGGGAACACTTAAACAACAGAATATAACTCCAAGTGCATCAAACTGTCCACTTAGGAAACGACACTGATTGACAATCAATTTCACATGCTGTTGTGCAAATGGAATAGACAATAGATGGAAATTATTGGCAATTATCAAGACACCCTCAAAGGATTGATTCTGCAGGTGGGGACCACAGACCACATCTCAGTACCAATGCTTTCTGGCAGATGTTTTGGTCACTTTTGAATGTTGGTTATGCTTTCACACTCGTGGTAGCATGAGACGGACTCTACAACCCACAGAAGTTGCTCAGGTAGTGCAGCTCATCCAGGATGGCACATCAGTGCGAGCTGTGGCAAGAAGGTTTGCTGTGTCTGTCAGCGTAGTGTCCAGAGGCTGGAGGTGCTACCAGGAGACAGGCCAGTACACCAGGAGACAAGGAGGGGGCCGTAGGAGGGCAACAACCCAGCAGCAGTACCGCTACCTCCGCCTTTGTGCAAGGAGGAACAGGGGGAGCACTGACAGAGCCCTGCAAAATGACCTCCAGCAGGCCACAAATGTTCATGTGTCTGCACAAACGGTTAGAAACCGACTCCATGAGGGTGGTATGAAGGCCCGACGTCCACAGATGGGGGTTGTGATCACATCCTAACATTGTGCAGGACGCTTGGCATTTGCCACAGAACACCAGGATTGGCAAAGTCGCCACTGGCGCCCTGTGCTCTTCACAGATGAAAGCAGGTTCACACTGAGCACATGTGACAGACATGACAGAGTCTGGAGGCGCCGCGGAGAGCGATCTGGTGCCTGCAACATCCTTCAGCATGACCGGTTTGGCAGTGGGTCAGTAATGGTGTGGAGTGGCATTTCTTTGGAGGGCCGCACAGCCCTCCATGTGCTCGCCAGAGGTAGCCTGACTGCCATTAGGTACCGAGATGAGATCCTCAGACCCCTTGTGAGACCATATGCTGGTGAGGTTTGCCCTGGGTTCCTCCTAATGCAGGACAATGCCAGACCTCATGTGGCTGGAGTGTGTCAGCAGTTCCTGCAAGATGAAGGCATTGAAGCTATGGACTGTCCCACCCGTTCCCCAGACCTGAATCCGATTGAGCACATCTGGGACATCATGTCTCGCTCCATCCACCAACGTCACGTTGCACCATAGACTTTCCAGAAGTTGGCGGATGCTTTAGTCCAGGTCTGGGAGGAGATCCCACAGGAGACCACCTCATCAGGAGCATGCCCAGGCGTTGTAGGGAGGTCATACAGGCACGTGGAGGCCGCACACAATACTGAACCTCATTTTGACTTGTTTTAAGGACATTACATCAAAGTTGGATCAGCCTGTAGTGTGTTTTTCCACTTTAATTTTGGGGGTGGCTCCAAATCCAGGCCTCCATTAGTTAATAAATTTGATTTCCATTGATGATTTTTATGTGATTTTGTTGTCAGCACATTCAGCTTTGTACAGAACAAAATATTCAATGAGAATATTTCATTCATTCAGATCTAGGATGTGTTATAGGAGTGTTCCCTTTATTTTTTTGAGCAGTGTATGTATATGTGTGTGTATATATATAATTTTTTTTTATTTTTTTCAATACATATTTCACTTTGGAGCTGAGATAAGTCATGGACATGGGCTCTGTATCATGATATGTCTCCAATTTAGCAAATCTAGATCATGAAAGTAACTCTGTGACCTGCCATGTTGTCACCCTGAGTAATATGCTATAGGTATCATTACTGAGTCATATAGTGATGAAGTGATTGACAGTTGCTCCTGCTTTCTATCGAGCGTCTCTCCTGCTCTCTCTCTCGAGCGTCTCTCCTGCTCTCTCTCTCGAGCATCTCTCCTGCTCTCTCTCGAGCGTCTCTCCTGCTCTCTCGCTCTAGCTTCTCTCCTGCTCTTTCTCTCGGGCGTCTCTCCTGCTCTCTCTCTCTCGAGCGTCTCTCCTGCTCTCTCTCTCGAGCGTCTCTCCTGCTCTCTCTCTCTCGAGCGTCTCTCCTGCTCTCTCTCTCGAGCGTCTCTCCTGCTCTCTCTCTCTCGAGCGTCTCTCCTGCTCTCTCTCTCGAGCGTCTCTCCTGCTCTCTCTCTCGAGCGTCTCTCCTGCTCTCTCTCTCGAACGTCTCTCCTGCTCTCTCTCGAGCGTCTCTCCTGCTCTCTCTCTCGAGCTTCTCTCCTGCTCTCTCTCTCGAGCTTCTCTCCTGCTCTCTCTCTCGAGCGTCTCTCTCTCTCTAGCGTCTCTCCTGCTCTCTCTCTCTCGATCGTCTCTCCTGCTCTCTCTCTCGAGCGTCTCTCCTGCTCTCTCTCTCTCGAGCGTCTCTCCTGCTCTCTCTCGAGCGTCTCTCCTGCTCTCTCTCGAGCGTCTCTCCTGCTCTCTCTCTCGAGCTTCTCTCCTGCTCTCTCTCGAGCGTCTCTCTCTCTCTCGAGCGTCTCTCCTGCTCTCTCTCTCTCGAGCGTCTCTCCTGCTCTCTCTCTCGAGCGTCTCTCTCTCTCTAGCGTCTCTCCTGCTCTCTCTCTCTCGAGCATCTCTCCTGCTCTCTCTCTCTCGAGCGTCTCTCCTGCTCTCTCTCTCGAGCGTCTCTCCTGCTCTCTCTCTCGAGCATCTCTCCTGCTCTCTCTCTCTCGAGCGTCTCTCCTGTTCTCTCGAGCGTCTCTCCTGCTCTCTCTCTCTCGAGCGTCTCTCCTGCTCTCTCTCTCTCGAGCGTCTCTCCTGCTCTCTCTCTCGAGCGTCTCTCCTGCTCTCTCTCTCGAGCGTTTCTCCTGCTCTCTCTCTCTCGAGCGTCTCTCCTGCTCTCTCTCTCGAGCGTCTCTCCTGCTCTCTCTCTCTCAAGCGTCTCTCCTGCTCTCTCTCTCGAGCGTCTCTCCTGCTCTCTCTCTCTCGAGCGTCTCTCCTGTTCTCTCTCTCTCGAGCGTCTCTCCTGCTCTCTCTCGAGCGTCTCTCCTGCTCTCTCTCTCGAGCGTCTCTCCTGCTCTCTCTCTCTCGAGCGTCTTTCTAGCGTCTCTCCTGCTCTCTCTCGAGCGTCTCTCCTGCTCTCACTCTCTCGAGCGTCTCTCCTGATCTTGAGCGTCTCTCCTGCTCTCTCTCTCGAGCTTCTCTCCTGCTCTCTCTCTCTCGAGCGTCTTTCTAGCGTCTCTCCTGCTCTCTCTCGAGCGTCTCTCCTGCTCTCTCTCTCTCGAGCGTCTCTCCTGATCTTGAGCGTCTCTCCTGATCTTGAGCGTCTCTCCTGCTCTCTCTCTCTCTCTCTCGAGCGTCTCTCCTGCTCTCTCTCTCTCGAGCGTCTCTCCTGCTCTCTCTCTCGAGCGTCTCTCCTGCTCTCTCTCGAGCGTCTCTCCTGCTCTCTCTCTCGAGCGCCTCTCCTGCTCTCTCTCTCGAGCGTCTCTCCTGATCTTGAGCGTCTCTCCTGCTCTCTCTCTCGAGCGTCTCTCCTGCTCTCTCTCTCGAGCGTCTCTCCTGCTCTCTCTCTCGAGCGTCTCTCCTGCTCTCTCTCGAGCGTCTCTCCTGCTCTCTCTCTCGAGCGCCTCTCCTGCTCTCTCTCTCTCGAGCGTCTCTCCTGATCTCGAGCGTCTCTCCTGCTCTCTCTCTCGAGCGTCTCTCCTGCTCTCTCTCGAGCGTCTCTCCTGCTCTCTCTCTCGAGCGTCTCTCCTGCTCTCTCTCTCTCGAGCGTCTCTCCTGATCTTGAGGGCTCTCCTGCTCTCTCTCTCTCTCGAGCGTCTCTCCTGCTCTCTCTCTCTCGAGCGTCTTTCTAACGTCTCTCCTGCTCTCTCCAGCCCTTGTCTGCTTGATCGCTGATACTGCCATACTTTGTGGTCTGTATACACTGTGTTCCAAATTATTATGCAAATAATATTTTCTCAGATTTTCCCAAATTACCTATATGAATTGCAGTCATTGTAATTTTCCAGTCAAATAACTATTAGAGTACAATTGAAAGGTTTTTGTACAAACTGCCTATGATAACAGTATATTTAAAAAAATAAACAAAACTCAAACTGCACTCAAAATGCATGTTCCAAATTATTATGCACAGCAGAGTTTTCAACCTTTTCATTTTAATAAAGAACAAAAAAATGGTCATTTTTGAAATTCTAAGCATTAGCAGGTTATTACACACTGAAATCAAACAGTTTTCAACTCAAAACTTTATTCTAGGTGATGTTACATTTGCACATAGGACCGCTTGTTCGAAATGAGCTTCTGAACTCTCTCGTCCATTGAATTTGTCAGGTTTTGGATGGTTTCTGCTTCAATTGTTTTGCATGAGGACAGAATACCCTCCCAGAGCTGTTGCTTAGATGTGAGCTGCCTCCCGCCATCATAGACACTCCTTTTGATGATGCTCCAGAGGTTCTCAATGGGGTTGAGGTCAGGGGAGCATGGGGGCCACACCATAAGTTTGTCCCCTTTTATGCCCACAGCAGCCAGAGATGCAGATGTGTTATGTGCAGCATGAGACGGGGCATTATCATGCATGAAAATGATCTTGCTGCGGAATACACGGTTCTTCTTCTTGAACCATGGAAGCAAGTGCTGTTTGAGAAACTCAACATACATTATGGAGTTCATCTTTACCCCTTCAGGGATCCTAAAAGGGCCGACAATCCCTCTCCCCATGATTCCAGCCCAAAACATTACTCCACCTCCTCCTTGTTAGCGCCGTAGCCGTGTTTGCATGGGGAGTCCATCAACCAGCCATCCTCCACTCCATCCATCTGGACCATCAAGATCATTTCATGCATGATAATGTCCCGTCTCATGCTGCACATAACACATCTGCATCTCTGGCTGCTGTGGGCATAAAAGGGGACAAACTTATGGTGTGGCCCCCATGCTCCCCTGACCTCAACCCCATTGAGAACCTCTGGAGCATCATCAGAAGGAGTGTCTATGATGGCGGGAGGCAGCTCACATCTAAGCAACAGCTCTGGGAGGGTATTCTGTCCTCATGCAAAACAATTGAAGCAGAAACCATCCAAAACCTGACAAATTCAATGGACGAGAGAGTTCAGAAGCTTCTTTCGAACAAGGGGTCCTATGTGAAAATGTAACATCACCTAGAATAAAGTTTTGAGTTGAAAACTGTTTGATTTCAGTTTCTAATAACCTGCTAATGCTTATAATTTCAAAAATGACAATTATTTTGTTCTTTATTAAAATGAAAAGGTTGAAAATTCTGCTGTGCATAATAATTTGGAACATGCATTTTGAGTGCAGTTTGAGTTTTTTATTTTTTTAAAAATATACTGTTATCATAGGCAGTTTGTATAAAAACCTTTCAATTGTACTCTAATAGTTATTGACTGGAAAATTACAATGACTGCAATTCATATAGGTAATTTGGGAAAATCTGAGAAAATATTATTTGCATAATAATTTGGAACACAGTGTATATGTACAATTTTAATATGATCAATAAAAATATGTAAATATATTATATATACACACACTGCTCAAAAAATAAAGGGAACACTTAAACAACACAATGTAACTCCAAGTCAATAACACTTCTGTGAAATCTACCTGTCCATGAATGAAGCAACACGGATTGTGAATCAATTTCTCCTGCTGTTGTGCAAATGGAGCAGACAACTGGTAGAAATGATAGTCAATTAGCAAGACACCCCCTATAAAGGAGTGGTTCTGCAGGTGGGGACCACAGACCATTTCTCTGATCTCATCCTTTTTGGCTGTTGTTTTGGTCACTTTTTCATTTTGCCATTGCTCTCACCCCTAGAGGTACATTAGCATTAGGCAGTGTCTACAGTACAACCCACAGAAGTTGCTCAGGTAGTGCCGTTCATCCAGGATGGCACATCAATGCGAGCTGTGGAAAGAAGTGTAGCTGTGTCTGTCAGCACAGTGTCCAGAGCATGGAGCAGATACCAGGAGATGTGCAGGGAGCCATAGGAGGGCAACAACCCAGCAACAGGACCGTTACCTCCTCCTTTGTGCAAGGAGGAACAGGAGGAGCACTGCCAGAGCCCTGCAAAATGACCTCCAGCAGGCCACAAATGTGCATGTGTCTGCACAAACGGTTAGAAACCGACTCTATGAGGGTGGTATGAGGGCCCGATGTCCACAGATGGGGGTTGTGCTCACAGCCCAACACAGTGCAGGACGCTTGACATTTGCCACAGAACACCAGGATTGGCAAAGTCGCCACTGGTGCCCTCTGCTCTTCACAGATGAAAGCTCAGTATTGTGTGTGGCCTCCACGTGCCTGTATGACCTCCCTACAACGCCTGGGCATGCTCCTGATGAGGTTGCGGATGGTCTCCTGTGGGATCTCCTCCCAGACCTAGACTAAAGCATCAGCCAACTCCTGAACAGTCAGTGGTGCAATGCGACGTTGGTGGATGGAGCGAGACATGATGTCCCAGATGTGCTCAATCGGATTCAGGTCTGGGGAACAGGCGGGCCAGTCCATAGCTTCAATGCCTTCACCTTGCAGAAACTGCTGACACACTCCAGCCACATGAGGTCTGGCAATGTCCTGCATACTGCATAAGGGGCATAATGGGGGCATTACACTGTGTGGGGGCATAATACATACTACATAAGGGGCATAATGGGGGCATTACACTTTTTGGGGCATCATACATACTGCATAAGGGGCATAATGGGGGCAATACACTGTGTGGGGGCATCATACATACTGCATAAGGGGCATAATGGGGGCATCATACATCCTGCATAAGGGGCATAATGGGGGCATTACATTGTGTGGTAGCATCATACATCCTGTATAAGGGGCATAATGGGGGCATTACACTGTGTGGGAGCATCATATATACTGTATAAGGGGCATAATGGGGCATTACACTGTGTGGGGGCATCATACATACTGCATAAGGGGCATAATGGGGGCATTACACTGTGTGGGGGCATCATACATACTGCATAAGGAGCATAATGGGGGCATTACACTGTGTGGGGGCATCATGTATACTGCATAAGGGGCATAATGGGGGCATTACACTGTGTGGGGGCATCATACATCCTGCATAAGGGGCATAATGGGGGCATTACACTGTGTGGGGGCATCATACATCCTGCATAAGGGGCATAACACTGTGTGGGGGCATCATACATCCTGCATAAAGGGCATAATGGGGGCATTACACTGTGTGGGGGGCATCATACATACTGCATAAGGGGCATAATGGGGGCATTACACTGTGTGGGGGCATCATACATCCTGCATAAGGGGCATAATGGGGGCATTACACTGTGTGGGGGCATCATGCATCCTGCATAAGGGGCATAATGGGGGCATTACACTGTGTGGGGGCATCATACATACTGCATAAGGGGTATAATGGGGGCATTACACTGTGGGGGGCATCATGCATCCTACATAAGGGGCATAATGGGGGCATTACACTGTGTGGGGGCATCATACATTCTGTATAAGGGGCTTAATGGGGGCATTACACTGTGGGGCCAGTAAAGGGGCCCTGTACTATGAGAACAATACGTTTCCTCCCTTCCTGTCTCCATAGTTGGGTCGTATGTATCTATTACAGGAAACAGAACAAAAACCTTATGATTCTTATAAAGGGGCAACACAAGACCCCAAAAGAGTCTCCGTGCTCAAGGAGTTAATGCCCCCTGCGCCCAGTAATGGGGGATCCCCACATACCTCCACCTGCAGAGCCGCCACCACATATATGGCTGCTCTGTGCGCACAGGAGCTGTGATGAGGTCACAGGATGGGAGGAGTCAGGGGTCACATGATCAGGGGCCTCAGTGGATGCAGGACTCTGCTGTGCTGGTTGTCATGGTGCTGGATGAGCTGAAGTTTATGTGTGGGGTCAGGAGTAGTGTTGAGCGATACCTTCCGATATCGGGAAATATCGGATCAGATTGGATAGGACCGATACCCAAAAGTATCGGATATCGCCGTTTCCGATACCGGAAACCAATGCAAGTCAATGGGACACTAATATCGGAATGCCATCCCAGCGTGAGAGAATTCTCCTGATTGTTTAAAAGCCGGCGGGCGGTAAAAAGTCGGCGGGCGATAAAAAGCCGCCGGCTTTTAAACAATCACACAGCCCCATACTGCTTCCCCGCAGCCTCCCACCCCGATCCTGCGCTCCCCCCGCCACCTCCCATCCCGATCGTAAGTTAGGACCGGGCGGGGAGCGCAGCACCAAGGAGCAGGGAGCGAAGGACCCGGGCGGGGAAGCCGGCAGTGAAAAGACTACACCGCTGGCTTTCCCGTTCTGTGCTGCGCTCTCCCGCCGGTTATTTCAAATGAACAGCTGAGGTATCAGGTGATGCTGATCAGCTGTTCATTTGAAGTAGCTGCGGTGCCCTCAGAGGGTTCATGTGAGTTCATGCTTCACTGCATGAACTCACATGAACTTTCCCACGGCCGCACAGGTCAGCCTCACCTCCCAGACCATCAGACCCATCATGATTGGTGTGTGCACGGGTGTCTGTGCGATGTGTGCGGGTGTGTGCGCGATGTCTGCGGGTGTCTGCGTGCAGGCAGACATAGGCCGATGTGACACTACTACTCCCATCGGCCTATGTCTGTCCCCCGTCCACTCGTGCCAGCAGGATCAGCTCGATGGGAGCAGTAGTTCCCATCAGCCTGATCCTGCTATTTAAACTGCCCCATATGTTATTTTTGCCCCTATACATCTTTTATGTTTTTAGGCCCCCCATATATTTTTTTTGTTTTTGGTCCCCAATAAATTTTAAATACATTTTTCATTGGTGGCCAGTGGTTACCTAAAATAAATTAATTCATACATTACCTGTCCCCGCCGATCGCCACCTAAAATAAAGTAAAAAATAAAAAACTACACCTATACTCACCTAGACACCTAATTCCCCGAAGCCATCGATCTCCTGTAATAAAATATAAAATAATAAACCACAACCTTATCCTTACCCCTCTGTAGTAGTCCACGAGTGTCCCACGAAGATCTCCAGTTTAGAGCAGCCACATAAAATGTGACCGCTCTAAACCGCTGCCGCCGCTAGAATGACGGGGCCGTAAAGCAGCCCCATCATTGCATAAGCGGGTTCGCCGGAGTTCAGGCAGCACTGCTCCGGTTAGCTCCTTTACGGCCCTGCTGTACCGTGAGAAATTCCCACGGTACAGCAGTGCCGTAAAGGAGGTCTCCGGAGCTGCGCTGACTGAATGCACTCCGGTGACCTCAGTCAGAGGCTTACGCTGCCGGGAGCGGACGTGTTCCCGGCAGTGTGAGCTTACAGCAGCAATGACAGCTGTCACCATCTCCAGATGTGACAGCTGTGCATGGGAGATCAGCGCAGGAACGTGGACAGGTAACTATTTTTTTTAGTAAACTAAGAATTAAATAAAATGGTGTGTTTTATTTCAAATAAATTTTCTGGGTGTAGTGTGTGTTTTTTCTTTTTAACACTTTGTAGGTTAGTAATGGGGGTGTCTTAGACACCTCTCCATTACTAACCTGGGCTTCATGGCAGCTGGCGCTGACATGAACCCCACATCAATTACCCCCTGCCACCGCACCAGGGCAGCGTGGAAGAGCGAGGCTAAGTGCCAGAATTGGCGCATCCTATGGATGCGCCATTTCTGGGGCGGCTGACGGCTGGTGTTTCTAGCCTGGGAGGGGGCCAATATTCATGGCACCCTTCCTGGGCTATTAATATCAGCCCCCAGCTGTCTGCCTAGCCTTTGCTAGCTATTAAAATAGGGGGGACCCCACATCATTTTTTTGGGGGGGTCCCCCATTTTAATAGCTAGTAAAGGCTAGATATTCAGCTGGGGGCTGATATTAGTAGCCTGGGAAGCTCCGTGGGTATTACCCCCTTCCCAGGCTTCAAACATCTGCCCCAGCCGTCTGCTTAACCTCCGCTAGAGACTAAAATTATGGGGGATCCCACGCCAATTTTTTTTTTAATAAATCCTTTATTTTAACACTAAATGACACTTGAGGGGTTAATAAAGATGCCGTCCCTAAATTATTATTTATTTTTTAATTAATTTTTCCCAAAATTTTGACGTGGGCTTCGCCATATTTTTGTATGCCAGCAGGTACAGCATCCAGGAACGGGCTGCCCCCAACTCCCGGCTGCCTATTTGTACCTGGCCGGACACAACAATATAGGGAAGCCCTTTTTTTTTTATTATTTCATGAATTTCATAAAATAAGTTAAAAAAAAAATACGTGGGGCTTCGCCCTATTTTTATGTCCAGCCAGGTACAACTAAGCAGCTGGGGGCTGGAATCCACAGCGCAGGGTGGCCCAAGCTTTGTGGGCCCCCCCTGCTGCGAACTGCAGTCCGCAGCCACCCCAGAAAATGTTGCGTTCATAGAAGCGCCATCTTCTGGCGCTGTATCCAGCTCATCCAGGGCCCTGGTGTGGTGGCTCACTGGCTAATAAAGGGGTTAGGGCCAGCTTTGTATTATCCGCTGGCCCTAAGCCCGAAATTCATGGGGTCACGCCAATATTAGGCTATGTGCCCACGATGCAGAAATGAAGCAGAAATTTTCCGGAGTTCAGGCAGCGCTGCTCCTGACCGTGAGAAATTCCCACGGTACAGCAGGGCCGTAAAGGAGGTCACCAGAGCTGCGCTGACTGAATGCACTCTGGTGACCTCAGTCAGGGGCTCACGCTGCCGGGAGCGGACGTGTTCCCGGCAGTGTGAGCTTACAGCAGAAATGACAGCTGTCACATCTCCAGATGTGACAGCTGTGCATGGGAGATCAGCGCAGGAAGGTGGACAGGTAACTATTTTTTTTTTTTTTAGTAAACTAAGAATTAAATAAAATGGTGTGATTTATTTCAAATAAATTATTTTTTTCTGGGTGTAGTGTGTGTTTTTTCTTTCTAACACTTTGTAGGTTAGTAATGGGGGTGTCTTATAGACGCCCATCATTACTAACCTGGGCTTCATGGCAGCTGGCGCTGACATGAACCCCACCACTTTTACCCCCTGCCACCGCACCAGGGCAGTGTGGAAAAGCGAGGCTAAGCGCCAGATTTGGCGCACAAATAGGATGTGCCAAATCTGGGGCGGCTGAGGGCTGATATTATAGCCTGGGAAGGGGCCTATAACCATGGCCCCTTTCTAGGCTATTAATATCAGGTCGCAGCTGTCCGCCTAGCCTTTGCTGGCTCCAATTTATAGGGGGACCCTATTTTTTTTTTTGGGGGGGGGGGTCCCACCTGTAGAATGGGCTGTAAAGCCTAAGCTAACTGCTGCGGACTGATATTAATAGCAAGGGAAGGGGCCATGATCCTTGGCTACTTCCCAGACTATTAAATCAGCCCTCAGCTTTCCCTCTTTTCCTTAAAAATACGCGTGAGCCCACCTTTTTTTTATTTATTTTTTTATACATTGATTAGGGGTTGGACTAGGAAATGACATCAAATTGGCCTTTTTTTTTTTTTTCTTCACTAACTTTATTTGTCTTCAAAAATGCTTCAAAAACGCGTCAAAAACACACATAGAATCCGCATGCGTTTTACTGGCAAGGAGATTCGGAAATGGTCAGGAAAATTTCTGCTTCATTTCTGCATCGTGGGCACATAGCCTAATATTGGCGTGACCCCATGAATTTCGGGCTTAGGGCCAGCGGATGATACAAAGCTGGCCCTAACCCCTTTATTACCAGTGAGCCACCGCACCAGGGCCCTGGATGAGCTGGATACAGCGCCAGAAGATGGCGCTTCTATGAACGCAATATTTTCTGGGGTGGCTGCGGACTGCAGTTCGCAGCAGGGGGGTCCACAAAGCTTGGACCACCCTGCGCTGTGGATTCCAGCCCCCAGCTGCTTAGTTGTACCTGGCTGGACACAAAAATAGGGCGAAGCCCCACATATTTTTTTTTTTAAATATTTCATGAAATTCATGAAATAATAATAATAAAAAAAAAGGGCTTCCCTATATTGTTGTGTCCGGCCAGGTACAAATAGGCAGCTTGGAGTTGGGGGCAGCCCGTTTCTGGATGCTGTACCTGCTGGCATACAAAAATATGGCGAAGCCCACGTCAAAATTTTTGGGAAAAATTTATTAAAAAATAAATAATAATTTAGGGACGGCATCTTTATTAACCCCTCAAGTGTCATTTAGTGTTAAAATAAAGGATTTATTTTTAAAAAAATTGGCGTGGGATCCCCCACAATTTTAGTCTGTAGCGGAGGTTAAGCAGACGGCTGGGGCAGATGTTTGAAGCCTGGGAAAGGGGTAATACCCACGGAGCTTCCCAGGCTACTAATATCAGTCCCCAGCTGAATACCTAGCCTTTACTAGCTATTAAAATGGGGGACCCAAAAAAAAATGGTGTGGGGTCCCCCCTATTTTAATAGCTAGCAAAGGCTAGGCAGACAGCTGGGGGCTGCTATTAATAGCCCAGGAAGGGTACCATGAATATTGGCCACCTCCCAGGCTAGAAACACCAGCCGTCAGCCGCCCCAGAAATGGCGCATCCATAGGATGTGCCAATTCTGGCACTTAGCCTCGCTCTTCCCACTGCCCTGTAGAGGTGGCAGTGGGGTAATAGGGCTGGGGTTGATGTCAGCTTATAATGCTAGCTGACATCAAGCCCAGGTTAGTAATGGAGAGGTGTATATAAGACACCCCCATTACTAACCTACAAAGTGTTAAAAAGAAAAAACACACACTACACCCAGAAAAAAATAATTTATTTGAAATAAAACACACCATTTTATTTAATTCTTAGTTTACTAAAAAAAAATAGTTACCTGTCCACGTTCCTGCGCTGATCTCCCATGCACAGCTGTCACATCTGGAGATAGTGACAGCTGTCATTGCCGCTGTAAGCTCACACTGCCGGGAACACGTCCGCTCCCGGCAGCGTGAGCCCCTGACTGAGGTCTCCGGAGTGCATTCAGTCAGCGCAGCTCCGGAGACCTCCTTTACGGCACTGCTGTACCGTGGGAATTTCTCACGGTACAGCAGGGCCGTAAAGGAGCTAACCGGAGCAGCCCTGCCTGAACTCCGGCGAACCCGCTTATGCAATGATGGGGCTGCTTTACGGCCCCGTCATTCTAGCGGCGGCAGCGGTTTAGAGCGGTCACATTTTATGTGGCTGCTCTAAACTGGAGATCTTCGTGGGACACTCGTGGACTACTACGGAGGGGTAAGGATAAGGTTGTGGTTTATTATTTTATATTTTATTACAGGAGATCGATGGCTTCGGGGAATTAGGTGTCTAGGTGAGTATAGGTGTAGTTTTTTATTTTTTACTTTATTTTAGGTGGCGATCAGGTAATGTATGAACTAATTTATTTTAGGTAACCACTGGCCACCAATGAAAAATGTATTTAAAATTTATTGGGGACCAAAAACAAAAAAAATATATGGGGGGCCTAAAAACATAAAAGATGTATAGGGGCAAAAATAACATATGGGGCAGTTTAAATAGCAGGATCAGGCTGATGGGAACTACTGCTCCCATCGAGCTGATCCTGCTGGCACGAGTGGACGGGGGACAGACATAGGCCGATGGGAGTAGTAGTGTCACATCGGCCTATGTCTGCCTGCACGCAGACACCCGCAGACATCGCGCACACACCCGCACACATCGCACAGACACCCGCGCACACACCAATCATGATGGGTCTGATGGTCTGAGAGGTGAGGCTGACCTGTGCGGCCGTGGGAAAGTTCATGTGAGTTCATGCAGTGAAGCATGAACTCACATGAACCCTCTGAGGGCACCACAGCTACTTCAAATGAACAGCTGATCAGCATCACCTGATACCTCAGCTGTTCATTTGAAATAACCGGCGGGAGAGCGCAGCACAGAACGGGAAAGCCGGCGGTGAAGTCTTTTCCCTGCCGGCTTCCCCGCCTGGGTCCTTCGCTCCCTGCTCCTTGGTGCTGCGCTCCCCGCCCGGTCCTAACTTACGATCGGGATGTGAGGTGGCGGGGGGAGCGCAGGATCGGGGTGGGAGGCTGCGGGGAAGCAGTATGGGGCTGTGTGATTGTTTAAAAGCCGGCGGCTTTTTACCGCCCGCCGGCTTTTAAACAATCAGGAGAATTCTCTCACGCTGGGATGGCATTCCGATATTAGCGTCCCATTGACTTGCATTGGTTTCCGGTATCGGAATCGGCGACATCCGATACTTTTTGGGTATCGGTCCGATCCAATCCGATCCGATATTTCCCGATATCGGAAGGTATCGCTCAACATTAAGTAATACATAAGAATAATATGTACTATGTCTGACCACTACAAACACTCATCTGAACTGGTCCAAGTGCTGTCAGGTTTTTTCACGGGCAGCACTTAGACAATACGGTCGTGTGAATATAGGCTTATGATGCATCTGGTAATAAACATGTTAAGGATGGGCCGCTACTCATGGGCCACTGCTGTGTGCTTGCCCCCCAGGCTAAAATTTGCCAGCCAGCCCCTGCTGCACCGGGTGCCAGAAAAACTAGATACACTTTTGGAATAGGTATCTTGCAAAGTAAGGATGGGGTTTGGTGTTTTTAAGTGATTTTATTGACTCTGTGCATTTATATTTTGTATCAATAATATGATATGGTTATATATATCTTCTGGATATCAGGAGGGCTTATCCCTGTGCATTGACTCTCTCCTTCTCCTTCGATGTCCTGTATAGGCCAAAAAAACTACGCGTTTCGAGGACTCACAGTTCCTCTTCGTCAGCTTCTCGCTGGTAGTCAAACTGGTAACCTAATAAAGTCCAAACGCCCCCCACAAAGATAATACAAACAAAGAAATGCAGGAAGATCCAATACTATCAAGACGGTGCAAAAGGACATATGGAGATGCAATAGAACTAAGATAGAATTCCAATAAGAATAGACTGTGTGTGAAAAAAATAATAATAAAAAAGACTTTGTTCAAACTTTCACAATTAGTTAAAAATGAATAAAAATTATATACTTATATTTCTGATGGCTATAAAAAACAGTCTGTTAATCAGTGTATATTACCAGGATAGTATAAATTCGGCACTTAGTACCATCCAGAGATAAAAAGGAAAAAATGAAGGAGAAAAATAAAAACATTATATTGTATCTCCAATAGGGGTATCAATGTATAGAAACAAATACAGATATAAAATAGGTGGATTCAAAGGAATATATCCAAAAGACATATTATATTGATAAAATATAAGGAGGTTCATAAAAGTGCAATGTAAATGTTCAATTGGTACTGGGATAAAAAATACATACAGTATATACCGCTGCGAGTTGAAGGCATACAGCTGACTCTCGTGATTAAGGCCCTTCAGAGCCAAGCTATTTAATGTGAAGAACCATTTGGATTCCATCCGCGACATTAATCTCCGGTAATCACCTCCCCTCCATTTTCTGGGGACTAATCGGATCCCACAAAACTTAGTGTCCTTATCAGATTGGTTGTGGAACTTCCGGTAGTGCCGGGACAGTGGATGCCCTTCAAAACCTTCATTCATGTTGATAAAGTGTTCCTTCAGCCTTTTGATAACTTGCGCTTTGTACAGACATCTCCTCCTGCCAAAGTATAAAAAGGGCGTGGCTTGGGGTGTGGATAGGGGCGTGGCCAGACTACGCGTGCCGCATGGTTTCGCCCTCTTTCTAGTACTCATAGGTTGGCGGTATGCTTGTACTGAGGAGATCTGGGATATCAGTGATTAGGTCCCATATTGTGCACTGTAAGTTCTGGAAAAGCTCCTTCTATCGGTCTCTGTAGCACCAGAGGAAGAACAGAGGGGAAAAGACAGGATTTTCTACATGTCGCGTTATGTAGATGTTCTGCAGATTTATCACAACCGTCCACAAGAAGAAACTGCCATCACAGAGCCGCCTTTAGCTGTTGGAAAAGTTTAAACTTAGTTTTGAATAGTTGCTATAGGCAGCAAGGATTTTCTATTTATGCTGGGTCACATGATGCTGGTGCTGGGTGATGTCATGTGACTGAATGTTGTGGGTGATGATGTCACAGAGGGCGTTGTGATGTCACCCTTGGGGTATATAAGGGGGCTCCATCCACCTGGAGCTCATATCTCATTGGCCATATCTTGGTGCTGAGATACCCCCTGGAGACAATGAGGATCGCCATATTGTTTCTGTGCTGTACCCTGTTCTACCCTGTGAATTACCATAGGCTGCCGGTGAGTACCTGTCTATTATTACATATGGAGGACGTTTAGAATCAGCTGCGGCAGGGGAAGGGGATGGGGAGGGGGGTCCTGTAAGAATTTACCTGCGGGAATAAGAGGTTATGGCAGGGAAAGGAGCTTAGGAAGTGACAGTCAGAGGGGATATAAGTGTGGGGTGACCCCTCTGACTCCCACATTCCTGCCTTGTCCTTGTAGTGATTAATGACTTTGGTGTTGTCCCTTATATATCACTTTGCAGTCACCAGTGATCGCTCCGCACTGTGATCCTAAACTACAGTCTCATTTACCTTTTTGCAAACGCCCAGAAGGGGAGGAGTGACATCACACCCATGTGAGCAGATCCCGCCCACTTTTACTGCAGTCGTAATGCGAGCTAGCTGTATTCTGTTTTCATGGAAATGTCAGCAGCTGCTCCCCCTAGTGTTTACAAGATGAAAACATCAAAAGAGTTAAAATATTTTTTTCAGATTTTATACCATTAAAACCTTTTTAAATATATATGTGTATTTATATATAAATATAAATACTTTACAATTTTACAATTGTAAAAAAATTGCTGACACTTTCCCTTTAAAAGATCTAAAGACGTTCTGCTTCATGTGCCATTGTGACCAATCACAGCACAGATTATATTTTTTAAACTTTTCTTGAAAAACTGAAGCTGCTCCGTGATTGGAAATCATGTGGAAGGGTTCTCTTTTAGACATTTAGTTAGGTCCAAAGTATTAGTGACATGATGGATAGAACTGTGCAATGATGTCACAGAGGGCTTTGTGATGTCACCCCTGGGTATATTAGAAGCCTCGGCCCATCTGCAGCTTGTATCTCATTGACCATACCTTGGTGCTGAGAGACCTCTGGAGATGATGAGTATCATCCTATCATTTCTGTGCTTTACGTTGCTCTACCCCCCACATTACAGTACACTGAGGGCGAGTATGTTCTCATCAATATGGAGGTCACAAGGATCAGCTAATGAGAATATCGCCTCTTGCAGGACTTCTCATACTGGACACGTGACCGTGCGTCATATGAAAGTCCAACTGTAAACAATATTCCATGGACCCTGGAGGTGAATCCCAAACTTCTTCCTGATCTTCTCAATGGGATATTTCTGAAAGTTGCTTGATAATGTATCCATCACTGTATAATAACAAGGGCTCTCTGTTTGACTGGATTGGGTATAAATATACAGGACTTTATTATGTTTTTTTTCTTTATTATAGGATGACCCACTACCCGTGGATCTCAGGAGAAGCACCTATCAAGCTTCCATCAATCTTCCTCTTTGGCTCTTCCGTGACGCAGTTTTTGTTGCGGTGATGACACTACTGACAATACTAGAGTATTTGGCCTTAAGTCTTGTCCTGAGCAAGTGGGCAATGTCTGAACCTGGTGAAACAATCAGAAAACTCCTGAGAACAAAACCATTCTGAAGGAACAAAGTGCTTGTAAGGAGCCGATTTGCATCCCTCAGATTCAGGAGCAAGACTCCAGGAGAACACCTGTCCTGCCCAATGGCAAATGTTCTACTCCATCCATGGCTCCTGCACCGCAGGATGCGAAAAAGGTTCCTAGTTGCAACTATAAAGTGGCGTTCAGTGATATTGTCTGGGTCAGAACGATCCCTCACAACAATATAGGAAGAAGAGCTCGAAGTTCCACGGAGCTTAAAGAGAGGTTACTGATTTTTCAGAGAAGCCAACAACCCAGAATTCCAGAGCCACGAGCACCAGAACCTAGAACTCCAGAACCTAGCATGTCAGAACCTAGTATGTCAGAACCTAGAATGCCAGAGCCTGAAATGCCTACAACACCTCCACCCAAAATCAAGAGGAGAAGATGTTTCCTTAGATGTCTTAGAGGCGAGGAAGATTGAGAAGGCAACTGCTTGAACTTTCCCATTGCTCGTGTTTTCATCACAGGTTAGTCGTATACATGCTGTCTGATGGGCACCATCTTACTACATACAATGCAGCATTGCACCTGAAATCGAATGGATATTTCGTCACACACTTGCACTTTAGCACCTTATCATATGGCGCATATATCTATGAACGCTTTGCTAAGTATCACTGTCTAGTATGTGCTTCTGATGAACCTATTTTAGGAAAACGTGTCGAGGTTTGGCATACTATGTACTTGAGTTTGGCGTACTATGTGCTTGTTGGTAAATTCTATTGCCATCTATAATCTACTAGATATTATAATGTCTCTGGTGGGATGCCCCATGCCGAATTGTTGATAACTGACTATGAGTATTGTCCTCTATTTCTTATCTACTATGGTTACAGGTTGATGTGAAGAGAGCTGTGCCATTGATAGCGATTTTTCTACTGATTTGTCAGTTATATTTATGTTAGTTTAGCAAATTTCTGCTTGTGGGGTCTAATGTTTTAGCATAGTGTATGTTCTGTGAGCTAAATTGTCATACTTATGCACTAGATAGATTATAAATTGTGATGCTTATGTACTAGATAGATTATTAGTTTAATCGGTGATTTTTTAAATATTTTTTAACACCAGGAGACTCAAGAATCGCATCTTACAGAAGACAAGAAGCCTAAATGCCGAAGGGTGATGACCTGTTGATGGCCCACAGCTGGAGGGTCATTACCTCTTGATGGCACAAAACTGGACAGAAGATAAAAACATTTGATGGCACACAGCCGGAGGGTGATGACCTATTGATGACCATAGCCAGAGGGTCATTACCTGTTGATGGCACACAGCCGGACAGAGGATAATTACCTGTTGATGGCACACAGACGGATGGTCATTACCTGTTCATGGCGCACTGCCAGATGGTCATTACCTGTTGATGGCACACAGCCGGAGGGTGATGACCTATTGATGGCCATAGCCAGAGGGTCATTACCTGTTGATGGCGCACTGCCGGATGGTCATTACCTGTTGATGGCACACAGCTGGAGGGTGATGACCAGTTGATGTCGGACTGCCGGATGATCATTACCTGTTGATGGCACAAAGCCGGTCAGAGGATAAGATCTTTTGATTGCATACACCGGATCCCTCCCTGATAACAAGGAACCCTGGGGAATACTGGTCATCTTGATCCCCCACTGACTATATACTTGCTCCACCTCAGCCTATACCATCATGGAGGACACTTCCACCTGTGTCCACTGTAAGGTTGGACTTTCTTTTATAATTACAGCAGATTAATAAACATCATAAAGCTGTAAAACTATCGAGTAATTTATTATAAATTATTATAAAGAAATATAAAGTATAATAGATAGCTATAGAGGGCACATAAGACGACTAACTATAGAAAGCATAGTATCGCCTGATATATACTGTATATTCTAGATGGCGCTATTATACTAAATACCTCACAACCTCCAGGGTGATATTACCGTACAATGCGAGATCACTAATAATGGCCACAGATTATGAGAAAATGACCAGCTCCATAGTCCTGGAGTTATTATAAATGTCTCTAGTGTGAGGCAGGGACTGGACGAGTGTTGGTGGGAGGTATATTCCCCCAGGACGTCCTTTATGTATCCATGCTGCAGAATCTGCCGTATACTTCTGTTCTAGCAGTCAGACATTTCACTCTGCAAATCACAGGCTCAACATTGTGTAAAACTACCACCGTATATAAGAGGACTCAGAATAAATACTAGCGGCATGCCGTGCACGGCCCTCGTCATGTGTACGGGATACAGGACCTGCAGGACCTGGTACGGCCATTATAGTTGATAGATTAATGATACCTGTGCAGATGAAGGCAAAAAAAATATGTGCAACAACAGGAGGAGAAAGTCTCAAAATGTAATTTGAAGAGTATAATAGAGAAATGGGAAACTTCTGGAGATGCAGATAAGTGGTACCAGGGCGAAACGTAAGTGTAGTCAGACAAGGGAAAAGTGCAAATGATCCAGCGTAAAGGTTTGTTTAGTAGAAAAAATATTAAAACTTAGCTTTTATTAGCCATATAAAACACTGCTCCACAAAGAATACAGCAAATGTGCAACTATCATAGCTTACAGACCTACGCGTTTCAACAAATCATGTCTTAGTTATGGCCCTACTACTAGAATGACAAAAAGGCATATATATATATATATATATATATATATATATATATCCACGTGCCTGTATGACCTCCCTACAACGCCTGGGCATGCTCCTGATGAGGTTGCGGATGGTCTCCTGTGGGATCTCCTCCCAGACCTGGACTAAAGCATCCGCCAACTCCTGGACAGTCTGTGGTGCAACGTAACGTTGGTGGATGGAGCGAGACATGATGTCCCAGATGTGCTCAATCGGATTCAGGTCTGGGGAACGGGCGGGCCAGTCCATAGCTTCAATGCCTTCATCTTGCAGGAACTGCTGACACACTCCAGCCACATGAGGTCTGGCATTGTCCTGCATTAGGAGGAACCCAGGGCCAACCGCACCAGCATATGGTCTCACAAGGGGTCTGAGGATCTCATCTCAGTACCTAATGGAAGTCAGGCTACCGCTGGCGAGCACATGGAGGGCTGTGCGGCCCTCCAAAGAAATGCCACCCCACACCATTACCCACTGCCAAACCGGTCATGCTGAAGGATGTCGCTCTCCACGGCGCCTCCAGACTCTGTCACGTCTGTCACATGTGCTCAGTGTGAACCTGTTTTCATCTGTGAAGAGCACAGGGCGCGAGTGGCGACTTTGCCAATCCTGGTGTTCTGTGGCAAATGCCAAGCATCCTGCATGGTGTTGGGCTGTGAGCACAACCCCTATCTGTGGACGTCGGGCCCTCATACCACCCTCATGGAGTCGGTATCTAACCGTTTGTGCAGACACATGCACATTTGTGGCCTGCTGGAGGTCATTTTGCAGGGCTCTGGCAGTGCTCCTCCTGTTCTTCCTTGCACAAAGGCGGAGGTAGCGGTCCTGCTGCTGGGTTGTTGCCCTCCTACGGCCCCCTCCACATCTCCTGGTGTACTGGCCTGTCTCCTGGTAGTGCCTACAGCCTCTGGACACAGCCAACCTTCTTGCCACAGCTCGCATTGATGTGCCATCCTGGATGAGCTGCACTATCTGAGCAACATCTGTGGGTTGTAGAGTCTGTCTCATGCTACCACGAGTGTGAAAGCACAACCAACATTCAAAAGTGACCAAAACATCAGCCAGAAAGCATTGGTACTGAGATGTGGTCTGTGGTCCCCACCTGCAGAACCACTCCTTTATTGAGGGTGTCTTGATAATTGCCAATAATTTCCATCTATCGTCTATTCCATTTGCACATCAGCATGTGAAATTGATTGTCAATCAGTGTTGCTTCCTAAGTGGACAGTTTGATTTCACAGAAGTTTGATTTACTTGGAGTTATATTCTGTTGTTTTAAGTGTTCCCTTTATTTTTGGAGCAGTGTATATAGATACATACAGTGAGTACGGAAAGTATTCAGACTCCTTTAAATTTTTCACTCTTTGTTTCATTGCAGCCATTTGATAAATTCTAAAAAGTTCATTTTTTTTCTCATTAAAGTACACTCTGCACCCCATCTTGACTGAAAAAAACAGCAATGTAGAATTTTTTTGCAAATTTATTAAAAAAGAAAAACTGAAATATCACATGGTCATAAGTATTCAGATCCTTTGCTCAGACACACATATTTAAGTCACATGCTGTCCATTTCCTTGTGATCCTCCTTGAGATGGTTCTACTCCTTCAATGGAGTCCAAATGTGTTTAATTAAACTGATAGGACTTGATTTGGAAAGGCACACACCTGTCTATATAAGACCCCACAGCTCACAGTGCATATCAGACCAAATGAGAATCATGAGCTCAAAGGAACTGCCCAAGGAGCTCAGAGACCGAATTGTGGCAAGGCACACATCTAGCCAAGGTTATAAAAGAATTTCTGCATTACTCAAGGTTCATAACAGCACAGTGGCCTCCATAATCCTTAAATGGAAGAAGTTTGGGACCACCAGAAGTCTTCCTAGACCTGGCCGTCCAGCCAAACTGAGCAATCGTGGGAGAAGAGCCTTGGTGAGAGAGGTAAAGAAGAACCCCAAGATCACTGTGGCTGAGCTCCAGAGATGCAGTAGGGAGATGGGAGAAAGTTCCACAAAGTCAACTATCAACCACCAGTTGGGCCTTTATGGCAGAGTGGCCAGACGGAAGCCTCTCCTCAGTGCAAGACATATGAAAGCCCGCATAGAGTTTGCTCACAAACACATGAAGGACTCCCAGACTATGAGAAATAAGATTCTCTGGTCTGATGAGACAAAGATAGAACTTTTTGGTGATAATTCTAAGTGGTATGTGTGGAGAAAACCAGGCACTGCTCATCACCTGCCTAATACAATCCCAACAGTGAAACATGGTGGTGGCAGTTGTTAGAACCCTCCTGTTAGTTTTTTCTATTTTGTGGTCACGTGACCTTCTGCCTATTTATTCCAGCTCCGCCCTTCAGGCTTTGCTGGACTTCAGTGTTACTTTGACTCTTAATCTAGCCAGGTGCTTTGTACCTACTGTATCTCTCTAGTTTGTTTGGTCCTTGGACCACTAAGTACTTTTGTCTGTTTGTCTTCTTCTGCTACTACTTCTGCCAGGAGGTGTCCAATTTTGTCCCAGTCCTTAGTTCTTTTAGGGACCCCTCCCTTTAATCTATAGGTCTGCGTTCAGACTAGCCGCGGACGAAGGCGGGTCTGTTCACAAGGAACAGGTTGCCCGCTGCATCGTAGGGAATCAGCTTAGTCCTATTGTATGGACAGATTTCCTCTCTTTCCTTAGTTCTTGTAGCAGATCATAACAGCAGTATCATGCTATGGGTGTGTTTTTCAGCTGCAGGGACAGGACGATTGGTTGCAATTGAAGGAAACATGAATGCGGCCAAGTACAGAGATATCCTGGATGAAAACCTCTTCCAGAGTGCTCTGCACCTCAGACTTGGCCAAAGGTTCACCTTCCAACAAAACAATGACCCTAAGCACACAGCTAAAATAACAAAGGAGTGGCTTCAGAACAACTATGTGACCATTCTTGACTGGCCCAGCCAGAGCCCTGACCTAAACCCAATTGAGCATCTTTGGAGAGACCTGAAAATGGCTGTCCACCAACGTTTACCATTCATCCGGACGGAACTGGAGAGGATCTGCAAGGAAGAATGGCAGAGGATCCCAAAATGCAGGTGTGAAAAACTTGTTGCATCATTTCCAAGAAGACTCATGGCTGTACTAGCCCAAAAGGTGCTTCTACTCAATACTGAGCAAAGGGTCTGAATACTTATGCCCGTGTGATATTTCAGTTTTTCTTTTTTATTAAATTTGCAAAAATTTCTACATTTCTGTTTTTTTTCAGTTAAGATGGGGTGCAGAGTGTACTTTAATGAGAAAAAAATGAACTTTTTAGAATTTACCAAATGGCTGCAATGAAACAAAGAGTGAAAAATGTAAAGGGGTCTGAATACTTTCCGTACCCAGTGTACATGCATGGAAATAAATGCAGAATTATATTTCTTAATACTGCAGTATCAGATCCGGTCTTGAATTTAACCCCTGTGGTATCCAATGTGAAAATCCACAGGGACTCCCGGTTCAGAAGTTTGCACTTATGATCCCCCCCTCGTGTGGATCTATATACCTTCTCTATCTCCATATATTTAAAGAATGAGGTGTCACCTTTATGAACTCTCGCAAAATGCCTCGATACTGCTGATGTATTTATGGCTTCCAAATTAATGGCATCAGAAAGATGTCTTCTGATACGGACTTTCAGCGCACCTGTGGTACAACCCACATAGTGGACCTTACACAAGGTGCATTCTATAAGGTATATAACCCCTGATGAATTACAATTGAGGAAATCATGAATTTTATATTCTCTATCATTACTTAAGGACATAAAACTATCTGTTTTAACCGCATGTAGACACGCTTTGCACCGATTGGCTCCACATCTGAAGAAACCTTTTGTGCTGAGCCAATTTGGTTGTACAGTATTAGTCTCACTGGTGTATAAGCTAGGAGAAAGGATGGTTCCCAGAGCGGGCGCTTTCCTGGCTACAAAGCGGATGGCATTAGAAAGTAGGTTTTTTAGTTTCTTGTTCTGATATATAATAGGGTTATACTTTTTAATTCTAGATGTAATTTTATTATACTGAGGACTATAGGTGGTAGAAAACGTTACCCTAGTATCCAATGTGTTAATGTTATTTTTCTGCTTATTTCGGAGTATATCTTTCCCATTTATATTGGAGACAATTCTACTCGCTTTTCTTAACCACTTCGCACCAGAGCCTGTTTTTGCCTTTGTGACCGGGCCAATTTTTTCAATTCTGACCACTGTCACTTTATGAGGTAATTACTCTGGAACGCTTCAATGAATCCCCTGATTCTGAGATTGTTTTTTCGTGACATATTGTACTTCATGATAGTGGTAAAATTTCTTCGATATAACTTGCGTTTATTTGTGAAAAAATCGGAAATTTGGCAAAAATTGTGAAAATTTTGCAATTTTCAAAATTTTAATTTTTATGCCCTTAAATCAGAGAGATATGTCACACAAAATAGTAATAAATAACATTTCCCACATGTCTACTTTACATCAGCACAATTTTGGAACCAAAATTTTTTTTTGTTAGGGAGCTATAAGGGTTAAAAGTTGACCAGCGATTTCTCATTTTTCCAACAAAATTTACAAAACCATTTTTTTAGGGACCACATCATATTTGAAGTCACTTTGAGGGGTCTTTATGACAGAAAATACCCAAAAGTGACACCATTCTAAAAACTGCACCCCTCAAGGTGCTCAAAACCACATTCAAGAACTTTATTAACCCTTCAGTTGCTTCACAGGAATTTTTGGAATGTGAAAGAAAAAAATTAACATTTAACTTTTTTCACAAAAATGTTACTTTAGACCCAATTTTTTTTTATTTTCACAGGGGTAACAGGAAAAAATGGACCCCAAATTTTTTTGTGCAATTTCTCTTGAGCGTGCTGATACCCCATATGTGAGGGAAAACCACTGTTTGGGAGCACTGCAGGGCTCGGAAGGGAAGGAGCGCCATTAGACTTTTTGAATGTAAAATTTGTCTGAATAATTAGCAGACGCCATGTTGCGTTTGGAGAGCTCCTGATGTGCCTAAACAGTGGAAACCCCCCACAAGTGACACCATTTTGGAAACTAGACCCCTTAGGGAACATATCTAGATGTGTGGTGAACACCTTGTACCCCAAGGTGCTTCACAGAAGTTTATAATATTGAGCTGTAAAAATAAAATTTTCACATTTTTCCCACAAACCCGTTTTTCATCCCTTAATTTTGCATTATCATAAGGGTAATAGGATAAATTGCACCATGAAATTTGTTGTGCAATTTCACCTGAACACGCCGATACCCCATATGTGGAGGCAAATTACTGTTTGGGCGCACGGCAGGGTTTGAAAGGGAAGGAGCGCCATTTGACTTTTTGAATGTAAAATTTGCTTGAATAATTAGCAGACGCCATGTCGCATTTGGGGAGCCCCTAATGTGCCTAAACAGTGGAAACCCCCCACAAGTGCCACCATTTTGGAAACTAGACCCCTTAGGGAACTTATCTAGATGTGTGGTGAGCACCTTGCAACCCCAGCTGCTTCACAGAAGTTTATAATATTGAGCCGTAAAAATAAAATTTTCACATTTTTCCCACAAAAAATGTTTTTCATTCCCTAATTTTGCATTATCATAAGGGTAACAGGATAAATTGCACCATGAAATTTGTTGTGCAATTTCTCCTGAGTACGCCGATACCCCATATGTGGGGGAAAACCACTGCTTTGGTGTACGGCAGGGTTCGGAAGAGAAAGGAGAGCTATGTTGGCTGGGATAGGTTGCAGACACCATGTCACATTTGAAGAGTCGCTGACATGCCGAAACAGCAGAAACCCCCACAAGTGACCCCATTTTGTAAACTACACCTCTCAAGGAATTCATCTAGGGAAGTAGTGAGTATTTTTTAATTTTTCAATTTATACCATTGGGCAGTGAAAAAAGCATAATTATATTTTTACCACAAAAAAATGTTTTACCCTCAGATTATGCATTTTCACACAGGGCAATGGGTAAAAATGGTGCCGAAATGTGTCACACAATTTCTTCTAAAAGTGTCAATACCCCATATGTGGCTATATCATACGGCGAGATCTGGGGGGGATGGAGTGCTATTTGACAATTGGAGAACAAATTATTGTAGAATAGGCATTTGGATTTGGGAGCACAACATTTTCTGAATTTCTTTTGGGGGGCAAGGGCCATTTCGCTTTTCCAGAGCCTTTCTGCTACCAGTAACTTGGAAGTCCCTTATATTTTTAACAGATGATGGACCTGAGTGGGGACTAGCTTTTTTGAGGACTGAGTTGAAACTTTTATTGGGAACATTTTACGTAACATTTATCCGGCGCTCTAGGCTGAGCACTTACATCGGGGTTTCCATCTAAATTTCCATGTGATGTAATTCAGATGAAACCCCTGCGGGATCCATTCACTATAATGAGGCAGCAGAGTTACTCTGGACTCCGTCTGGCCTCTGTTTAGCGGTGTCCTTTTTTTCAGAAGTGCACAAAACTGTAGCCAACCGCACTTTTATGCACGCCTAAAACAAATGACACCGTGGGATCCCAGGCTAGATGGCATCCACAGTGGCCTATATCTGCCTCATTACAGGGAATCTTCCGTCATGGATTCCGGCTGAATCACGTATTTCAGAGAGTTACACGGAAACTCTGGTGTAAGTGCTCAGCGCAGAGCGCAGGATAAATGTGAGCAGAGCCTTACTCCGATCTTTGGGAGACATAATAAACAAATCAGTAGCAGGTGAAGAATTGGTTTTATTTATTTTTTACGCCGTTCCTCGTGCGGTATAAGTGATGAGATTACTTTATTCTTCGGGTCGGTGCGATTACAGAGATACCAGATTTATATCGGGTTTTTATGACTGACAGCTGTCACACACTAAGAGACGCTTTTTTTTGCAAAATCTAGTTTTTGCATCGCCATATTTTGAGAGCTATAATTTTTCCATATTTCAGCCGACAGAGTCATGTGATGGCTTGTTTTTTGCGGGACGAGTTGACATTTTTATTGGTACCATTTTTGGGTACGTGACATTTTTTGATCGCTTTCTATTCCGTTTTTTGGGAGGTAAAATTAACAAAAACCAACAATTCAGGAATTGTTTTTTGAGGTTTTTTTTTTATGCCGTTCTGTGTGTGGTAAAAGTGATCAGGCAGTGTTATTCTTTGGGTCAGTACGTTTACAGCGATACTACACTTACTGTATATTTTTTTTATGTTTTGGCGCTTTTACACAATAAAACAATTTTATAGAAAAAATATTTTTTTTACATCGCTTTATTCTGAGCGCTATAACTTTTTTATTTTTTGGCTGATGGAGCTGTATGGCGGCTTTTTTTCTGCGGAACAAGATGACATTTTCAGCGGTACTATTTTTATTTCCATTTTGCTTTTTGATCGCATTTTTTTACACTTTTTGTTTGGCGATATGATGAAAAAGCATATTTTTTTGCTCGGTTTTTTATTTATTTTTATTACGGTGTGCACAGAAGAAGTTAATTAGTGTGACAGTTTTATAGATCGGGTTTTTTCGGACGCGGCAATACCAAATATGTGTACTTTTTTTGGTTTTGCATAAATATACGGATTTATTGGTTTAATATTTTATTTATTTATTTTTATTTATTTTGTGATTTTTTTTAACAGTTTGAAAACATTTTTTTTAACTTTTTTTTTACATTTTTACTTAGTCCCTGTATGGGACATTAATTTTTATTTTTCTGATCACTGATCTCATGTAATGTAATAGACATGTATTACATTACATGAGATCTTCGCTGACTGTTTCACAGTCAGAGTCTCCTGCCAGGCTTCAGCTGCAGGCTGACCCTGGCAGGACACCATATATGGCAGATCTGGAGGCGGTCATGTGACCTCCAGCTGCCATAGCAACGCCAGGTCCTGGAAGGTATCAGGGGTCGTTGGAGAGGTAAGTAAGACGACCCTCTCTCCTCTGTCTATCTTCTATATGCTGTGATCACTATAGATCGCGGCATATAGAACATAGCAAAGGGTTAACATCATTGGGACCTGATCCAATCAGGTCTCGATGATGTTCCATGTCAGAGCTAACGCTCTACACCGGAATTGCAGCGCTTGCAGGACCCTGGGGGTCCTGAGCGCTGCGAGACCACCCACCGTTTTTCAAACGTCAGCGCTGCACAGAGCCCAGCAAGCGCCGTCGTTTATCTACAGTGGGCGGTCGGGAACCGGTTAAACTGTATGATGGCCCCACAGCCCCTTATAAAGTGTATTCTGGCACCCACTCCCCATTTTATATAATATGATGGCCCCACTGCCCCTTATATATAGCATGATGACTCCCATAGCCCCTTATAGTATGATGGCACCCACACCCCTTATACAGTACAGACCAAAAGTTTGGACACACCTTCTCATTTAAAGATTTTTCTGCATTTTCATGACTATGAAAATTGTACATTCACACCAAAGGCATCAAAACGATGAATTAACACATGTGGAATTATACACTTAACAAAAAAGTGTGAAACAACTGAAAAAATGTCTTATATTCTAGGTTCTTCAAAGTAGCCACCTTTTGCTTTGATGACTGCTTTGCACACTCTTGGCATTCTCTTGATGAGCTTCAAGAGGTAGTCACCGGAAATGGTTTTCACTTCACAGGTGTGCCCTGTCAGGTTTAATAAGTTGGATTTCTTGCCTTATAAATGGGGTTGGGACCATCAGTTGTGTTGTGCAGAAGTCTGGTGGATACACAGCTGATAGTCCTACTGAATAGACTGTTAGAATTTGTATAATGGAAAGAAAAAAGCAGCTAAGTAAAGAAAAACGAGTGGCCATCATTACTTTAAGAAATGAAGGTCAGTCAGTCCGAAAAATTGGGCAAACTTTGAAAGTGTCCCCAAGTGCAGTTGCAAAAACCATCAAGCGCTACAAAGAAACTGGCTCACATGAGGACCGCCCCAGGAAAGGAAGACAAAGAGTCACCTCTGCTTCTGAGGATAAGTTTATCCGAGTCACCGGCATCAGAAATCGCAGGTTAACTGCAGCTCAGATTAGAGACCAGGTCAATGCCACACAGAGTTCTAGCAGCAGACACATCTCTTCAACAACTGTTAAGAGGAGACTTTGTGCAGCAGGCCTTCATGGTAAAATAGCTGCTAGGAAACCACTGCTAAGGACAGGCAACAAGCAGAAGAGACTTGTTTGGGCTAAAGAACACAAGGAATGGCCATTAGACCAGTGGAAATCTGTGCTTTGGTCTGATGAGTCCAAATTTGAGATCTTTGGTTCCAGCCACCGTGTCTTTGTGCGACACAGAAAAAGTGAACGGATGGACCCTACATGCCTGGTTCCCACCGTGAAGCATGGAGGAGGTGTGATGGTGTGGGGGTGCTTTGCTGGTGACACTGTTGGGGATTTATTCAAAATTGAAGGCATACTGAACCAGCATGGCTACCACAGCATCTTGCAGCGGCATGCTATTCCATCCGGTTTGCGTTTAGTTGGACCATCATTTATTTTTCAACAGGACAATGACCCCAAACACACCTCCAGGCTGTGTAAGGGATATTTGACCAAGAAGGAGAGTGATGGGGTGCTACGCCAGATGACCTGGCCTCCACAGTCACCAGACCTGAACCCAATCGAGATGGTTTGGTGTGAGCTGGACCGCAGAGTGAAGGCAAAAGGGCCAACAAGTGCTAAGCATCTCTGGGAACTCCTTCAAGATTGTTGGAAGACCATTTCCGGTGACTACCTCTTGAAGCTCATCAAGAGAATGCCAAGAGTGTGCAAAGCAGTCATCAAAGCAAAAGGTGGCTACTTTGAAGAACCTAGAATATAAGACATATTTTCAGTTGTTTCACACTTTTTTGTTAAGTATATAATTCCACATGTGTTAATTCATAGTTTTGATGCCTTCAGTGTGAATGTACAATTTTCATAGTCATGAAAATACAGAAAAATCTTTAAATGAGAAGATGTGTCCAAACTTTTGGTCTGTACTGTATATTATATAGAGTCATTACAATCAAAGAGATCTATTTCAAGTGTTTTTTTCTGTTAATGTTGATGATTATGGCCAGGGGCACACATAGAAATCGCGAGGCCCCATAACAGAAGCTCTAATTGGACCCCCCCCACCAAAAAATAAAGAAATATTTGTCTGTGTCACAGAAGAGCCGATCTCACAACTTTCCAGCCTTTACTTTGTTTTTCTAATTTTCCTCCTACTGAAGTCCTAGATCCCTCTTTCATTGCCCCCATGAAGTATGATGCCAATAAAAGTGCCCCCCAAACACAGTATGATACCCCCATGGTGCATTCCTCCACATTAGCTTCTACATGAACAGTATAATGACCTTATTGTACCCCACTTCAACTCCCAAGGCAAAGTATGGTGACCCTAACACAGTATGATTCCCCCAACTGTGACTCCCACACAGCCCTCCATACAGTATAATGGGCCTACATACAGTATAATGGCCCACACTAGCCCTCCAAACAGTATAATGGCCCCACACAGCCCTCCAAACAGTATGATGGACCCCACACCAACCTTCACACCGTATAATTGCTTTCATACAGTATAACGGCCCCCCACATAGCCCTCTAAATATCATAATGGCCACACATAGACTTCCATATAGTATAATATGCCACCCATAATCCTCCATATAGTATAATGCACCCTCCAAAATCCTCCATATAGTATAATGCACCCCCCATAATCCTCCATATAGTATAATATGCTACCCATAATGCTCCATATAGCATAATGCACCCTCCAAAATCCTCCATATAGTATGATGCACCCCCCATAATCCTCCATATAGTATAATAAACTTCCCATGGTCCTCGATAGAATATAATGCACTCCCCATAGTCCTACATACAGTATATTTCACACCCCAAAGGGTAAAATGCAGCCCCCATATAGTATAATGCACCACACAGTCCTGCAGTATTATGGGCACCACGTACTCACTGATTTTAAAATACCGTATGTTTTAAATAAGACGACCCGAGTATAAGCCGAGGCCCCTAATTTTACCACAAAAAAACTGGGAAAAAGTATTGAGTTGAGTATAAGCCTAGGGCGGGAAATGCAGCAGCTACTGGAAAATTTCACCATCCTGGTATGTATGGCTCCCTCATCCCCCAATCCTGGTACACATGGCACCCCTCATCTCCCAATCCTGGCAAGCGTGGCCCCCTCATCCCCCAATCCTGGTATGTATAGCCTCCTCATTCCCCAATCCCGGTATGTGTGGCCTCCTCATTCCCCAATCCTGGTATGTGTGGCCTCCTCATCCCCCAATCCTGGTATGTATGGCCTCCTCATCCCCCAATCTTGGTATCTGTGGCCTCCTCATCCTCCAATCTTGGTAAGTGTGGCCTCCTCATCCCCCAATCCTGGTATCTGTGGCCTCCTCATCCCCCAATCCTTGTATGTGTGGCCTCCTCATCCCCCAATCCTGGTATGTGTGGCCTTCTCATCCCCCAATCCCCTTGTATGTGTGGCCCCCTCAACCCCCAATCCTGTTATGCATGGCCCCCTCATCCTCCAATCCTGGTATGTGGGGCCTCCTCACCCCCCCAATCCGGGTATGTGTGGCCCCATCATTGCACACTATCTGTCATCACTGTATTCCTGTGACAGCCAGCCTGTTGCTAATGTTCATAGGAGACCGTGATCTCTGCTATATATAGCAATGCTGTATATAGCACAAGCAATCAGATGATTGCAGGTTCAAGCCCCCTAAAGAGACGAACAAATACAGTGAAAAGTAAAAAAAATGAAAAAAGTATAAAAGTTCAAATCATCCCAGTTTTCCCCCCATTAAAAATTAAGAAATATAAAACATTTAAAAAATACACATATTTGGTATCGCTGCGTTTGTAAAAGTCAGATCCATCAAAATATAAAATAAATTAATCCATTTAGTAAACGGCGTAACTAGAACATTACATAAAATGCCAGAATTACAGATTTTCAGTCATTGCAACAAGAAAAAAATATATAATAACAGGCAATCAAAACATTGTATATACCCCAAAATGATATCAATATAACCATTAGTTTGTGGTGCAAAAAACGAGCCCTCACGCAGCCCCATTCCCGAAACATGAAAACGCCGCGGCTTTCAGATCTCGGAAAGTGGCGACACAAGCAAATTATTTTTATTATTTTTTTTTTACCAATTTCTGAATTTTTTTTCATCACTTAAGTGACGATTTATAGGATTTATATTTAAGTAGAAGAGATGAAGCTTTACTACCTCCTGCTCCAGCTCCAGCACTTCACCGCTGCCGCTGATCTTTAGTCACTGGCTTCAAGGGTGACATCATGACTGCAGCTCTGCAGCCAATCACTTGGCTCAGTGGGCCATGCTGACAGAGCTTCTAAGCTCAGTGATTGGCTGCAGCAATGATGTGTGCTGAAGTTGAGCCATCACCCCTGCAGCCTGTCACAATAGAGCACAGGAAGCGCTGAAGATCTAGAGCTGGAGCAGCAGGAGAAAGTAAAGCTCTGTGTGTTTTCTCTACCACTGGGAACCTCCTATATATTACATAAAAACATTCCTGAAAACCTCTTTAATCTGACTTTATAGAAAAAGTCTATATCCGGCTACTGTCCTCCCCTCATGAATCACAAAATATGCCAAGTGTGAACAACTCCTGTCCCCAAATGAGGACTTGCAGGCGATCAGTTGATAGTCGGGGGTCTGGCAGTGAACACCCTCAGCAATCAGCTGTGTTTTGCTGGACGTAGCGGCCTCTCCAGGACACATGTGGTATTACATGGTTCGCTTTCAGAATAATATGTAATATGTAATACATGATATCTTGAAGTCTTCCAGAAGAAGATATTGGCAGACAGGTAATGACTTATTACCTACCAGCCATTGTCTCCTTTATCACTCGCTAGTTCTTATACACATTTGGATGATGTCACATCTTCGTTGGAAGCCGTATTAGGAACCTCCATCGCAGATTTTATCATACAGGACGAGTTCTCAGCCAACAGCTATTTGGCCATTGTTCACATGACGTAAGCCTATGTTATATACAGCAATATGCAGCAGGATACACGAGATCCAGGGAAATATCCGATCGCCAGAAATGGGGTCAGGAAGGAATTTTTTTCCCCCCCTGAAACAGAATTCTTTTGGGGGGTTTCTTTGCCTTCTTCTGGATCTTTGGGTCCCAATGACTCTCAGGTGGTCCCCAATGACCGCAGCTCGTTTTGTGGTCTCCACCGGGGCCAATCTGAGAGTGACTGTGACCATAGTTTAATTTCTTAAAGGACCAGTAATATTTTCATTACAATGTTGCTTATTGCTATTTCAATAAAAAAATTAATTCTATATATATATATTGTTTTGTGTTTTTTTTTCCTGGATTTCACCTTACACAGTGAGAATGATAAGAGTAATCACAAAATATGGGGGCTCCATACACAGAGAGAACTCTGGTACCAAATTCCATGACAATTGTTCTGGGGTTCAGTCTGTGATGGAGCAGTAACATTGTATCCAGGACGTCGTACACACCATGCTACAGAAAGAAGACTGAAGAAAGGGACGCAGCCGCAGAATACAGGAGACACAGGGTCTTGTGTAACAGTAAAAAACAGGAAAGATGTTCAATAAGTGGCCGGGGGGCTCCAGGACCAAACCAGGAGGGAGGCCTCAGTCATCAGTGGCCAATATTCGCATGAAGTGGCCCACATTTACCAACCGTTCTGCAGCCACTCGTTTACCTTTGTCCAACACCTCCGTCGGTCCTTGCAGTTATTAGGCCACCACTGAAATGCTTTTCTGACTACACACAGACACGTACATAGAAACCGTGCATGCCACCATCACCGTCCACAACCAGAGTCCTGGTCCAGACCAGTGGCCTTTCCAATTCAAGTCTACTTGGGTTTAAACAAGGGCACTGTCTCTAAGAGAACCATCTGCTTGCCACTTGGAACAGCAGTAATACAGTAACACCAGGTTAATATTCTTCGGGCACAGAGATGCACAGACAGTGAACCCTCTTAAAAAGAAGAATTGGACTGACATTCCCTAAGCAATAAGTACCCACACAATTGGAGGGACAGATTGCTAGCCCTTGCTGCACCATGGTGTATGCCCAGTGGTGGCCACTCTTAGTCTAAGTTGGCTCTTCAGATTGCATGGTGATAAAGAACCTGAGGGCCATATACCTTCAAGAAAAAGATCTCATAAGGACATGTCGCCTTGAATTGTGAAGAACACAATAATGTTTCCATACAATTCTATTGTGTTCTATTCAGGATATATTAAAAAAAAAGTCTGGTCCTTAGAAGTTATAAAATGAGGTCAATACAACCTCAGGTGAACAACAACACATCACAAATTACACCAGGTCACCGAATATTTACCAAAACATAGACTTAAATGCAGAAACAGTGTGTGAAAAATTAAAGGGGTTGTCCAATGAAAACAAGCTCCAATCTACAGGAACCTTCATCCCCTTTAGATTGGAACGGTGGTCCGCATGCTAAAATGCTGCTCCATTCATTCTATATGAGGCGGCCATGAAGTACGCCTGACTTTTTTGGACCGATGAGACAGAGTAGCCTTACAGAGAAGGGTCCTTGGATTGGACGCCGAGTTACGGACCCCAAAGCAGCACTGAATATGATGTACTAGTGGGAGTCACGAGTGCAAGGGTTCAAGGGCGCCAGTAGTGGAAGACATAATGCGCGAAACCGAAGAACAAGTAAGCAGACCTGCTGATCAGCACTGCAGTGCCGAGGCCGAGTTATGGAGAAATAGGGAGCGACAGTGCGCCTCACCAGTCCTGGAGTATATTACAGAGGAAGGATACTGTGTGGAAAATGCTTCATACTGTAAAAGAAACGGCCAGAACACTTTGTGCCCCCCGATATCCCTTGTATGCCGGGACGTTGCTAGGTTCCTAAAAGATCAGGGGCCAAAGCCCCAAAGTAGGTGTTTCCTCCTACAACCTCCCCGCCACTTAAAAGAGGACCTATACATATATAATTACAGTACACCATTGTTGCTAACCTAAAATACACAACTGAAAGACCAATATTCCCCAAATTACTTCTATACAAGGCAATAATAATCCCGCTACACAATGCCCTCTACCATCAACACTACACAGTGAGTACATAGTATTATGATATGACCATTGCCTCTACATAAAAAACACACCGTACAAAGACCATCTGACTTCTCACATTTCCAGCACCGTCCCCATCTATTCCCACCCTGCACAACCTCCCCATGCTGCCTGCTCTTCCCACATGGAATAGGAACCTCAATACTTCAAAAATTATGTCATTACTATGATTACCCTCCACCAATTAATGCTACAAAGACTGCGTGCCAGATAGAGGGGACCTATAAAAATAATAGCATCCCATAGAAAGTAGTAAAGACCCCACTGTGCTACCTAGCAAGTAATAATGCCAGATATGATCTTATGAAAGTTTCAATATCTGAAGTGTTCCCTCCAAGCAACAAATACTGTTGAGTATCCACTTTAAGTAATAATGCCCCCTTAAAGCCACAATCAAACTACACCCAACTACAAAGTTCTTCTTCAAGACTATGGACGATGATTTCGGGGTGGTGAAAGAAGAAATTTCTGATGATGCACCCATTTAAAAGAAATAATGTCCTGAGTGCCCCCATAGCACCCTGTATATTGTATGATAGTCCCACAGCTCACTACACACTGTATGATGGTCCCCACAGCTCCCTATGCACTGTATGATGGTACCCACAGATCCCTATACACTGTATGATGATCCCCACAGCTCCCTAGACACTGTATGATGATCCCCACAGCTCCCTATGCACTGTATGATGGTCCCCACAGATCCCTATGCACTGTATGATGGTCCCCACAGATCCCTATGCACTGTATGATGGTCCCCACAGCTCCCTATGCACTGTATGATGGTCCCCACAGATCCCTATACACTGCATGATGGTCCCCACAGCTCCCTAGACACTGTATGATGGTACCCACAGCTATCTACGCTCTGTATGATGGAACCCACAGCTCCCTATGCACTGTATGATGGTCCCCACAGCTATCTACGCTCTGTATGATGGAACCCACAGCTCCCTATGCACTGCATGATGGTCCCCACAGCTATCTACGCTCTGTATGATGGAACCCACAGCTCCCTATGCACTGCATGATGGTCCCCACAGCTCCCTAGACACTGTATGATGGTCCCCACAGCTATCTACGCTCTGTATGATGGAACCCACAGCTCCCTATGCACTGTATGATGGTCCCCACAGCTATCTACGCTCTGTATGATGGAACCCACAGCTCCCTATGCACTGCATGATGGTCCCCACAGCTATCTACGCTCTGTATGATGGTCCCCACAGCTCCCTATGCACTATATGATGGTCCCCACAGCTATCTATGCTCTGTATGATGGTCCCCACAGCTCCCTATGCACAGTATAATGGTCTCCACAGCTCCCTATGCATTGTCTGATGGTCCCCACAGCTCCCTATGCACTGTATGATGGTCTCTACAACGCCTTATAACTGGCATGATGGTCCCTACAACTCCCTATATCCTGTATAATGGCCCTCACAGCCCTATATATACAGTAGTGTATGATGGCCCCCGCAGCCCAATATATACTGTATGATGGCCCCCACACCCACTTGTACACTATATTATGGCCCCTACAGCTCCCTTTATACTGTATGATGGCCCCACAGCCCCTTATAAACTGTATTCTGGCACCCACTCCCCATTTTATATAATATGATGGCCCCACTGCCCCTTATAAATAGCATGATGACTTCCATAGCCCCTTATAGTATGATGGCACCCACACCCCTTATATATACAGGTGCATCTCACTAAATTAGAATATCATCAAAAAGTTTATTTATTTTAGTTCTTCAATGCTGAAAATGAAACTCATATATTATATAAAGTCATTACAATCAAAGTGATCTATTTCAAGTGTTTATTTCTGTCAATGTTGATGATTATGGCCAGGGGCGCACATAGAAATCATGAGGCCCCATAGCAGAAGCTCTAACTGGACCCCCCCACCAAAAAATAACTAAATATTTGTCTTTGTCACAGAAGAGCCGATCTCACAACTTTCCAGCCTTTACTTCATTTTTCTAATTTTCCTCCTACTGAAGTCCTAGATCCCTCTTTCATTGCCCCCATGGAGTATGATGCCAATAAAAGTGCCCCCCAAATACAGTATGATACCCCCATGGTGCATTCCTCCACATTAGCCTCTACATGAACAGTATAATGACCTTATTGTACCCCACTTCAACTCCCAAGGCAAAGTATGGTGACCCTAACACAGTATGATTCCCCCAACTGTGACTCCCACACAGCCCTCCATACAGTATAATGGGCCTACATACAGTATAATGGCCCACACTAGCCCTCCAAACAGTATAATGGCCCCACACAGCCCTCCAAACAGTATGATGGACCCCACACAAACCTTCACACCGTATAATTGCTTTCATACAGTATAACGGCCCCCCACATAGCCCTCAAAATATCATAATGGCCCCACATAGACTTCCATATAGCATAATATGCCACCCATAATCCTCCATATAGTATAATGCACCCTCCAAAATCCTCCATATAGTATAATGCACCCCCCATAATCCTCCATATAGTATAATGAACTTCCCATGGTCCTCGATAGAATATAATGCACTCCCCATAGTCTTCCATACAGTATATTTCACACCCCAAAGGGTAAAATGCAGCCCCATATAGTATAATGCACCACACAGTCCTGCCGTATTATGGGCATCACGTACTCACTGATTTTAAAATACCGTATGTTTTAAATAAGACGACCCGAGTATAAGCCGAGACCCCTAATTTTACCACAAAAAAACTGGGAAAACTTATTGAGTTGAGTATAAGCCTAGGGTGGGAAATGCAGCAGCTACTGGAAAATTTCACCATCCTGGTATGTATGGCTCCCTCATCACCAATCCTGGTATGTATGGCCTCCTCAACCCCCAATCCTGGTACATATGGCACCCTCATCCCCAAATCCTGGTATGCATGGCCCCCCCCTCATCCCCCAATCCTGGTATGCATGGCCACTCCTCATCCACCAATCCTGGTATGCATAGCACCCCTCATCCCCCAATCCTGGCATGCATGGCCCCCCCCTCATCCCCCAATCCTGGTATGCATGGTCTCCTCATCCCCCAATCCTAATATGAATGGTCTCCTCATCCCCCAATCCTGGTATGTATGGCCTCTTCATCCCCCAATCCTGGTATGCATGGCCTCTTCATCCCCCATTCCTGGTATATATGGCCCCCCTCATCCACAATCCTCGTATGCATGGCACCCCTCATCAGCCAATCCTGGTATGCGTGCCCCCCCTCTTCCCCCAATCCTGGTATGCGTGGCCCCCTCATCCCCCAATCCTGGTATGTGTGGCCTCCTCATCCCCCAATCCTGGTATGTATGGCCTCCTCATCCCCCAATCTTGGTATCTGTGGCCTCCTCATCCCCCAATCTTGGTATGTGTGGCCTCCTCATCCCCCAATCCTGGTATGTGTGGCCTCCTCATCCCCCAATCCTGGTATGTGTGGCCTCCTCATCCCCCAATCCTGGTATGTGTGGCCTTCTCATCCCCCAATCCTGTTATGTGTGGCCCCCTCAACCCCCAATCCTGGTATGCATGGCCCCCTCATCCCCCAATCCTGGTATGTGGGGCCTCCTCACCCCCCAATTCTGGTATGTGTGGCCCCATCACTGCACACTGTCTGTCATCACTATATTCCTGTGACAGCCAGCCTGTTGCTAGTGTTCATAGGAGACCGTGATTTCTGCTATGTATAGCAATGCTGTATATAGCACAAGCAATCAGATGATTGCAGGTTCAAGCCCCCTAAAGAGACTAACAAATACAGTGAAAAGTAAAAAAAAAAAAATGAAAAAAGTATAAAAGTTCAAATCATCCCAGTTTTCCCCCCATTAAAAATTAAGAAATATAAAACATTTAAAAAATACAAATATTTGGTATCGCTGCGTTTGTAAAAGTCAGATCCATCAAAATATAAAATAAATTAATCCATTTAGTAAACGGCGTAACTAGAACATTAAATAAAATGCCAGAATTACAGATTTTCCGTCGTTGCAACAAGAAAAAAAAATATAATAACAGGCAATCAAAACATTGTATATACCCCAAAATGATATCAATATAACCATCAGTTTGTGGTGCAAAAAACGAGCCCTCACGCAGCCCCATTCCCGAAACATGAAAACGCCGCGGCTTTCAGATCTCGGAAAGTGGCGACACAAGCAAATTATTTTTATTATTTTTTTTACAAATTTCTGAATTTTTTTTTCATCACTTAAATATAAATCCTATAAATCGTCACTTAAGTAGAAGAGATGACGCTTTACTACCTCCTGCTCCAGTTCCAGCACTTCACCGCTGCCGCTGATCTTTAGTCACTGGCTTCAAGGGTGACATCATGACTGCAGCTCCGCAGCCAATCACTTGGCTCAGTGGCCCATGCTGACAGAGCTTCTAAGCTCAGTGATTGGCTGCAGCAATGATGTGTGCTGAAGTTGAGCCATCACCCCTGCAGCCAGTCACAATAGACCACCGGAAGCGCTGAAGATCCAGAGCTGGAGCAGCAGGAGAAAGTAAAGCTCTGTGTGTTTTCTCTATCACTGGGAACCTCCTATATATTAAATAAAAACATTCCTGAAAACCCCTTTAATCTGACGTTATAGAAAAAGTCTATATCCGGCTACTGTCCTCCCCTCATGAATCACAAAATATGCCAAGTGTGAACAACTCCTGTCCCCAAATGAGGACTTGCAGGTGATCAGTTGATAGTCGGGGGTCTGGCAGTGAACACCCTCAGCAATCAGCTGTGTTTTGCTGGACGTAGTGGCCTCTCCAGGACGCATGTGGTATTACATGGTGCTCTTTCAAAATAATATGTAATATGTAATACATGATATCTTGAAGTCTTCCAGAACAAGATATTGGCAGACAGGTAACGACTTATTACCTACCAGCCATTGTCTCCTTTATCACTCGCTAGTTCTACACATTTGGATGATGTCACATCTTCGCTGGAAGCCGTATTAGGAACCTCCATCGCAGATTTTATCATACAGGACGAGTTCTCAGCCAACAGCTATTTGGCCATTGTTCACATAACGTAAGCCTATGTTATATACAGCAATATGCAGCAGGGTACACGAGATCCAGGGAAATATCCAATCGCCAGAAATGGGGTCAGGAATGGTATGTGTGGCCTTCTCATCCCCCAATCCTGGTATGTGTGGCCCCCTCATCCCCCAATCCTGGTATGTATGGCCTCCTCACCCCCCACTCCTGGTATGTGTGGCCCCCTCATCCCCCAATCCTGGTATGTATGGTCTCCTCACCCCCCAATCCTGGTATCTGTGGCCCCATCACTGCACACACAAAAAATAAACACTTATACTCACCTTCCTTCCTCACCTCTGCTCCAGAGCTGCTGTGTTCTGTCTGCCAGCAGCTCATGTTGGTATCTGAGCAGCGCGCGCTCTCAGCTGTCGAGGTGAGCTGCTGCTGCTGCTGCCGGCATATTAACTCCTCTCCACGCCGGGACTATGAGCGTTGACAAGAGTGAATATGCATTCTCTTTAGTAGCGGGCACTGTAAGCAGGAGCCACGGCTCAGCGCTCCTCCGTGCCCGCTACTAAAGAGAATGAATATTCCCTCTTCTCCACGCCCATGAAAGTGGAGAAGAGGGAATATTCATGTCCCTTTAGCAGCGGGCACACATGATAGCTACAGCAGTCACTACTGAGTTTGCCCGCTCCTCCGCCGCCGCAACCTCCCACCCCCCCAATACTCACCTATCCTACTCGCTCCCCCGAGGCTCACGGGCCCCATAGCAGTGGTGTGGCCTGCCACCATTGGCGGTACGCCACTGATTATGGCTTACAGCCAATGAAATCACAAAAGTCATTATCTCAGTAAATTAAAATACTTTATAACATCAGCTTGAAAAATGTTTTTAAAATCCGAAATGTTGTCCTACTGAAATGTATGTTCAGTAAATGCACTCAGTACTTGGTCGGGGCTCCTTTTGCATCAATTTCTGCATCAATGCGGCGTGGCATGGAGGCGATCAGCCTGTGGCCCTGCTGAGGTGTTATGGAAGCCCAGGTTGCTTTGATTTGGTGTCTCTCATCTTCCTCTTGACAATACCCCATAGATTCTCTATAATAGATTCTCTATGGGGTTAAGGTCATGCGAGTTTGCTGACCAATTAAGCAGAGTGATACTGTTGTGTGTAAACCAGGTATTGGTACTTTTGGCAGTGTGGACAGGGGCCAAGTCCTGCTGGAGAATGAAATTTCCATCTCCATAAAGCTTGTCGGCAGAGTGAAGCATAAAGTGCTCTACAATTTCCTGGTAGACGGCTGCGCTGACTTTGGTCTTGATAAAACACAGTGGACCTACACCAGCAGATGACATGGCTCCCCAAACCATCACTGATTGTGGAAACTTCACACTAGACCTCAAGCAGCTTGGATTGTGGCCTCTTCACTCTTCCTCCAGACTCTGGGACTTTGATTTCCAAAGGAAAATTGGAACTCTGGGACCTTGTGGATGGTGTCAATGACTGCCTTCTTGGCATTTGTCAAGTCAGCAGTCTTCCCCATGATTGTGGAGTATACTGAAACAGACTATGGGACATTTTTAAACACTTAGGAAGCCGTTGCAGGTGTTTTTTGTTAATTATTCTAATTTACTGAGATAATGACTTTAGTGTTTTCATTGGCTGTAAGCCATAATCGTCAACATTAACAGAAATAAACACTTGAAATAGATCACTCTGTCTGTAATGACTCTATATAATATACGAGTTTCACTTTTTGTATTGAAGAACTCCAATAAATTAACTTTTTGATGATATTGTAATTTAGTGAGATGCACCTGCATATGATGACTGTTGCCCCCAGTGGAATATATGCGGTGTCTATTTTGGGATATTTTAGTACACCCATGATGATACTATAGACAGCCATTATACCTGGAATGGCCCCTTCCTTGCGTGCCTTGCTTTTTTTTGCTTACACGTCTAACAATCACATATGTGTTGTGTCCCTTCCCCCATCATCCTATTGTTCTATTGCTGAATAAATATGATAGATTTTATACTCCCTGGACTCTTTTGATGGTCTTTTACCCTGCGGGGTTTTCTTTCATATATGGACTCGCTGTGTGGTGGTGATGGTAGAGGACATTGTGTAGCAGGATCATTTTGGCCTTGTATAGTAGTAATTTTGGGAATATTGGTCTTTGTATAGTGTATTTTAGATTAGCAGCAGTGGTATACTGTAATTATATATGTATAAATCCTCTTTTAAGTGGCAGGGAGGTTATATGGGGAAACATGTACTTTGGGGCTGGGGTCCCTGACCTCTTAGGACCCCAGCAACGCTCCTGCACTGGGGAAAAGCAGGGTCTGGAGGCCACTTTAATATGATCATTTTATGGATATGACGCCAAAGAAACTAATGAAGTGCTTTGCAAAGTGCCATAATTTTCACAATTCTGAAAATAAATTGTAAGTTTAGTTCCACTATAAGTGATCTTAATTCTGCTATGAGAGCTAACCTTCTGAGACAATTTATCAATGCGGTGTGTGAATTGTCACATTAAGCTTTGCTACATCTATACATAGTGAAGTTCAGGATCAAAATGCTGCAGGTCCCATCTCTTCTACAGAACAATCCCATGGAAATAAAGCTGATCATTTTATCAGACGTGATAATTAGAATTTACCTGGTTGGATCCTTTGTTTCTGGTGGTTTCTTTCCCAGGTCGTCATTAAGGCCCTTTACAATAAGCTCCAAAAACTCATCGGACTTTCTGAATCTTTCAAGCGTTTTCTCCATCACAGAAAGGACAGAAAGGAGGCGCTTATCCCAGCAGAAGAGAATCAGAGATATATTGTTCTACATCTTCCAGATATTTGGATTTATTTACAGACTAATGATTAATCTCACATGAAGAATGATAATATTATAAGAGATCACAATTTTGGGGTAAAATTATTCAATTTTTAAAAAATATATATAGCAATTACATTATTCTGACAAGAGCAATTTTATGTTTTTTTCCTCCCCTTTTTCCCAAAAAAATATAACTTTGTTTTTTCATTCACATAGACGGAGGGCTTGTGTTTTGTGGGACTAGTTGTTGTCTGGAATGACAACATTCAATTTAGCACATAAAGTATTGAAAAATGGGGAAAAAATCAAAGTAAGGTTATTATTTTTGTTTGTTTTGGGTTTTTTTTATGAACATTTAAAAAGAATGTGGTTTGTGAGACCATTTTCATCTTGCGAAGACCTAATTTTATAAAATGATCCCATTGATGGAGTTGTCGGCCTTTTCTTGTGGAGAGATCAGTAGTTACAAGTTTCTGATTGCAGTTTTGGGAGGGAAGTAGAGAGACCCAAAAACCACAACCACAACCATGGCACTTTACTGTCCTTTACAGCATTGACCCGACGTGTAATAGATTTATATATAATGAAAGATTGTACTTATGTCAATGCAGCAGAAACAAATATTGTTTTACGCTTTTTCTTTTTTTATAGTTGGCCAGAAAACAGCAGAACCTTAAGCAGAAAATGATATGAATGAGAACATCTGCCCGGCTTGTACCGGATCCGGGGGTGTTACGTACAAGGCGAAGTCCCCAGAATAAGGATTTGCTTCATTTTGGTGCAGAGTTTCTAGTAGTTTCTGGTTACTACTGTTACAGGCAGATGCCGTCTGCATAATACAGCCAGCACCGCCTCAACCCCTCCATGCATGTGGACCCCGGCACAAACACTCAGGTCCATCCTTTTATGCTAAGACATTAATAATTCTACAATTATCACACACAACTTATATACAGAAACCCCCCAACCGTCCCCGATCCAATGGGACTGTCCGGCGGTCGCTGGAGGTCGGGGCTATGTGCTGACGAGCTGTGTTCTGTCAGGACAGTCTGTGTAGTACAAGAACGTCTCATGCCGTGCTGCTGTGATCGCTCCTGGAGAGGGGCAGCATCCACTCCGCACGCCTCGTACACGCCCGGCTCCGCACGCCTCGCACACGCGCGGCTCCGCTCCGTACGCCTCGCACACGCGCGGCTCCGCTCCGTACGCCTCGCACACGCGCGGCTCTGCTCCGTACGCCTCGCACACGCGCGGCTCCGCTCCGTACACCTCGCACACGCGCGGCTCCGCTCCGTACACCTCGCACACACCCGGCTCCGCTCCGTACACCTCGCACACGCGCGGCTCCGCTCCGTACACCTCGCACACGCGCGGCTCCGCTCCGCACACCTCGTACACACGCGGCTCCGCTCCGTACACCTCGTACACGCCCGGCTCCGCTCCGCATGCCTCGTACACACGCGGCTCCGCTCCGTACACCTCGTACACGCGCGGCTCCGCTCCGTACACCTAGTACACACGTGGCTCTGCTCCGTACACCTCGTACACACACGGCTCTGCTCCGTACGCCTCGTACACACGCGGCTCTGCTCCGTACGCCTCGTACACACGCGGCTCTGCTACATCCACACTGTAAACCCCTCCTGACCCCACACATAAACTTCAGCTCATCCAGCACCATGACAACCAGCACAGCAGAGTCCTGCATCCACTGAGGCCCCTGATCATGTGACCCCTGACTCCTCCCCTCCTGTGACCTCATCACAGCTCCTGTGCGCACAGAGCAGCCATATATGTGGTGGCGGCTCTGCAGGTGGAGGTATGTGGAGACCCCCATTACTGGGCGCAGGGGGCATTAACCCCTTTAGCACGGAGACTCTTTTGGGGTCTTGTGTTGCCCCTTTATAAGAATCATAAGGTTTTTGTTCTGTTTCCTGTAATAGATACATACGACCCAACTATGGAGACAGGAAGGGAGGAAACGTATTGTTCTCATAGTACAGGACCCCTTTACTGCCCCACAGTGTAATGCCCCCATTATGCCCCTTATGCAGGATGTATGATGCCCCCACACAGTGTAATGCCCCCATTATGCCCCTTATATAGGATGTATGATGCCCCACACAGTGTAATTCCCCCATTATGCCCCTTATGCAGGATGTATGATGCCCCCACACAGTGTAATTCCCCCATTATGCCCCTTATGCAGTATGTATGATGCCCCCACACAGTGTAATTCCCCCATTATGCCCCTTATGCAGTATGTATGGTGCCCCCACAGTATAATGTTCCCCCAGTACCACCTGAGGTCCTGCAGTTGGAATAATCCCTCTGGAATTGGTTTTCCCTTTGGCTGCTCCCCTACATGTATACCCTCGAGCATGTATACATGCATGTAGGGGAGCAGGCCTTACTAGATATCGAGGCTTTATACAGTAATATACCGCATGAGGATGGTATCAGAGGAGAAAGACATTTCTTGAAATGGAGATCAGTAGAGTGTAGCAGACATAATGACTTCATGGAGGATCTTCTAAAATTCACTATTACTCTTTTTGACAGGAAGTACTTCCACCAGCTCAGGGGTACTGCGATGGGGAGCCCCTGTGCCCCCTCGTATGCTAACCTATTCCTTGGCTGGTGGGAGGAATCCACAATATTCAGGGATGATCATAAGTGGTGGCATCCATATATTGGGGTATGGTACAAATATATTGACTACATTTTTATCATCTGGTCGGGGACGAGTGAACAATCTTTTGAATTTGTCAGGGAACTCAACATCAATAGAGTCTGCCTGAGATTTATATCAGAGATTAATTATTACCAGTTGCCTTTCCTGGATGTAATAATCAAGAAAGTACGAGATGGGACTCTAGGGACATTCATCTACCATAAACCTTCAAGCACTAATAAACTATTGAAGTGGGATAGCCACCACCCCATCCCCATAAAAAGAGGAATACCCCGGGGCCAGTTTTAACGGTTGGGTACTGCCATAATGTCACAGATTTTAATATACAGGCAATAGACCTGAACATCAGATTCAGGGAAAAAGGGTACACCTGGTACATTTTGGATTCCACATCATCGTTTGCAGAAAAATGGGAGAGACAGACACTTCTCCATACCTATCCAAGAGACCAAGAAAAAGATGGTATAACACGAGTAAGAAAAGCTTACAACCATCAGAGTGACTGTATCTTTCATATCCTCAGAAAACACTGGGATATACTTGTGGCTGAACCGGACCTGAGGGTGCTGTAGGATCTACTCCCATAATAACTTTCAGAAAGGGTCTGTCAGTTAGGGACCATTTAGTGCATAGTTTCTGTCAGGAAAATATTGAGAAAGTATTAACAATTTCTCTCTATCCCTGAAACCCCTCTTCATCCCTCTCTTATCCATCATTTGTCACCAGAGGAGAGCTGACACTCCACGCAGCTGTTGGTATGCAAATACAAGTACAAGAAGCTCAGTAGCCTATTCTACTCAACATACGAATGATTCTCCTCTTGGCACAGACCTGGGATAGATTGACACCTTCCAACATAGGAGCAGAGATGGAAGGAAAGAGGAAATTGCTCTTTTAGGCTCAAAAGGGGTTTAACAAAGACTGCAGGATCTTCGGAGTCAAAACAAAATATGGAATAACTAAAGTTTCATAATTCTGATAATGATGGGACCCATATTTTTAGTGACAGGGTCAGCTAGGGAATGATATATATATATTTTCCTGTCTCTGTAGGCCCCTCTGGGGGGGCTGTGGTGCAAAAGTCCCAAAATAACAGATCGCAGCTATATCGTGTGAGGTCTCTGGAGAAAGGTAAAATCATAGCGGAAAAAATTGTATCACTTTCAGGTCTCTATGATCAACCCACGATAAGATATCACTAAAATCAGATTTCTAATAAAGATATGAAGGCTGGAGACCAGCCCCTGTGATGTCATCCAAGGGGTGTGTGGGCAGGTCTTTCCCTTCAGCAGCATAAAATAATCTGCTGAGGTTAGAGTAGTATTCATTGCGTTAGTATATATTTATTATAGCAACTGATCCTGCTGAGTGTCTCCCCTCCACCTATATTGAATCATCTCAGCGATCGTTATAGTAAGTTTTCTTTAATCCTGTTTATTTTGTGTAACTGCTTATATATTGTATTGTCCCCTTTTGTAAAATCTTGTATATTTTTCATAACACTGCCTCCCTTTTGGTTTAAATATAAAATTTAATAGTGCTGTTTCTTTTGTGCTGTAATTGTTCCCTCCCACGAAGCCATACGCTACCAGAACGCAGGCGTCCTCCCAGGCCTGTATTATAGTTCAAATCTGGAGGGTGGTGGCAGCGAGTAATATTAAGTGGGCTATCGTGAAGCTGACAGTGACCGTACAGCGGCATATACACATGTTCCATGCGTTGGAATCCGGAGATGTGATGCCATATGCTCACTGGTCGCTTGCTGATACCTATGTAGTGGATAGTCGGGATCGTGTGCTCCCCACTCCCTGACGAAATCCGGACAGAGTGACGGCAACGGTGAGATATTGTGTGATCTCCCTGGTGGCGTCGCTGCGGAACCCTGACAAATTGGTGCCAAGTGGTGGGATATTACAGAACATCAGTGGTTGGATTGAGCAATCATTCCTGTCACTGAAAACTTAAACGGTTCTTGCGAGAATACTGTGCAGATTTTTAAGAAATAAGAGTCAGTGTTTTAATATTTTTTTATTTGGGACATTATCTGTACGTATAGCAGTTGCATCCCCTACCCCTCTCTTGTTTTTCTGTCCTATATTTTATTTGGCAATGATAGCTACATGTGAAGAGCCCTGGTATCACCAGTAGTCAAAGGAGACTCTCACTGCTCTCTGTGAGCTGAGACAGATCGACCCCACAGGCAAGACCAGGCACCAAATGATTGCTGAACTGTTGCAAGGTGCTGCAGAGCTCGGATGATGGGGTGGCCAGCCAAGTCCCGGATGGTACTGCTGCAGGGGTCCCACCAGTGATTGCCAGCCAGACCCGCAGCCAGGGTAGTGTGGACCCCCACCTGCAGATGGCCTTGGAGCTGCTCACCGCAGACAATCGTGATGGACAACTGCAGCTGGTCCTGAAATTCCAGGAGCGAGCAGAGCAGTGAGCCCAAGCTGACCGAGAGGCTGCTGAGCAACAGGCCCAAGCTGACCGAGAGGCTGCTGAGCGAAAGGCCCAAGCTGATCGAGAAGCTGCTGAGCGACAGGCTGAGGCTGAGAGAGCTGAGCAACAGGCCCAAGCTGACCGAGAGGCTGCTGAGCAACAGGCCTAAGCTGACCGAGAGGCTGCTGAGCGACAGGCAGAGGCTGAGAGAGCTGAGCGACAGGCCCAAGCTGATCGAGAAGCTGCTGAGCGACAGGCCGAGGCTGAGAGAGCTGAGCGACAGGCCGAGGCTGAGAGAGCTGAGCAACAGGCCCAAGCTGATCAAGAAGCTGTTGAGCGAAAGTGGCAAGATGAGCAGCGGTACAAGCTGGAGTTAGCCCGAATCCAGCTGCCGAAATCCACCGCATTGGGCAATGAGACCGGCAACACCAACTGCTTTAAACCCCGTCCGGAGCATTTTCCTGTAATGGAAAAGGACAGGGACTTGAACACATTTCTCTGAGGATTTGAAAAAGCCTGCAGACAGTACCAGCTGCTTGAAGCCCAGTAGGCCAGGTATTTAACCCCAGGGCGCCAAGGATAAGCTCTGGAGGTGTTTGCTTCTCCAATTCGAAAACAAGATGGAGACTATGAGGCCGTCAAGCAGGCCAGGTTAAAAAAAAGTACCAGCTGACTCCGGAGGTTTACTGGAAAAAGTTCAGAGCCCTCCAACGTGGACCACATGACTGCTACAGTGACGTGGTGGATGGGCTCAGGACCAACTTTGAGCAGTGGGTCCAAGGACTGTCAGTTACCACCTTCGAGGACCTGAAGGATCTGATGGTGAACGACCAGTTTCTTGGTCTTCCAGTGGAAGTTCAACAGTTTGTGCTTGACCGGGAGCCAAAGGGGGCTGCCAAAGCAGCCCAGATCGCAGATGCCTGTGAGGCCAACCGCACACCAGAGGTGCGTAAGTCAGCCGCCGCCAGCTGGAAAGGGGGTAAACCCACAACCACCCCCAGTGTTCCAACCAGCTGGCCCTCAGCGGGTTCTGCCCCATCTTCCAGCACCTGGCCTGCATTTGACTCCCATAAGTGTTATGTTTGTGACCAAACGGGTCACACAAGCCTTGTCTGCCCGGAGAGGCAGAAGATGAACACCACACCTGAGGCCCCAGGACCTACTGCAGCCATTCTTTATGTGGGTGAGGCGGTTGGCAGGGCCCGGGAAAACTTACAACCTGTTACTGTGGGCAACACCGTTGCTGTTGGCCTTAAGAACACTGGCGCAGAATGTACCCTCATCCGCCCTTAGTTCGTGTTACCAGAGGAACTCATTGCTGGGAAGACCCTGACTGTCACTGGGTTTGAGGGTATTTGCCGATAGCCCGAGTTTTTCTGGACTTGGATGCGGGGAGGGGGTTAAGGGAAGTGGGGGTGTTGGAGATTCTCCCCACTAATGTGCTATTGGGAACTGATCTGGGACAATTTATTGCCCGATACATCCCTGACCACCCTCCCAGATCTGATATGTCATGTAATGCCACTGTCAATTGACGGTAATGACAATAATGTAAATTTCATGCATAATAAAAATGTATGTTGTGTTAAAGGGAATTCAGCCACCTCACCCTGCGGGGTGATGCTGCTGAGGATCCCCTAAAGCGAGCCAGCATAAGTGCTATGGGCAAGGGGAGCAGGCACGGACACATCAGGAAGCAGGTTGTCCCGTGCGGGTGACCAGTGTCACTCCAGATAGTGACCTGGTCAATGGTAGCTGTCCCATGACTAGCACAGCTCCAGAGGTGATGAGCAGGGATGGGGAGAAACATGGGGATCATAGGGAAAGTGGTTCCGTGCCGCTGACCAGTGTCACGACGGACTGTGACATGGCCGGTCGTAGCTCCCCCCTAGTGAGCATGGCTCCCAAGGTAAAAATGATGGTAGGAAGGGTAGGCCCCACAACTGGGCAAGGTAAAAGAAAGGTGTGTCCCCCCCCCTGTCTGTCAGGAGTATGGGAGGAAGGTACCCATAGCCTGTAAGAGGTGTGGGGAAAATGTACCCCGAACCGATCAGGGTGATCGGAAAGCTGGATCTCCATTCGGTCAGAGTGGGGGGCAAGTTGGGTCAAAGGCATTTGGGCAGTATACGCCATGGTTGGGACACCCCATTAGCGAGACACATGAACAGTGTACATTGAGATCAAACCGAAGACATCTCCTTTTGTATCATTGAGATGATTAAACCCAACGTGAGAGGAGGTGATCACAATAGATGTATCCTCAAAAAAGAATGAGTGGATTTCCAAACTGGATTCACTGGCCCCTAAGGGACACAATGAGCAAATTTCTTATGCCTATTTTGTGTGAATACAGCCCCATTCTGGATTACATTTTTGGATTGTATACTCTACCCATTACTACTCAGTTCCCTGTGAATGAGGTTCACATATTGTTGTACTTCATCGAGATATCTGAGCTCCTATATCAGAATTATTTCTTATCAGTTATCTCCCACATACTATTTGTAATTAACAAGTGTGGTGATCCTTGTGTATCTCTATTTGTGCAATAGAGGTCAAATTTGACCATTTAGGAATATACTGTGGGCCATAACCCCATATCTTATGTAGTGATAAAGTACATCTACATGCCTATTGGGAGGATGTGCAATACTTGTTTTTAGTCTCCCATGACGCTGATCTCAGAGACAGAAAAATCCTATGTTGGTGGAATGCAATCCAAAACCATTAAGCGCTCCGGCGTGGATCGCATGCTTCTGGACATGCGCATTTGCAGATAGGAGACCTTGATGCACTCCGGCATGGAACGCACATGTCCCGCCACATTTGAGCTTTCTGCCCGCCCGTTGTTTTGTGCTGAATTGTGGGGAATACTTGAGAATTTATTTTTGTTCCATCTGTCTTTAGTTGATCCCACTGATGCATCAGATAAGTCCTCAGAGAATTATGATTAGAGGAACCCATGGACACATTAGGATTTGTGAAGCTGACCTCCGCTCTCCTCTATTTCCTTTGAATTTATTGTGTGACCTGTATTTCAGAACAGTAGCTCTTGGTTTGTTTCATTTCCATGTGTAAATTGAATTTGACTCGTAGTCTTTGATATCTCTTTCAAACTTAGTTTTTTTTTATGTCTGAGATCCGTCCTCCAGACTTTGTAAATTTTTTTACATACTTTGTTTGAGTTTTGTATTCAAAAAGGCTTCTACACTCGGTGGAAAACTTTCACCTAGGTTTTTTCAAGAAACAAATATCAAATGCAATGTGACTTGATTATCCTTGGTTAGGGTTTTTTTTAATTTAGATTGTGAGCCCAATGAGGACAGTGATGATAATGTATGTAAAGCGCTGCGAAATATGTTGGCGCTATATAAAAATAAAGAATATATCTATAATATAATCGTACAAGCGTCCCTCTGTCTGAATCCTCTATAGACTGCGCAAGCGTGACACGCCTGCACAGTCTGGCTCTTACGGGTAAGAGGAGTGTGTAGGCACTGAACACATACCGCGATCTCCGGCGCCATACTTACCTGACCGGGAGGAGCGTTGCCACAGCGCCTCTCTTCTTGCCGGAGACTGGGGCAGTAGTGAAGGCGTCGGAATCGGCGCATGTGCATAGCGCTATCAGGTGCCATTTTACTGAAGACACATTTGCAGTGTGTCTTCAGCAAAATGGCACCGGACAGCGCGGTATGGGCACGTGCGTACTCCGGCGCCACACTCCTCTCCCCCGGCTGAACAGGACACCACAGCGCTGGAGCATAGGGAAGAAAGGTGAGTTTGTGCTTTTGTTTTTTTTTTGTATGTGTGCAGCGTGAAAGGGATGAGGGAGCCACCCATACTAGGATTTGGGGGTGAGGAGGCCACGCATACCAGGATTGGGGGGTGAGGGGGCCACGCATACCAGGATTGGGGGGTGAGGGGGCCACGCATACCAGGATTGGGGGGGGGGTGAGGAGGCAACGCATACCAGGATTGGGGGGGTGAGGAGGCCACGTATACCAGGAATGGGGGGTGCTCGCCACCCGGGTGTAGAAAAATGCTCGCCACCCGGGTGTAGAACGGGCTCAATAGCTAGTTTATATATATAAATGTGGACATACACCCTGTAAAGCATGCAACTATGTTAATAAAACCGACAAATTTGAAGAAAATCTAATGGGACAACAATTTGCAATACACAATTTCATCAATTGTACCACTATAGGGGTCATCTATTTAATAGAGTGTATAAAGAGTTACCTGCAATATGTGGGATGGACGTCAGTTCCGCTATAAACATGTATTAGAAGACATTTATCTGACGCAATCAATCCCACAACATTAAACCTGTCTGTGGTTTCAAGACACTTTTCACAAAAACATAAAGGGGATATCAGATCCTTCAGATATTAGGAATAGAAAAGTCTTATAAACCATTAAGAGGTGGAGATATGAAAAGAAAAATCTTAAATAGAAAGTCATATTGGATATTTAAATTACACACTAGAGCCCCACAGGGAATGGACATCAGACAGGATTAATATTACAGTACAATTAATTGTATTTGTCTTTGATTTCCAGTGATTTTATTGAATGTCTCATGCATGAGTTGTATTTGTGTATTATCTTTTTCTTCCATACAATACAGGGTTAAATTGTCTGAGAAGTGCTCAGTAATCAATGGACACCCAGGAAAGGGAAGGATATAAAAGTATCACAGAGGCTCACATGTTGTAAATCAGGAGTAAGCATTGGTTTGGTATGTGGGCACTTGGTGGTATGCCATCACAACAGTTTTTATGAATTCACAATAAATGTGAGGTTTTAACAATATAGAGAATGCTGGAGAATCCATCTCTCCTACTTTCTCTACTTGGACCTTGAAATGTCCCTGACCAGGGCGGCTCCATGCGGTGATCTTCAGACAAGGTGCATTGAATAAACAGTGAGCTGACCTCCCTCTCCATTTTCCCATTATATCCATATTTTCCCTATAGTGATGAATATTTATTTTTGCTAAAACTGTGATATTTTCACTTTAAAACTTTTTTAAACCTTTTTTTATAAACATTTTTAAACAACTCTCATTCGTGCTATCATACAACACAGAAGCCTCTGATTGCTCAGGTGATGCACTGTACTACTGTAGTGCCATGTATTATTACTGCCTGTGCAATAGTAATGTCCCCATACACATGAGATAAGTGTTGACTGATCGGTCATTTGGTAGACGGCTATCTCTCCAGACTCCTCCATACACACAAATATTCCAGGTTTCCTGTGGTCTGTATGAGAGAGTCACCACCAGACTCCTCTAGCGGAGGATTATCTACAGGAAGAACAAACATTTTAGCCTCTGAAATTCAGGATCCCAGATCCTTCTCTGCCCTGACATCATCTGTCGGGAGGCCCCCAAATACATTATATAGTTGACCAAACCCCCCGAAATCAGTGCTTTCATGCAGCTTTAGTCTAATGTGTCTGGGGGCGTTAAAAGGTAATTTATTGATTGCCACCTCTGGCCCGGCCTAATAGACTTTCGTACATTGCAGGCCCAGGCACCATTATTATTATTATTATTAATTTATATAGCGCCATTGATTCCATGGCGCTGTACATAAGGGGTTACATACAAAATGAGAATATCACTACAGTAGACAAACTAACAAAGATAGACTGGTACGGGGGGAAGAGGACCCTGCCCTTGCGGGCTTACATTCTGCGGGACATTAGTATTGTAGGAACTAGTCAGCCCCATACTATTGAGCACTTGGGGGAGGAGGGGCATTCAGCCAAACTCTGTCACACCTTCTTAGATGCCATGTTTGCTTTTTGCAGGAGCAAGTGGTTAAACTGCCAGGGATTTTATTGCAGCTGCAACTGTGCCAGCCTTGCAGTGTACATCTATGTTCTGGTGTCCAAAAGAGTTCATATAAGAACAGAAACAAATGTTTAACATGTTAAAAAATGACAATGTGTCTTCTGCTTTTTGCATGTTTTTTTTTTTACAAGAATTGCTGGTGACAGTTTTCTTTTGAAACATTTTAATATCTGCTTTTTTCTGTTTTTTTTTCTTGTAACATAGGAAAGCCTAAGGCCAGAAGTAAACCCCATAATACACTGTATATGTAGACTTTAGTATCAAATCATTTCTGTCCACGGTGTTTGTGCAAACAAAACAGCTTTTATAAAAGCCTCAAACTTCTGTGTGTGAATCAGACTTGAGATCTAACTTGATAGAAGATTACAGTCTGGGGAAGACGGGAAACATTCATATAGACGGCCAGTGGTGCAGTAGTCAGTGACGGACTCTGGCCAAATATGGTTTTTGAGCCATAGTAGAACATGTTGCCTCATCATGAAGTAGTTATTTCTCATGTTGCTTGTAATGAATATCTCCTGCAGAATTGCTAATGCCAATTCCAGTGTCGGAAAATGAGATGAGAATTAGCGTTATGGAAGGTGAGTGTCAGGAACTCACAAAGAGACGACACTGGGGAGATCACACAATCTCTCACCGGTGCCGTCACTCTGTCAAAATATGTGTATATGCCTCTGTATGGTCACTGTCAGCTTCACCATAACCCAATTATTATTATTCGCTGCCACCACCGTCCAGATTTGAAATATAATACAGGCCTGGTCGGACGCCTGCGTTCTGGTATATGGCTTCGGGGGAGGGAACGATTACAGAAAAAAAGAAACAGGACTATTACATTTTATATTTAATCCAAAAAGAAGGCAGTGTTATGAAAAATATACAAGGATTTTACAAAGGGGACAATACAGTACAGAATATACAGTTACACAATAAAAACAGGATTAAAGAAGACTTGCGTACTAGCCAGATCGCAGAGACAATTCTGTTTAGCTGAAGGGAGGCGCCCCACTTATTGATTTGACTGTTATCGAACAAGATCCATTTATTATAGTCTCTATACCCCCCTGGCAACGAATACTCCTCCATCCTCCGTGGATTCTTTTATGCCTAAGGGGAGACCTGCCCACACAGTACCTGGGATGACATTACGTGGGCTGGTCTCCAGTCTCCATATTTTTATTAGAATATCTGGCTTTTGCGATAATTTATCGTTGGATAACTTATCGTTGGTTATTACTTCCGGAAACCCGGAAGTAATACCATTTTTTCCGTTACCTTCCTTTAGAGACCACACATGACATAGTTGCGGTCTGTTATTTTGTTACTTTTGCACCCCAGCTACCAAGAGGGGCTCACAGCTGCGAAAAAATAAGCATATTGTTCCTTGGCTGACTCTGCCACTAAAAATATGGGGCCCATTATTAGCGGAGCTATGGAACTTCCAACATTCCATATTTCATATCAGCTCCGGACATCCTGGAGTTTGTGTTAAACCCTTTTGAAGCCTAAATGAGTTTTCCTTCAAACTCTGCCCCTGATGGAAGGTGTCAGTCTATCCCATGTCTGTGCTAAGAGGAGATGCATTCGTATGTTAAGTGGGTCAGTAGCACCTTTTGTGCTGCATTTGTCTACAAGTGACTTCTGCTGTGTGTGTTAAATTGCATGGAAACAGTTGGCCCAAATGGTGGATAAAGGAGGGGTGAGAGGGAAATGGGGTTTGGGACTAATTGTTATTATCTTCTCAATATTTCCCTGACCGTGGGTCTATGAGAAACGTATTAAGCTGCAGACTCCGAGAAAGAAATTGCTTATTATCTATGGCCTAAAATATATAGGTTTTATTACTAGATGTAAAGAAAAAACTAAATACTGTCAAATAATAAATCTCATATGTTTCCCCTCGTTATCTCCAATGGTTGTATTATTACACAGGATTTTTATGATGTTACATCGGCTCATCATCTTCTCATTCAGGTCTCTACAATATCGGATCCTCTCAGTGAAGATCTTCTATATAACACAATTTTCCTGATTTCCCCATCAAAGATGGATATGGACAGAGACAAGATGGTGGAGAGGATATTACACCTCACCCTAGAGATCCTCTTCCGGCTTACTGGAGAGGTGAGACATTCTGATGACGTCACATTACATCATTCTTATCTATGGGAATAACAGATGGACAGAACTGAAGAGGTGAGGACTCTGAAAATGTCTGGAGGGAGATTTATGAATGTGTCTCTCCATAACCAGGATTACACAGTAGTGAAGAAAACCTCTAGTGAGCGCCATCAGGTCCATGTGTCTGAGGGATGGGAAAGAACCCTGAGCCCATTCACGGGGCCTTCATCTCAAGCCTTGATACATGATGACATCAATGACCAGAAGATCCTAGAACTCACCTACAAGATGATTGAGCTGCTGACTGGAGAGGTGACACTGCTGGGACATTATATAGCAACACTATGAAGGGATCGGGGAGATGACTGTATCATTGTATGTGTCAGGTTCCTATAAGGTGTCAGGATGTCGCTGTCTATTTCTCCATGGAGGAGTGGGAGTATTTAGAAGGACACAAAGATCTGTACAGGGACGTCATGATGGAGGTTCCCCAGCCCCTCACATCACCAGGTAATAGGACTAAATACACACGGCCTATAATTATCTGTATGTAAAGAATGAATTCAGTCCCTGTATGTGTTTCCTCCAGATCTATCCAGTAAGAGGACAACACCAGAGAGATGTCCCCGTCCTCTTCTTCCACATGACTGTAAACTAGAAGATCCCAATGTTCCTCAGGATCATCAGGTAGATGGAGAGAAGGTGTCATGAGATTTCCCCTATGATGTGTAGACGGCTGTAAAGGTCTTGTGCTCAGTCTTGTTTTATCCACCAGTATTATATGTTTTATACTTGTGTAATGAGAACGGTGGAGATGGCAGGATTAGAGCCGATCATACATGTGACTTCTCCATCTACTTTTATATTTGTTTCAGGGTGAAGATCTGATCCATATTAATACTACAGAGACATATGTGAGGGGTGATGAGTGGTGTAAAGAGGAGATTCCTACATATGACTACCCAGGTGAGTAGTAACCACTAAATACACAGAAGTCACAGATTCTTCTTAGTCACCAGCTGTGGCTGCTTTATCGGTGGTGTAGTCCGGCTGTGTCACAATTGTGTGATCACCATTTTGCCGCTAGACCACAACATTCTCCTCCGTTCAAAAATGTTCAATTTACTTTGTGTAATTGTAAAAGCCCTTTTCTATATAACTTACAACCTGGAGAATACCCCTACCCCCTGGGATTAGGAGACGCTGACCGTTACCTGCCCAGATCTGTAAACTACAAAGCCAAATGACAGCGTACGTAGAATGTGCTGACAAGTGAGAAAATCACTTGAAGAAAAATATTATGATGGGCCTGTAAGAGAAAGCGGAGGGTAATGATGCTGTTGGCTTCCTAGAACCCTGATATCTTATTGGATGAATCTACCTTCTCTCCCTTCTGTGCTACTGAATGTGCTCATATGGTCCCTACAAGACCAGGGCCAGTCTTTCTGGCCAAACTTCACTTTTATTATCGACAACATTAAATGTGCAGTGAGGGCCAAGTGTGAATTTCTGTCCAATAACAACAGAGTTTCCCTTTATCCTGAGTTTTCAATATCTTTTAAAACCAACTAACTTCAAACAGGATTGCAATAAACTATACAAAAAACATTACTCCTGTGCCATGATATATCTCTAAGCTGTGCATGGCTGATGGCTGTAATATACATCTTTACCAGTACGTCCATCATAACGGCACGACAGGAGTTAAGTCCTCTGTTCCTCTAGGGACAGGAAACACATGAGAGGTTAAAAGGCCCCCCCTCCCCCCCCTCCCCATCACACCCTCAGTATGTTTTTCCTGTCCCTAGCAGGACAGGACGCTATGGAGAGGTTCTCCGAAGATAAGAAGTTACCTGAGAGCCAGGGGGATTGGGGGGGTCTGAGAACTCTCCCCTTCCTTCGGTCCAGAGGCTCCATGCTGATACTCCTTTGCGGGGTCCCTCAGCCAGAAGACCGCCGCTTGCCGCTGTATCCCCCGGACAGGGGGCTCTGAGCGTTGCGCTATCCCACCGGCTGAGGGGCCGGCGTGCGCTCCACGGAGGAGCGCGGTGTATGGCTTCCGGCGGGAGGCGGAGTGATCAAGGAACATCCGCTTTGGGGCCGGCGTGCGTTCCAGGGTGGAACGCACGCCGAGCACGGTGCGAGACTTCCGGCCGGGAGGCGGAGTCAGAAGAGCGGACTTCTGCTTTGGCCAGCGTGCGTTCCAGGGTGGAGCGCACGCCGCTTCTCCCTTCCGGCATTGAGAAGAGGCTTCGGCATCCAGTACGCACAGGTGCCCGGAGGCAGTGGTGAGCCTCCAGGGCATTAAGAATAACAATTATCGTTGGGGCGTGGCTACCACCTGGATCAGGTAAGACCCTATAAAAGGGTACACCTCAGCCACACACACACACTGACACCATGGAAGCTAATCCTTCACGGTCAGAGGCCCCTTCAGAGTCCCTGGGCAGTGTGAGTACAGCCTTAGGCCCTTCTCTGGATAAATCAGAGTATTCTAGGACAGGGTTTTATAGTAAATCTCCGGTGTCCTTTTATATTTTTTTATGGATTAGGAGAGGGCAACCCAGAGGTCTGGACCTTCTTCCAAGAAATCAAGACGATGTATAGACTGCAACACAAAGCTTCAGGACTCATATAAAAAGCGGCTGTGTAAAAAATGTATAGCCGAGGTCCTAAAGGAAGAAAAAACTTCCTTTTTGACGGATATAAGATCTGATACGTGAGGAGGTCCAGAGTACAGTCTCGAGCCTCATGCCTTCCCGTACACAGCCGTCACCCCAAATAGTTCAGCCCTCTCCTCGCCAGAAAAGACCTAGGTGGGAGAGGGAAGAGGCGTCTGAGGAAGGAGAATATTCAGATTCCGCATCAGAGCACAGTCTAGAAGAGGATGAGGATCGCTTCTCTCAGTTACCCTCACAAGAGAGAAAGAAATAGGTCTTCTCTACGGAACATACGGATGAGCTGTTAAGGTCCATCAGGCATACTATGAACTTAGAGGACACTCAGGTCTCCCATTCCAGACAAGATGAAATGTTCGCAGGTCTGAGAACTCAGAGAAATAGTGTTCCCTGTAAATGAGCATTTAAAATCAATGATTATGGAGGAATGGGAAGAAGTGGAGAAAAGACTCATTGTGCCAAGAGACTTTAAATCCCGTCTTCCTTTCAATCCGGAGGACATCAAACTTTGGGAGGAAATCCCTAAAGTAGATGTTCCAATAGCGAAAGTGGCTAAGAAAACATCCATCCCCTTTGAGGACTCTTCTTGCCTCAAGGACGCAATGGATAGGAAGGCAGAGAGCATGCTCAAGAGGAGTTGGGAGGCCTCAGCAGCCATAATTAAGTCAAATATCGCTGCCACTTCAGTGGCAAGATCCATGTGCCTTTGGTTAGACGAGCTGTCAGATCAAATTAGGTCGGACTCCCCTGTAGAGATGCTATCAGACTCTCTTCCCATGTTAAAGCTGGCAACTCAATTCATGGCTCATGCCTCGGCCAAATCAGTCAGATTCGCAGCTAGATGTAGCGTATTATCTAATACAGCTAGACGGGCGATATGGCTAAAGACGTGGTTGGGGGATAGCCACTCAAAGAATAAATTGTGCTCAATCCCCTTTTCGGGTGCTCGGGTCTTTGGTCCAGTGTTGGACGAGATCCTAGAAAGAGCATCCGACTAGAAAAAAGGATTTAGGGTTAAAAGATACCAGCCCTTTCGTGGACCCCGTCGATCCCATAAACGTGATTACAGGGGTAAGGGTAAGACGGGGAGATGGTCTTACAGGAAGGGAGGAAAGGACAAAGCAGATCAGGTCACCTCTGGGGCCCCAGCTAGACCATGACACCATTGGAGTAGGGGGCAGGCTTCTTTTCTTTCAGGACAAGTGGGCGTCCATTAAAAAAAACAATGGATCCTGCGTTCCTTAGGGGAAGGTTTCAAAATAGACTTCTCCCATACCCCCCCTCGTCGTTTCCAAATCACTCGTCCTCGCTCCCCCGTAGATCTCAAAAGTCTATGGCAGGATATATTAGTCCTTCAATCCCTACACGTGGTGAAACAGGTCCCCCCTTCAGAGCAGGGTTTAGGCCATTATTCCTCCCTCTTCTCGGTGTTAAAACCCTCGGGCAAACGCCGTACGGTTATAAACCTCAAGCCCTTAAACCAGTGGGTGGAATACAAAAGGTTCAAAATGGTAACTATAAAAGCCAGCATTCCATTGATAGAGAAGGGATCGGTAATGTGCACCCTAGACCTCAAGGATGCATATTACCATGTTACAATTCACCCAAGTCACCAGCAATACCTAAGGTTCGCTCTAGAGCAGGAAGGCACAGTACACCACTTTCAGTTCACTTGCCTACCCTTCGGTCTCTCCTCGGCCCCCTGAATATTCACAAAGGTTATGACAGAAGTAGCGGCCTTCTTAAGAACACAGGGGATTATAATCATCCCTTACCTGGACGATATATTGAGTCAGAGTCTCTTCTTCTCAGTCAACAAGAGCATACGATCGAAACCCTGGAATATTTGGGGTGGAACATCAATTGGGAAAAATCAAGCCTCCATCCAAGTACTACAAAAGTATTTCTAGGGGTACTCTTAGATTCCAGTCTTCAAAAGTCCTCCTTGCCCCAGGAGAAAAGAGAAAAAATAAAACTGGAAATTTACAACTTTGAGAAACGGAAGACCACCTCAATCAGATACGCCATGCGGATCTTAGGACTGATGACCTCATGCATTCCAAGCATGAAATGGGCACAGGCCCATTCAAGGCCGTTACAGAAGTCGATCCTGTCAGTTTGGAACAGACGACCATCGGGGTTAGACAAGAAAATGAGACTGTCAAGAGAGCTAAAAAACTCCCTTTCCTGGTGGACAGACCTTTCAAACTTGGAAAACGCAGTAGACTGGATCCTTCTTCCTTCAATCCAGATCCATACGGATGCCAGCCAAAAAGGCTGGGGAGCAAGCATAGGAAACAGACATCTACAAGGGATGTGGCCCAAGGAGATACAACACAGGTCGTCAAATTTCAGAGAGCTAAAGGCGGTCTGGGAGACTCTTCAAAGATGCCAGCATTTGCTCAGAGGAAATCATATAAAAATTTTCTCAGACAACAGCACCACCATCGCTTTTCTTCGTAGACAAGGAGGTCCAAGAGGAAAATGGTTACAATCCTTGGCGTCAAGAATTTTCTACTGGGCGGAGAGAAATGTCCTTTCAATATCGGCTATTCATCTAAGGGGGTCCGAAAATGTGGTAGCAGACTTTCTCAGCAGAGCAAGAGTTGGTTCCTCAGATTGGGTGCTGAATCCGGAGGTGTTTCATCAAATCATTCAACGATGGGGCACCCCGTTCATAGACCTGTTCGCAACAAGGAAAAACAGGAAGCTGCAGCGCTTTTTTTTTCCTTGGACCCAGCCGACAGCCCAGAAGGAATAGATGCCCTTTCTCAATCGTGGGGGACCAAACTGGTGTACGCCTTTCCTCCAGTCCCTCTCATCTCAAGAGTACTAAGGAAAATCCAACAGGAGAGGGGAGCTCTTATTCTGATAGCGCCCTACTGGCCCAAAAAGAGCTGGTTCCCTCTGCTACACAGGATGGCGGTGGATCACCCATTCAGACTCCCAGCCAGGAGAGATCTTCTATTGCAGGGTCCCTTGTTACATCCGAACATCCAATTCCTCCAATTGATAGCATGGAACCTGAGAGGCGGATCCTAGCCTCTAAGGGCCTTTCTCATCGGGTAATTACAACTCTACAAGCCTGTAGGAAACCAGTAACGTCAGCCATCTATACTGTAATGCACACGCCCGGACTGACTGGCGTGTTCGTGTTTATGTAGTGATTCCACTGTGCCATGAACCGGAGAGTGCCTGGAGGGGCGTAACTAAGTATCTGCCCGATCCGACCAAGGTCGCACGACGGCATACGACGCCAGTGCACCAGGGAGGAACCGAGCAGAGGAACCAGGGTCTACTCCAGGTCAGACTCCGGACACGGCTGTTGACCCACACCGGGGAATACAGGAACAGGAAGACTAGAGCACAGGCTGGGTAGGGTCCAGTACAGACTGAGAGACAAATTCGAAACCGCAGACGCGGTAGACAGAGCTGAGCAAAGCGAAAACCGCAGACGCGGTGGACAAAGCTGAGCAAAGCGAAAACCGCAGACACGGTGGACAGAGCTGAGCAAAGCGAAAACCGCAGACGCGGTGGACAGAGCTGAGCAAAGCGAAAACCGCAGACGCGGTGGACAGAGCTGAGCAAAGCGAAAACCGCAGACGCGGTGGACAGAGCTGAGCAAAGCGAAAACCGCAGACGCGGTGGACAGAGCTGAGCAAAGCGAAAACCGCAGACGCGGTGGACAGAGCTGAGCAAAGCGAAAACCGCAGACGCGGTGGACAGAGCTGAGCAAAGCGAAAACCGCAGGCGCGGTGGACAGAGCTGAGCAAAGCGAAAACCGCAGGCGCGGTGGACAGAGCTGAGCAAAGCGAAAACCGCAGACGCGGTGGACAGAGCTGAGCAAAGCGAAAACCGCAGACGCGGTGGACAGAGCTGAGCAAAGCGAAAACCGCAGACGCGGTGGACAGAGCTGAGCAAAGCGAAAACCGCAGACGCGGTGGACAGAGCTGAGCAAAGCGAAAACCGCAGACGCGGTGGACAGAGCTGAGCAAAGCGAAAACCGCAGACGCGGTGGACAGAGCTGAGCAAAGCGAAAACCGCAGACGCGGTGGACAGAGCTGAGCAAAGCGAAAACCGCAGACGCGGTGGACAGAGCTGAGCAAAGCGAAAACCGCAGACGCGGTGGACAGAGCTGAGCAAAGCGAAAACCGCAGACGCGGTGGACAGAGCTGAGCAAAGCGAAAACCGCAGACGCGGTGGACAGAGCTGAGCAAAGCGAAAACCGCAGACGCGGTGGACAGAGCTGAGCAAAGCGAAAACCGCAGACGCGGTGGACAGAGCTGAGCAAAGCGAAAACCGCAGACGCGGTGGACAGAGCTGAGCAAAGCGAAAACCGCAGACGCGGAAGGAACAGGGCTCTGTTCACACGGAACAGACTAGAAGGGAAAGGCAGAACCAGATACCCACAGGGTACTTGCAGAGAAGTAGCGAGTGGACCACAAACTCACAAACGGAAGTACAGTGACAACGAGCAGGAGTAGGTACGAGTTCAGACTCTGCAGAAAAAGGAAAGGAACGGACATAGAGAAAAAACAGGTAAAAGATAGGAGAGAGTTCAGACTGGAACTGAGTGTACGGAGGAGACCGACACTGCAGCGGGATACAGGAGCGGGTCTGGGAATACGGCCCCCAGAGAGGCAGGACGAACAGGCAAGGAGCGTGTTCAGACTGGCCTGGAAATACAGCCTCCAGGAAGGCGGAACGAACAGGCAAGGAACGAGTACAGACTGCAGGTTAAGGTACACAGATAGGACACAGTACAGACATGGGAACAGATACTGCAAGACAGGTAACATAGACAGGACCTGGCATGTCAGAGACAAAAGCCAACTGACAGGGCAAGATGCTCAGGCCTGGGTTAATGGGGCAGCTGGTTTAAATACCAGGTGACAGACAGCAATATGCTGAGGACGCACAAAGGGTGTGCCTGCAGCAGGTACAAAAAGCAGGAAGTGATCGGGCGCCGCCCTTAAGCAGCAGACACAGAAGCAAACAGACAGCATGGAGGGAAGCCAGAGAGACACCCTGGACTGGAGATCAAGTGCGCGCTCTTGCACAGTGGGAGATGGACCACTATGCAAGGACGCCGCCAGGTATGTTACAGTACCCCCCCCCCTTACGCACCCTCTTCTTCAGGCCTGCCAGAATGTTCCGCAGGGAATTCGAGGGCCAATCCTTTACTTCAAGGAGATCACTTCCACTGTCCACTGGAGAAACTGGTCTCATCTGGGTAGCTAGGATGCTACCTCCTATCCAGCCATCCTCAGCAACAGACGAAACAGGTGGAGTACCAGGAACAGCACACAGGGAAGTCTCTCTCCACTTATTATCAGGTAGCACCCCAGAGGGTTCAGGAGACAACTGGAAGTCCTCCGCCGGGTTGAAGGAGTGCAGAGACTCGGGGGTAACCTCTGCTTCGGGGTACATCTTGTCAAACTCACAGGATGAAATGGGCGAGGTATCAGGTACAAGGTGTAGAAAAGTCCCTGTTACCTTGTTATCTGGTGGTACCCAGGAGGATTCAGAAAACAACTGGGAGTCCTCCGCCGGGTCGGAATAGTGCAGAGACTCGGGGGTAACCTCTGCTTCGGAGTACACTAGGTCAGACTCGCTGGATGAAGCGGGCGAGGTATCAGGTACCGAATATAGAAGAGTACCTGTCCATTCGTTATCAGGTAGCACCCCGAAGGGTTCAGGAGACAACTGGAGGTCCTCCGCCTGGTCGGAGGGGTATAGAGACTCGGGGATAACCTCTGCTTCGAGGTACATCTTGTCAAATTCACAGGAAGAAATAGACAGGTTATCAGGTACAGGGTGAAAAAAAGTCACTGTCTCTTTGTTATCTGGTGGTACCCCGGAGGAGTCAGGAAACAACTGGAGGTCCTCTGCCGGGTCAGAAGAGTGCAGAGGCTCGGGGAAAACATCTGCTTCAGAGTACACTAGGTCGGACTCACTGGACGAAGCAGGTGAGGTATCGGGTACCGAGTATTGGAAAGTCTCTGTCCATTCACCACCAGGTGGCACCCCGAAGGGTTCTGGAGACAACTGGAGGTCCTCTGCCTGGTCAGAGGGGTGTAGAGACTCATGGGTAACCTCTGCTTCAGAGTACACTAGGTCGGACTCACTGGACAAAGCAAGCGAGGTATCAGATCCAGGATATAGGAAAGTCTCTGTCCATTCACCACCAGGTGGCACCCCGAAGGGTTCTAGAGACAACTGGAGGTCCTCCGCCTGGTCGGAGGGATGTAGAGACTCGGGAGTAACCTCTGCTTCGGAGTACACTAGGTGGGACTCACTGGACGAAGCGAGCAAGGTATCAGGTACAGAGTATAGGAGAGTCTCTGTCCTTTCGCTACCAGGTAGCACCCCGAAGGGCTCAGGAGACAACTGGAGGTCCTCCGCCAGGTCGGAGGGGTGAAGAGACTCATGGGTAACCTCTGCTTCAGAGTACACTAGGTTGGACTCACTGGATGAAGCAGCCGAGATATCAGGTACCGAGTATAGGAAAGTCTCTGTCCATTCGCTACCAGGTAGCACCCGGAAGGGTTCAGGAGACAACTGGAGATCCTCCGCCTGATCGGAGGGGTGTAGAGACTCAGGGGTAACCTCTGCTTCAGAGTACACTAGGTCGGACTCACTGGACGAAGCAAGCGAGGTATCAGATCCAGGATATAGGAAAGTCTCTATCCATTCACCACCAGGTGGCACCCCGAAGGGTTCTGGAGACAACTGGAGGTCCTCCGCCTGGTCGGAGGGGTGTAGAGACTCGGTAGTAACCTCTGCTTCGGAGTACACTAGGTTGGACTCACTGGACGAAGCGAGCGAGGTATCAGGTACAGAGTATAGGAGAGTCTCTGTCCTTTCGCTACCAGGTAGCACCCCGAAGGGTTCTAGAGACAACTGGAGGTCCTCCCCCTGGTCGGAGGGGTGTAGAGACTCGGAGGTAACTACCACTTTGGGGTACCCATTGTCAGGCTCACAGGACGAAGCGGACAAAGTATCGAGTACCGGGTGTAGAGAAGTCTCTCTCCATTTGTCATCGAGTGGTATCCCGGAGGATTCAGGAGGCAACAGGGGGTCCTCCGCCAGGTAGTAGAGGTGCACAGACTCTGAGGTAACCACAGCTTTGGAGCATCCTTGGACATGCACACCGGTTAAAGTGGGTGAAGCATCTGATGCCGGGTGCAGGAAGTTCTCCTGTGTGGAGTCTGGATGGGCAGAAGTCTCTTCGGGCAGGAGAACTGGTGCACTACCCACGCACATTACCCGTTGGGGCTTCTCCGGGATACAGGGAGATGAAGCTTCAGTAGGGACTTCAAGGTTGGGGTCAGGAGGTCTCAGGGAGGACAGACCCTGGCGTGACCGCTTGCCTCTACGCCTAGCACGTCTGGACTGCCTCTTGAGGTTGGGAGAAGTATTCCGGAAAGCGTAGTCACCCTGTGAGGATTCTGGGTGGGCAGTAGTCTCATTGGACTGGAGGACTATTGCGCTACCCACACACATTACCCATTGGGGCTGCTCCGGGATATTGGGAAGTGAAGCTTCAGCAGGAGCCTCCGGATTAGGATCATCGAAGACCATTAGAAAGGCCACCAGGAAGGCCATTAGGTCCAGGAGGATCGGATCCTGTGTTTCATATAGGGGGTTGATCCATTCCAAGGCATCACCCGCCAGGTAAGACATAATGAATGCCACCTTAACCCGATCGGTGGGAAAACATAGAGGGTAGAACTTGAAGTGTAGCATGCATTGCTCCACAAATGCACGACTTTGTCTTGGATCCCCATAATAACGTAGCGGATCCGCAGGAACGAGAGCAGATAGATCCATCTGGACGGGTGCGTAATTCGCCTGGAACTCAGCTAAAGGGAAAAAAAAAAAATTATTTATTTATTTTAATGCATGTATTCGCTGGAAAACTTCTCAGAGAGCGAAGGCCGTGGGGCTCAACGGGAACCATGGCCTGAGCATGCTGTAATGCACACGCCCGGACTGACTGGCGTGTTCGTGTTTATGTAGTGATTCCACTGTGCCATGAACTGGAGAGTGCCTGGAGGGGCGTAACTAAGTATCTGCCCGATCCGGTCGCACGACGGCATACGACGCCAGTGCACCAGGGAGGAACCGAGCAGAGGAACCAGGGTCTACTCCAGGTCAGACTCCGGACACGGCTGTTGACCCACACCGGGGAATACAGGAACAGGCAGACTAGAGCACAGGCTGGGTAGGGTCCAGTACAGACTGAGAGACAAATTCGAAACCGCAGACACGGTAGACAGAGCTGAGCAAAGCGAAAACCGCAGACGCGGTGGACAGAGCTGAGCAAAGCGAAAACCGCAGACGCGGTGGACAGAGCTGAGCAAAGCGAAAACCGCAGACGCGGTGGACAGAGCTGAGCAAAGCGAAAACCGCAGACGCGGTGGACAGAGCTGAGCAAAGCGAAAACCGCAGACTCGGTGGACAGAGCTGAGCAAAGCGAAAACCGCAGACGCGGTGGACAGAGCTGAGCAAAGCGAAAACCGCAGACGCGGTGGACAGAGCTGAGCAAAGCGAAAACCGCAGACGCGGTGGACAGAGCTGAGCAAAGCGAAAACCGCAGACGCGGTGGACAGAGCTGAGCAAAGCGAAAACCGCAGACGCGGTGGACAGAGCTGAGCAAAGCGAAAACCGCAGACGCGGTGGACAGAGCTGAGCAAAGCGAAAACCGCAGACGCGGTGGACAGAGCTGAGCAAAGCGAAAACCGCAGACGCGGTGGACAGAGCTGAGCAAAGCGAAAACCGCAGACGCGGTGGACAGAGCTGAGCAAAGCGAAAACCGCAGACGCGGTGGACAGAGCTGAGCAAAGCGAAAACCGCAGACGCGGTGGACAGAGCTGAGCAAAGCGAAAACCGCAGACGCGGAAGGAACAGGGCTCTGTTCACACGGAACAGACTAGAAGGGAAAGGCAGAACCAGATACCCACAGGGTACTTGCAGAGAAGTAGCGAGTGGACCACAAACTCACAAACGGAAGTACAGTGACAACGAGCAGGAGTAGGTACGAGTTCAGACTCTGCAGAAAAAGGAAAGGAACGGACATAGAGAAAAAACAGGTAAAAGATAGGAGAGAGTTCAGACTGGAACTGAGTGTACGGAGGAGACCGACACTGCAGCGGAATACAGGAGCGGGTCTGGGAATACGGCCCCCAGAGAGGCAGGACGAACAGGCAAGGAGCGTGTTCAGACTGGCCTGGAAATACAGCCTCCAGGAAGGCGGAACGAACAGGCAAGGAACGAGTACAGACTGCAGGTTAAGGTACACAGATAGGACACAGTACAGACATGGGAACAGATACTGCAAGACAGGTAATATAGACAGGACCTGGCATGTCAGAGACAAAAGCCAACTGACAGGGCAAGATGCTCAGGCCTGGGTTAATGGGGCAGCTGGTTTAAATACCAGGTGACAGACAGCAATAGGCTGAGGACGCACAAAGGGTGTGCCTGCAGCAGGTACAAAAAGCAGGAAGTGATCGGGCGCCGCCCTTAAGCAGCAGACACAGAAGCAAACAGACAGCATGGAGGGAAGCCAGAGAGACACCCTGGACTGGAGATCAAGTGCGCGCTCTTGCACAGTGGGAGATGGACCACTATGCAAGAACGCCGCCAGGTTTGTTACATATACTAGGATTTGGAAACAGTTCTGTAGCTTTGCAGGTCAGTCTGTGGGAAATTCGCCTCACCCCAATATTCCAACGTTATTGGATTTCCTCCAAGAGGGATTTGATAAGGGTCTGAGGCCAAATACGTTAAAAGTTCATATCTCGGCCCTAAGTGCTTTTTTGGACTACTCCTTAATAGACCACCCATGGATATCAAGGTTCATAAAAGCAACTTCTCGTTTAAAACCCACGATAAGGAGTCTAGTACCGCCATGGGATCTGAACCTGGTGTTGAGGGCTTTATGTAAGCCTCCCTTTGAACCCCTAGAAGAAACATCAGTAGACCTGCTTTCTATGAAATCAGCCTTTCTTGTGGCAGTTACTACAGCGAAACGGGTAGGCGAGATCCAGGCCCTCTCAGTTCTGGACCCATACCTTAAGATTCTGGAAGACAGATTGGTTCTTAAATTGGACCCCTCCTTTCTCCCTAAGGTGGTGTCCAGTTCGAACCTGAATCAAGAGATAATACTGCCGTCTTTCTGCCAGTCCCCCAAAAATGAAAAGGAAAAATCCTTCCATACCTTGGACGTCAGGAGGGCAATTGTTCAGTATATAGAAATCACAGCCCCCTCCCCAGTTTTGTGTTCCTAATCAGAACCCATTTTTCAAATCTGACGTGTGTCACTTTATGTGGTGATAATTTGGAATTCTTCACAAAGGATAATAGGAAACAAATGGAGCTTACAAATTATTTTCCAACTTCTTTTGAATCCGACAATCCCCTATATGCGGTTGTACACTACTGTCTGGGCACATGGCAGGTTAAGAAGGGAAGAAGCGCCATTTAGCTATTGGGAATGCAGATTTTGCTGGAATAGTTTGCAGACACAATGTATTGGGGGCACTGGTCATGGTCACCCGGAAGATCAAAAGATGGCTACCACAAACAGGCTTGGCACGATCTACCCTGTTTACAGATTTCACAAATTACTTTGCTCATCACCCTTTAACCCCTCTACATGGATCTGTTCTTACACAGAGACCCCTAGGCTTGGGCCACGGTGTTACCTGCTGTTCTGTGGCGTGAGATGGGAAGAAGAATAGTCAAGTGGCCGGGTCAGAACCAGGAGGTCAAAGAAAATACAAAATCAGAAGACACAAGATTAGTCAGTAAACGGGCCGAGGTCACAACAGGAAACAAATACACAAGCCGGGAGCTGAGCACAGAGGACTGAACCAGAGGAGAACAAGGCTGTATCTGGCTGCTTCTGGCAATATGCTTCCAGCTTTAGTAGGGTGTGGTGCTCTCCAGTTGGCTAAAGCAGGGAGCAGATTACTCCAGCTGGACAGCACACACACCCATACTGCCAGACTGGATGGTACTACTGGTCCCAGGCACCCTAATCTTAGTGGCTGGACAGAGCCTGCGCCCCCCAGAGCTTCTGATTCTGACATCTCCTCCATCACCAGCGCCGCCTGCAGGATGAATAAGGCGGCTCCTGGTGAGAGAAGCAGATGTAAGAGGAGATGAAGCAGAAGGAGAAGCTGACGACCCAGAGGAGATGGGACACACCTTTTGCAGAAGCCCTAATATGACAAAATGTCAGAATATCAGAGCAGTAGAAATCCCCATAAAGTGACTCCATTTTGGAAATTATAACCCTCAGTGAAATAATCTATAGGAGTAGTGACTATTTTGACTCCACAGTCACTTTTCAGAAATTAGCACGCAGTGGATGTTGGAGAGTGAAAATTGTTAATATACCATTTTATTACCCAACACATAGTGCCCAGATTGTGCTCCGTAAATTAAGTGAGTTGTTGTCACTATATCAATGCCAAATACATGGAGGCTAAATGCGGTTTGGGCACACTGCAAGGCTCAGAAGCGAGGGGGAGATCTGACTTTGGGAGAGCGGATATTGCTGGATTGGTTTATGGAAGCCATGTTGCTTTTCAAGAGCATTTGATCCACTAATAATGTGGAAACCTCTGTTTTCCACTGACAGATGATGGACCTGAGTGGGGACTTGTTTTTTTGTGAGATGAATAGAAGTTTTTATTGGTATTATTTTCGCCTACATAACATTGGTGGCTTTTTATTCCATATTTGGGAGGCAGAATGAACAAACAGTTGAACACTACGATCTACTGGTTCATCCTATGAGGTTTTCTATTAGACTGTGAACTGTCATTGTCCTGGTGAATAATTGCATTTTTTATATAACTTGCCTTTTTTACGGACAGTTTAAGTAGAAATGTTCAAAAATATAAAATTCAAGGATTTTTTATTAAATAATAATTGGTTTTATTCTTGGCAGATGACTGTACCAGGAGATCAGAGGGACAGCTGACATCTTCAATTTTTAAATCCGATGATCTTGAGATTCCACGGGATACAATTGAAGTGAATGCCATTACTCCAGATATACCATCATCCCTTCACAGCAAAGGTCTCTCATTTGATCCTTTGCAACAGGATCTGTCTTCTGATTCATTACTGACTACTAAGGAAAATCAAAGTCACAAAATAAGCATTAAAAAACAAATTGCTCCTAAAGCAAAGAAGCCATTTTCACGTTCAGAATATACAAATAGTTTTCCCCTCAAAAAGTCTTTTCTTAAACATCAAAAAATTCACACAGCGGAGAATAGATTTTCTTGTTCAAAGTGTGGGAGATGTTTCAATCAGAAATCAGATCTTGTAAGGCACCAGAGAACTCACACAGGAGAGAAGCCATTTTCCTGTTCAGAATGTGGGAAATGTTTTACAGAGAAATCAACTCTTATTGCACATCAGAGAACTCACACAGGGGAGAAGCCTTTTTCATGTTCAGATTGTGGGAAATGTTTTGTTCAGAAATCACATCTTAATATACATCAGAGAACTCACACAGGGGAGAAACATTTTTCATGTTCAGAATGTGGGAAATATTTTACAAAGAAATCAACTCTTATCGCACATCAGAGAACTCACACAGGGGAGAAGCCTTTTTCATGTTCAGAATGTGGGAAATGTTTTACAGAAAAATCAACTCTTATCACACATCAGAGAACTCACACAGGGGAGAAGCCATTTTCATGTTCAGAATGTGGGAAATGTTTTGCAAAAAAATCAAATCTTATCAAACATCAGAGAACTCACACAGGGGAGAAGCCTTTTTCATGTTCAGATTGTGGGAAATGTTTTGCACAGAAATCACATCTTAATATGCATCAGCGAACTCACACAGGAGAGAAGCCATTTTCCTGTTCAGGATGTGGGAAATGTTTTACAGAGAAATCAAATCTTATCGCACATCAGAGAACTCACATAATGGAGAAGCCATTTTCCTGTTCAGAATGTGGGAAATATTTTACAGAGAAATAAAATCTTATCGCACATCAGAGAACTCACACAAGGGAGAAGCCTTTTTCATGTTCAGAATGTGGGAAATATTTTACAGTGAAATCAACTCTTATCAAACATCAAAGAACTCACACAGGGGAGAAGCCATTTTCATGTTCAAAATGTGGGAAATGTTTTAACCAGAAAGTGCATCTTGATAGCCACCGGAGAACCCACATAGGGGAGAATGCCGCAACTACACCCAACAAGTCTCTGTACTGACTAAAAAGGCCCTAGCTGCACAACTAAAAATGCCACTACGGATCTACCGTATTTTTCGGACTATAAGACGCACCCAGGTTTTAGAGGTGGAAAATAGGGAAAAAAACTAGAATGTCCTTCAGCTTCTATGGCATGCTGGGAGTTATATGAACCAGAGAGACCATAGGTATTTTCAAAACCCCAAAGTAACATAATCAAAACACCATATGTTAGACTAAAAAAGATCAATGATTTATTTATATATTTTTTTTAAAAAGAGAACACATAGGTATAAATAACATGTGTGAAAGGGCATAACATGGGCATGTGAGGCAGCAGGGGGTAGATGGAGACACAGCTGGTATCCAATTCACATTGGACCTATAATAGGTCACATAGTCCAACCCATACAATCCATAAGTCAAGCAATGTGTGCAGAAAAAAATTATAGAAAAAGTTATAATGACATAGATCAAGTGACCTGTAACAAGTCACAGTATAGACAACCATCAGATGTTTTTTCAGCAACACATAAAAAGTACAAGCATCACATGGAAAGGGTTAAGTAAGACATACTTAGTGAAAGTAAACAGATAATCAGCAGTGTCAGGGGAGGCCCCGACACGTGTTTCCGTACTTCCTCAGGGGGCGTGGTGGGATGTGTGTGGATTCAGGGCCTCTTATATATACACATGGGTCCCATGTTAAGCAATCAGTTACTGACCAATAACGGTGCATGTCTCCACATTGCAGCAGACATTGGGGGCAGCGGCGCGGTCTCAGGCGGCGTCAGTGGGCGGGAACTCCCCCACTGACGTCACATATTCCAGGGTGCCGCCCACCCGAGACCACGTCGCAGCTGCATGACCACAGCATCCGGCGCATGCGCACAAGGTCGGACCACAGGAATCGATCGTGAGCATATAAGGAATAAATATGGAGCAGGACAGACTACTTAACAACAAAGGAAGAGATACATCATATCGGTGGAGTGACAAGTGTTACCCCATTCACCCTGCACCAAAAGGTCATCCATGTAATACATAACAGATGATATTGCAGTAAATGTCCATACTAAACAGGTGTCCATGTCCGCTCCTTATCCTTAAAGGGAAAGAGTTCAATTTGATCCAACCAATTTGTCATCAAAAACAATCAGGTTCTCTTCCAATGGTCTGATGAAGCCCCAGACACAGAGAGAGGCCGGGGGAAATAGAAGTGAGCTAAAAAAATAAGATAAAAACACACACTTACTAAAAGACAGACTGAAAAGAGAGAAATATAGGGCAGAAATGCAGAGATAAATCAATAAAAAAAAATTATTATTTGATTAATACTAAACCAGTATATATAGGGAGTGGGGGGATGGGGTGGGGATTTTTTAATTGCCCCCCTCAAAGTACACCAGGGGGAGGCATCTAGGTAGGAGGACTTATAAAAATCATGTTGAGGGCAATCACAAGAGGAGTCAAAGAACATGCTAAATCTAATAGGTAAAACCCATAGATAAAAGTAGCCAAGAGAGCATGGATCATACCCCGAGGGCGCTCACGTCCAAGGAAGAGGAGACACGGAGTGGGCAAACAACCACCAATGGCTAGAGGAAGGGGGAAAAACTCAATCATTCGTTTAGGCCTGCTAGTGACATAGTTCCCAATCTATAGATCCAGTGGCATTCTAATTTGACCAATGCCTTCTTTACATCATCACCTCTTAGGCCCAAATGGACCTGATCAATGCCACAGATCTGCAGACTCTTAGGGTCGCAATGATGATATTGCTTAAAATGTCTTGGCAGGGTCTGAAGTGATGATACATCCTCCACCTCCCCAGCCCCCAAATTATCCAAAACGTGCTCCCTCACGCGTCTCCTCAACTCCCTAGACGTGAGCCCCACGTAGATGAGCCCACATCCACAGGTGGCATGATAAATGACGCCAACGCTGCTACAAGAGATATATTGCCTGATGTCAAAAACTCTCGTGCCATCTGCATTAGAAAATGTTTTAGTCCTAACCATGTTCCTTTTAAAGGAATAGAGGAATCCAAGTTATCTGTAAACAGAAAGATTGTGAGGGAATATTTAGCTAACATAAATGAGTTCAAGTCTCCAGGTCCAGATGAATTACACCCCAGAGTACTGAAGGAGATCGTAGAAGAAATTTTAGAACCACTCTCCATAATCTTTGAAAAATTTTGGAGAACAGGAGAAGTCCCAGAAGATTGGAGAAGAGCAAATGTTGTTCCTATCTTCAAAAAGGGGAAGAAGGTGGACCCAGGGAACTATAGGCCGGTGAGTCTGACTTCTATACCAGGAAAGATCTTTGAACAAATTATTAAACAACATGTATGTAAGTACCTGGATAAGAATGAAGTGATTAACCAGAGTCAGCATGGGTTTGTAACTAACAAGTCCTGTCAGACTAACTTAATTTCCTTCTATGACAGAATCACTGACTGGGTGGATCAGGGAAATGCTGTAGATATAGTATATCTTGACTTCAGCAAAGCATTTGACAAAGTATCTCACACCATCCTTATTGAAAAAATGACCAAGTATGCAATGGACCAGGCAACTGTTAGGTGGATTCATAACTAGCTTAGTGATCGGACTCAAAGGGTGGTTGTAAATGGCTTCACATCCAGCTGGATGAATGTCTCAAGTGGGGTACCACAGGGCTCCGTCCTGGGACCTGTATTGTTCAACATTTTTATCAATGATTTAGATGAAGGAATTGAGGGTAAACTGATTAAATTTGCTGATGACACAAAGCTAGGAGGGATAGCTAATGCTAGAGAAGAGAGAGAGAGGATTCAAAAAGACCTAAATAAACTGGAGCAGTGGGCAGCAACCAACAGAATGGTTTTTAACAGGGAAAAATGCAAAGTACTACATCTGGGCAATAAAAATGAAAAAAGCATATACAGAATGGGAGGAATAGAGCTAAGCAACAGTACATGTGAAAAAGACTTAGGTATACTAATAGATCATAGACTGAACATGAGTCAACAGTGTGATGCAGCAGCAAAAAAGGCAAATACAATTCTGGGATGTATTAACAGAAGCATACAGTCTAGATCACGTGAAGTCATTATCGGTCTTTACTCCTCTTTGGTCAGACCTTATCTGGAATACTGTGTACAGTTTTGGGCACCACATTTTAAAAAAGACATAGACAAACTGGAGCAAGTTCAGAGAAGAGCGACCAGAATGGTGACTGGTCTGCAAACCATGTCCTGTGAGGAACGTTTGCAGGATTTGGGAATGTTTAGCTTGCAAAAAAGAAGACTGAGAGGAGACTTAATAGCTGTATACAAATATGTCAAGGGCTGTCACATTGTAGAAGGATCATCTTTATTCTCATTTGCACAAGGAAAGACTAGAAGCAATGGGATGAAACTAAATGGGAGGAGACACAGATTAGATATTAGAAAAAACTTTTTGAGAGTAAGGCTATGTGCCCACGATGCAGAAATGAAGCAGAAAATTTCTGCAGCATTTCTGCATCTCCCTGGCAGAAAAAAACGCATGCAGATTGTGCATGCGTTTTTCCTGCAGAATACATGCGGATCCACATGCGGGTTCACATGCGTTTCTGCATGCAGATTGACAAGCACTTTCCAGGCGATAGCATCACTTGGAAAGTGCTTGACAACTAGGTCACACTGTATAAATCCATGCAAACAGCATGGATTTATACAGTGTGAACCGTAAAAATTAAAACAAATAAAGCTATACTCACCCCCGAGGCCCCGGCGTGGCTGCAGCGCTGCTTCCTGGCTGGTTCCCGGCTGCCGGCATATCGCGAGACAGAGCGGTGAAGGGCCTGCGGTCACATGACTGTGACGTCACCGAAGGTCCTTCAGCGCTGCTGGCATTTAGAGAGAAGACGCCGGACGGGTGAGTATAAACTTTATTTGTTATTTTATTCTTTTTTTACAGGTATAATGGTACCCAGGTCTGGATGAGAGTCTCCTCTCCTCCAGAACTGGGTACCATCCGCACATAGAGACGCATAGAAGCCGCTTGTAAATATGTACAGTCGCGGTTTCTGTGCGTCTCAATGCAAGTCAATGGCGGGAGTTCCGCTGCGCTTCCGCAAAATTAAATGACATGCTGCGGATTTTTGTACGCAGCATAAACGCTGCAGAAAAATCCGCAGCATGTGCATAGAACATGCGGAATCCCCTTGGGGACCATGGGGTGCGGATTACCTAGCGTTTTACAAGCGTTTCCGCTGTGGAAATTCCGCAGCATAAACGCTTGAAAAACGCTACGTGGGCACATAGCCTCAGGGTGATTAATGAGTGGAACAAGCTGCCACGAGAGGTGGTGAGTTCCCCTTCAATGGACGTCTTCATACAGAGGCTGGACAGACATCTGTCTGAGATGATTTAGTGAATCCTGCTTTGAACAGGGGGTTGGACAAGATGACCCAGGAGGTCCCTTCCAACTCTACCATTCTATGATTCTATGTTTCTGCAGGAGAGGCAAGAGCCACAGGGATAGCAGCCCCACGTAGGGTTGCCAACATTGAAAGGCAGGACACTCTGGCATACATAGTGACTATGCACCAGAGTATCCCTGAGACTCCTGCCCCTCCTTGCTGTCATAAGAGGACGATCCGGCAAAACCTCCCGGAGACTTGGGTCAGTTTTTAGGATCCGCCAGTGTCTATCAAGGATGTTCCCGATGGCGTGCCACTGATTATTAAATGTAGATATGAACCTCACCACGGGTTGGGCGGTGCAAGCAGCTCTTGTCTGGAGGCACTGTATCCACACACATCCCACCACGCCCCCTGAGGAAGTACGGAAACACGTGTCGGGGCCTCCCCTGACACTGCTGATTATCTGTTTACTTTCACTAAGTATGCCTTACTTAACCCTTTCCATGTGATGCTTGTACTTTGTGTTGCTGAAAAAACCTCTGATGGTTGTTTATACTGTGACTTGTTACAGGTCACTTGATCTATGTCATTATAACTTTTTCTATAACTTTTTCAGCACACATTGTTTGTGACTTATGAATTGTATGGGTTGGACTATGTGACCTATTATAGGTCCAATGTGAATTTGATACCAGCTGTGTCTCTATCTACCCCCTGCTGCCCCACATGCCCATGTTATGTCCTTTCACACATGTTATCTATACCTATGTGTTATCTTTTTAAAAAAATATATAAATAAAGCATTGATCTTTTTTAGTCTAACATATGGTGTTTTGATTATGTTACTTTGGGGTTTTGAAAATACCTAGGGTCTCTCTGGTTCATATAATGTTTAGTGGTATGCGCCTTATTACATTCAAGGTCCTATTGGTCATTGTTATTTTGTTGTATTATGCTGGGAGTTATAGTTCGCCCTACATTTATTTCATGTGATTTCCCTAAGGAGAACTATAACTCCCAGCATGTCCTGCAGCTTCTATGGCATGCTAGGAGTTATAGTTCATCACAGTGGTAGTGTTTTGCTGTATGTGCTTTAATGCTTGCCTCACTGTTTCTTGTTTGGAGGGAGCGGGGTCGCACTACAGGGAGAGGATCATCAGGGATCAGTGGCGCTGTTATGAATTCACTATGGCAGTGTTAGACATGAGTTAGTGGGTGGTCCCGGGCCAGATCACATGCTGCAGTGACAATACCAAAGAGGCAGGGCTGCGGGGGACTGCATGCTGTGCTGTTTTGTGTTGCCCTGGCCCTGCAGCATGTGATCTGGCCCAGGACCACCCACTAACTCCTGTCTAACACTGCCATAGTGAATTCATAACAGCGCCGTTGGATTCACTATGACAGCTCCATCGGGCTAAGCAGGGAGAGGTATCACACACAGCAAAATCAGCGGTGCTGCCATTAATGCACTTACGCTGCATTACACAGGAGAAAGTGGGGTGTCCCGGGCCAGATCACATGCTGCAGTAACGATACAAAAGAGGCAGGGCCGAGACAACACATAACAGCACAGCGTGCAGTCCCCCCGGCCCTGCCTCTTTTGTATCGTCACTGCAGCATGTGATCTGGCCCGGGACCACCCACTTTCTCCTGTGTAATGCAGCGTAAGTGCATTAATGGCGGCGCCACTGATTTTGTGGTGTGTGATACCTCTCCCTGCCCTGCCACTCGCTACCTGCAGTACGACCACACTCAATCACCACTGCTGCTGCCTCCGCCCCACAACACCACAGTAAGCACCATAATATCTATAATTTGACTAGATTCGGACCATAAGACGCAACCCCTTTTCCCCAAAAAATTTTGGGGGGAAAAAGTGCGTCTTACGGTCCGAAAAATACGGTAACTCCCTAATAGGCCATTGAGGAGTTTCTCGTACCTTCGGAGGAACCAGAGGGGAGGTTGCAACACACTGTCAACCAGGGGAAAGGAAAGTATGAAGTAAAATATGAAAACTCTGAATGAGAAACAAAAACACATTCATATAGGGCAAAGAAGGCAAGCTAAGGAGAACCAAAAATAAAAGGAACAAGTATAATCTCCCAGAAACCTAACATTGTTAGAATGAAAAGGTACTGGGAGGGAAAGCAAACTGACCGGGAGGATAGTTTCACCTTTGTGGTTAAACTTACAACATTCATCCTCACCAACTGTAAATGTAAACCTGTCTATTTATAATGACCACGGGCAAGATAAAGATTCCCAACTCACATCAGGACCACAAGATCCCAGGTACTTTCAGCTGCATCACATCCAATGTAGTGTACTTAATTATATGTAGCAAATGTCCAACTGGGGGTCTGTATGTAGGGGAGACAAGGCAAAAACTTAGAACAAGGATGAATTCTCATCGCCACACAATAAAAGAATCGATCTACTTGTGGCCAAACATTCACGGACATGAAATTACTTGTATTAAAAGGTAACTTCAAATCTCAGAGAGACAAAGTTATGACAACCTTTGACACACTCAGAGCAGGAATGAATGTGTCTCATGGATTTATGTCTTTACATCAACTAAGGAATGTGCTCCTCAGACCGTTTGGGGGCATCACAATCATGGACCAGACCTCAATCACAGGACAATAAAACTTTCATACTCCTGATCTTTGAACCTTTCCAATATTTACGGCCACAACTGCTTCTCCCTCTCCCATACTGATAGTTCTGCTTCATGTCACTTGTCTTATCTATTGCATTATTCCTGTGCCCTCTTGTGTATAAATATGTGACTCTTCAGATTTTATGTTATACTATGCCTGATGAACCAACTTGAGTAGTCTCGAAAGCTTCAAATTTATTACCTTTTAATGGCTAACTGAAGATGGTATCAACCACTGATGACTCTCAAATTGTAATATTTTTCTCCAAACAGCAATTTTAAGATCTCTCCACAGGTGTTCAATGGGATTTAGATCCTAGCTCATTGAGGGTCAGAACTCTCCAGCACTTTGTTTCCATCCATTTCTGGGTGCTTCTTGAAGTATGTTTGGGGTCATTGTCATGCTGTAAGACTGATGACCTAGCACACAAACACTGCTTTCTGACACTAGGCAGTACATTGTGACCCAAAATCCTTTGCTAATCTTCAGATTTCATGATGCGCTGCACATAGTCAAGGCACCTAGTGCCAGAGGCAGCAAACCAATTCCAAAACATCTTTGAACCTCCACCATATTTGACTGTATAGGTTGTAAATGTATTAATTATGTTGCGCACCATGGACAAAGGAACATCTGGATCTCTGAAGATGGACCTTGAAATTGTTGATATTTTTCAACAATTTTGGTTCTTAACTCCTCAGACAGTTCTCTTCTTTTTCTGTTTTCTCCATGCTTAGTGTGGCGCACATATGCACCCAATGCAAAGATTGAATCAACTTCTCCCTTTTTTATCTGGTTTTAGGTGTCATCTTCATATTGCCCACACCTGTTACTTGGCACAATTGCATTTGAAGAAGCTTCACATGCTTGAAACTAAGTTATTTACCCACAAGTTTGGCAAGGTGCCAACAATTGTGTCCGGCCTATTTTATGTGGTTTTGTGTGAAATTATGTTCAATTTGCCTTTTTTCTCTATTTTATTGTGTTGTTCCAATACATATAAAGGAAATAAACGTGTATAACAAAATGTGTAATTGCAATAATTTTCTGGGAGAATTACTTCATTTCTGGAACAATTTCAAGGGATCCAACACTTTTGACCATGACTTGTTTTTGTTGCCTTTTTAATTTGCTGCAGCATATCATCCTCTACGTGTTCAGCTATATTAGGAGGCTTGTGGCAAACTCCAATTAGCAGCTTTCCATTATTGCCATTTCCATGCACATTTACTCAGACTGACCCTCTACATCAGGGATATAAAACTCAAAACATGCAGAGGGCCAAAATGAAAAACGTGGACAAAGTCGTCGGACAACCAGTTTACAGGATAATGGGCCCAACATAGTCCTCCATACAGAATAATGGGCCCCACATAGTCCTCCATACAGTATAATAGGCCCCACATAGCTTTCCATACAGTTTAATGGGCCCCACAAAGTCCTCCATGCAGAATAATTGCCCCACATAGGTGTGGTGGTTCTGGTGTCGCGGGCTTTCCCTCTCTGCTTTCGTTGGTAAAGCACGCAGTGGATGCTGGGCTGTGACGTGCGGTGAAATCCCATCCACAGCCCATCAATCAAGGGGGAGCGCGTCACTTGCTCACGCCCAACTGCAGCCGGAACTTGACGTGGCATCAGCGGATGTCGGAGCCGGCTGCAGCCGGGGTCACGTGATGCCTGGTGATAGCGCCGCCCACAGGCAATAAAGAACAAGCAATTTATTTACAAAAAGACTTGTTGCCACTATATAAATCCATAGTGGCAATGTTAACAGTAATGGACAACCTTTAATTAATAGGGAACAAAATCTCTCCTCCTCTGGCATGGAGGACTGTAATCTTGAAAAATTCCCAAACACTGGATGAAAACTACCGCAGCTAAAAAAAAAGGCAAAGTCCCGATAACCTTAGAGGAATGTTTATTTAGAGCACACTCGGTTAGAGGCAGAAATTCCACCCGGTCTTCCTGATTGGAGGAGACAAAACATCCCTAATACTGCTCTATCTCCTGGTTCATTCTTTCCGTTTGACCATTAGACTCGGCATGATAGACTGAGAGAAAAGACAATGGATAGAGAAGGAGGGGAGGTGGAGGCTTACCATGTTGAGAGAAGGAATGACTTCAGCTGGAGAAATCCTGTGGGCGCTGCACCCATCGGTGATTACAGACCATGAATGGAGAAAAAAAAAGTAAGGCTGCGTTCACACATTGCGTATTTTCAAAAAGCGCGCGCAAAAATACGCAATGTGCTTTGTGTCTGCCAGCAAAGTGAATGGGAAATTCACTTTGCCGTTCAGACACTGTGTAATTTTACGCAGCGGGAAAGCGCAGCTGCGTAAAGAATTGGCATGTCAATTCTTTACGCAGGGCAGCCCACGCTTTCTCACTATTGTGCCCATTATAAGCGATGGAATTACGCAGCGGTATTCACACACTGCGTAATTCCATCGCTTTTTTACGGAGGCGCAGGTGGATACTCACCTATCCAATGTCAGGGGAGAGGCGTCCGCTCCGGTCCGCTCCAATCCCGCGCTTCCAGCATCTACCGGTGAGCCGATCAGCTGTTAGCTAACTGGCTTGTAACTGGCTTCCGGTCAGCTGATTGCTTCACGGCAGATGCTGCAAGCGCGGGACGGAGCAGACGCGTCTCTCATCCATCGGGTAGGTGAGTATCCATAGTCTGTACATACACTGCTAGGGACACACACACACACACACAGTACACGTCACCCTTCATTTCACACTGCGTTTTTTGCTGCACTTTTTTACGCAGTGTGTGAATGGAGATGCTTTTTTTACCTGTGTAAAAAAACGCAGGTAAAAAAAGCAGGAAAATACGCAGCGTAAAAAAATGCAGGGAAATACGCAATGTGTGAACGCAGCCTAAAAATGGCACATCCAACCAGGACACATAAAAGGGAAAACATTTTATTTGAAGAAAAAAGTTAAATCATGGAAATAAATTCAGAAACCTCAGGAAATCCTGATGCGTTTCAGGTGCAGAACGCACCCTTAGTCATAGGTAACACATAAATGCTGCTATATATCTTAAAGAACAATGTCCATTGACTGGATAATGAATTAATTAACCAATACTGAGGCATCAGGTGTTTGCATACACATAATGTGAGTACATGGCGTTATAAGCTGACATGAATGACATAGATATATTAAATAAAAACAAAAAGACTACCGCAGGGAAACACAGCACCATCTAACACCATCCCAAAAACCACACAACTGGATACCAGAGAAAAGCAAACACCCTGCCACACTCAACAATGGACTAAAGAAACCAGCGATCTTGGGAAAGAAAAAGGGCAGATTGTATTAACATCAGAAGTATGGATCCTAGCTGACTAACTCACAACTACCAAGAGAAGCAGTGCGGCTCAAAGAGGCACATAGCACCACACACGAAACCACCGATATCCCGCCGAAGACACCAAGGAACAACATGTCCCAGCAATCCCGGAAAGCCGTCTACAAATACGAGCACAGCAGACACGGCCAACACTGCAACACAAGTGCCAAACGCCATGTTACACTCCAAGAATGAACTAGAAGAACCAGCAATGTTAGAAGAAAACACTGCATTGTATTGACATCAGTGGTATAGATTAGGGTAACTAACTCCAAGCCAACGAGGAATAAAGTGCGGTTTATAGGGGCACATGATGCTACATCCAAATACACTGACTCTGCGATGGAAGCACTAAAGGACAACATGTCCCAGCAGTCCCAGAAAAACAGACACGGCGAGCATGGCCAGCGATGCAACTCAAATGCCACAACGTCGCCACATGTGAGTGAAATGATTATAGCAATCTATACCGGCGGCCTGGATGAACTGATCTGCCGGCACCATACTGGAACCTCTGAGGAACAACTGGTCCCAGGAGTCCTGACTGACGAACCATTGCTACCAATGCAGCAGACATGGCTGACAATACAACTGAATGCTGCAACCTGGACGCAGGTGAGTGGAATGAATGTGAACAATTGTAAAACAACAAAAGCCAACGATCCAATGGACCGGCCGTCTACACTACTGCGATAGACACAGATGGAAATATATACAAAGTCCATAAGGGAGTTTTATCGTCTCTTACTAAACGCATTGCCAGATAATTATTAGGAGAAAAAACAAGTGTGAATGGTGAATCAGATAGTGATTCACAGGAAGCAGATACATCATTTACAAAAGAAAACTGAACGTGTGCACAGGGTCCGACTGTGAGATACATATAGTGAATCACAACTGATCATTAGACATTATATAGATTAAATGTCCACGTTCCTGAATAAGGAAACACATTATTTTGATGTAAAATTGAAATTAAATATACATCGCCAAGCCGAAAAACGGGGAAAATGTTCGTAGATGAAAAACAAATCATTTTTGAAGTCCACGCCATGGTGGTACTTTGTGTTTAAAGTCAAGATCCAATACGCCTCCCTCAGGGCCGGCTGCTTTTTCCAGCTGCCACCACGGGCTGCAAAATTGACTTTTTCGAGTCTGAAAAATGATAAACACGAGGAGTCCCCTTTATGTATTATGGTAAAATGTTTGGCCGCACCAGAATACCCCGAGTTGTTGGTGATATTGTGGAAGTGAGGTTCAAAGGACCCCAACCCTTTGCTTATCCCTTGCCAAATGAACTTATTCAAGTGTATACGTGAAGCTTTGATATCGGACAAACAGAGTCAGATACTGAACTTCTCTTGAAGAGAGATGGCGCAGGAAAGATGTGTTTATTATTCCAGCATAACATATATATGTTCAGTATAAAGGAAGGTCCCAATAGGGCGTCGCCCTGAGGCAATTGAGCAATCACAGTGGTCTCTGGCCCATGGTATAGATAAGTCTCATTATGTTGTCCTATGGGGTTAAGTGTTTCCCCCCCCAGATATTCTCCTCATTCCTCGGGATATTCTCTTGGGTGGTGTCATGTTGAATCCTTTGTCTCGTCTCTTTCTTGTAAACAATTTGAAAGTTCACCTCTATAACCAGCTTCAACTAGTTCTTTCAGGATATTTATATAGTGACACACGAGTACAGATATCTGATATATATATATATCAAGGTTCTCATAATATATATTAACCCCTTACTTACCGGGGACGTATTAGTACGCATATTTGCGATCCCCCCGTTCAGTGAGGGCTGCTGCGCTGAGCCCTCACTGAACGGAGCACATGTCAGCTGATTCTTACAGCTGACATGTGCCCGCAACAGCCGCGGGTGGAATCGCGATCCACCCACGGCTGTTAACATGTTAAATGCCGCTGTCAACCTCCGACAGCAGCATTTAACGCGCTTCCGGGTAGCGCGTCATAAGCCCCGCCCACCTGCGACCCCGTCACGTGATCGCGGGTCGCCGATGGGCGTGCATGACAACCCAGGGTCTGCAGCAGACGCCTATGGTTGTCATGATCTTGTCGCTATGAGCGCCACCTAGTGGTCGGCGCTCATAGCACAGGACCATTTCTGCTGCATGCAGGGGACCTGCTCGTCCCCTGTATGTAGCAGAGGCGATCAGACAACTGCTGCTTCTAGTCTCCTATGGAGACTATTGAAGCATTCAGTAAGTGAAAAAAAAATGTTTTTAAAAATATATATAAAAAAAAAATATATATAAAAGTTTAAATCACCCCCCTTTCGCCCCATTCAAAATAAAATATATAAAAAAAAAACCCACATACACATATTTGGTATCGCCGCGTTCAGAATCGCCCGATCTATCAATATAAAAAAAGAATTAATCCGATCGGTAAACGGCGTAATGAGAAAAAAATTCTAAACGCCAGAATTACGTTTTTTGGTCGCCGCAAAATTGCAATAAAATGCAATAACGGGCGATCAAAACATCAGATCTACCCCAAATGTTATCAATAAAAACGTTTGCCCGGTGCGCAAAAAATAAGCCATCAACCAGCCCCAGATCACGAAAATGGAGACGCTACGGGTCTTATAAAATGGCGCTATTCTTTTTCTTTTTTTACCAAATTTTGAAATTTTTTTTCACCACTTAAATATAAAAGAACCTATACATGTTTGGTGTCTATGAACTCGTAATGACCTGTAGAATAAGAAGGGCAGGTCAGTTTTAGCATTCAGTGAACGTGGTAAAAAAAATAAATAAAAAACAACTGTGGTATTGCACTTTTTTTGCAATTTTACCGCACTTGGAATTTTTTTCCCGTTTTCCCGTACAGGATATGGTAAAACTAGTAATGGCGTTGAAAAGTACAACTCGTCCCGCAAAAAATAAGCCCTCACACGGCCATATTGACCAAAAAATAAAAACGCTATGCCTCTGGGAACAAGGGGAGCAAAAACGAAAATGCAAAAACGGAAAATGCTCCGGGGCTTAAGGGGTTAAAGTGAGGGTATATATGACTAAATGATATCCAATATAACAGATATATGCAAAACAAGATTGATAACATATAACAAAATATAAGTATAGATATTTCGCATACATCAGAGTTTCATATAATGTTTTTTAGTAGATTTTAGAATCTTATCTTTAACAGTCCCTCCTAAAAACATTTTTGAAACCCTTCATTAGACCCCCTCTCTGCTTAGCACTTGTAGAAATACATAGCAAAAATTTCACACAAAAGAATCTAGAGGTTACATTTAATAATATAAATTCTAGATATAAGTAAATGAATACTGCTTTCACAGCTCCCTTCTCCTTTGGCAGTGGGTGAACGCTCCAGCCGAAGTGCAAACACACAGACCCGCCCACGTACTGCTCCGCCCCTAGTGGGAGGAGCCAGCCGAGGCCAGATTCCCCAGACAAGCCTGTCCGCTACACTGCCGGATGGACATGAACACACACAAACCACGACAAACAAGGGAACTATACAGCTGCCACAATCAAGTGTTAAGGCCCCTTCACACATAACGAGATCGCCAGCGAAATCGCTACTGCGCGACGGGGCCTTTAGACTTATTACTTAAGACTGACTGTTTAATCTGGATTGTTGTCAAAGATTCTTCTGTCCAGTTATTAGTTTCCTCATCAGTTATTACCATTATAGGATCCACAGTTTTTATATTAATTTCCGTATACAAGGAACAACACAACATGCCATCATCGCTAATATAATCATTATTACAAGAATTGCCATCCCCACCTGAACTAACCATTTCTGCCAGCCACTCATCCATGAGAAATACTGGTCCCAAGGATCCTTGATCCCTGAATTTTCTTTAAATTCTTCTGATAAACTAGTAAGTTTCTTTAGAGCAATTGTTACTTTGCCTGTAGGGCCAACATTATCTGGAATATAGGTACAACAAGAGTCCCCGAACATCTTACATACGCCCCCTTCTTTTCTGAGTAATTGCTACCTGAGACTCGGGATTCTGAACGCTCACAAAAACAATGCAGTAAAGGATATACAGTCTCATGGCTGTGCTGGGGTCTTCTTGCATTGTGAAGAGTGGATCCAAGTGGCCTTCCCTTCTACTTTGACTGATGTAGGTGTCACAAAGATCACTTGGAATGGGCCCTCGTATCTGGGATCCAGGCAGGACTTCCGGACGTGCTTCTTAACAACCACCCAGTCTCCAGATTTGATTGAGTGAGTATGCTCGTCACTGTCAGGATCTGGGATGGAAGACAAGACTGCAGCGTGTGTTATTGTTAGTTCTTTGGACAATTGTATTACATAGTTAACAATAGTATCGCTACCTGCAACCATCTCTTAGGGGAAATACCCTCCCAACCTTGGGGCTCCTCCAAACAAAATCTCATAAAAAGTCAGTTTGTGTTGGCCTGTCGGGGTGTTTCTGATTGAGTACAGGGCAATGGGAAGACCATCTGGCCAGGGAATTTGTGTCTCCTGATTAATCTTCAACAATTTGGACTTTAAAGTACCATTCAGTCTCTCAACCTTCCCACTACTTTTGGGATTGTAAGGCGTATGAAGACCTAAGCTAGTTCCTACCATACTCCACAGATCCCTGTAGAGTTGGGCCGTGAATGCTGGTCCCTGGTCACTTTCTACTACTTCTGGTACCCCAAACCTACATACAACCTCTGTCATCAGTTTCTTAGCTAGCTGTGGTGCGGGCTGTCATGTTAGTGACTGGGTAGGCCTCAGGCCAACCTGAAAACATATCCACTATTAACAGAACATATTCATATTTCCCTACTTTGGGCATCTGAATATAGTCAACTTGGATTCTCTGAAATGGGTACAATGGTTTTTGCCAGATGTTTGGGTGGAGTCTTCTCTGTTTTTCCTGGATCGCAAGTTGCACAGATCAAGCAGGCCTTTGTGTATCGCAGAATGGGTGTTGATATTCCAGGTGCCAAGTATAATTTGTTTATCTTTTGGAACATCTGATCTTTTCCCAAGTGTGTGGCTCCATAAGCCCATGAGATTGCCGCTGGATATAGTGTTCGTGGAAGGCATACTCTTGGACCTAACATCCATAGGCCATACTTGTCCTGCTTGGCTCCCGACTTTTTCCACTCTTCTTTTTCTTCTGCTCCAGCTTCTGCCTGATGTTTGTATAGTAAGGTCCACGGTGGTGTTATATGTTCACTCTCATTCTGGTCTTGGATTTGTCTCTGACTTCTTGTCATAACCATTGTTTGGGCTGGGATTTGTTGTTCCTGCCGTGCCACTTCTGCTGTCTCTTTCCCTGGGCAACACTGAAGGGCCCCGTCCTTGGCTGCTTCATCTGCATAATGATTACCCAGGGCTTCTTCTGTATCCAAGCGACTGTGTGCTCGGACTTTGATTACAGCTACTTCTTCTGGCAACTTCAATGCCTCCAAAAGGTCTTTTACAAGACCTGCGTGTTTGATGGGTGTCCCGGTGGCTGTAAGAAATCCTCTGTTCTTCCACAGATAACAGAAATCATGTGCCACACCAAAAGCATAGTTCGAATCCGTATAGATATTAAGCTTCTTGCCCTCCCCTGCCTTGCAAGCCTCTATGAGTGCAACTAGCTCCGCCTCCTGAGCTGACATGGACGGGGGCAATGGGCCTACCGAGACAGGCTGGTCCATTGTGACTACTGCGTAGCCTGTGTGGAATCTTCCTGCTTTATCAGCAAACCTAGAGCCATCCGTCCACATCTGGAGGTCTGGATTGGGGAGGGGCTCTTCTTGGATCTTCAAATTATGTTGTGCTTCTGACATCATCTGTTCAATGCAATCATGCTCAAGAAGATCTTCTATGTTCGGGCCGTCTGGGTCAAAATCATGTGGCCTGAGATTAACGGGAGGAGAATTGTCCACATCATCCCCCCTGGAAAGAGGCAGCAGAGTGGCAGGGTTGAGTACTGTACGTCTGTGGAGAGTGATGTTCTCAGGAAGCAAAAGGGAACACTCAAGACGGACATGTCTTTGCACAGATAGGAATCTTGGCTGTGTCTGAGCAAGGATAGCCTTGAGGTCATGAGGAGCCATAACACGGGTTTCATGTCCAAGGATCACATCAGCCGTCTTGTCAAGAAGCAAGTGTGCAGCCTGAACAGCTCTGAGACATGAGGGGGCGGCTCTGGCAACAGGATCAAGCCTTGCTGAGTAGTAGGCAACAGGTCTCATGCTGCCTCCATGTTTCTGGGCGAGAACTCCAGAGGCATGTCCCTTGACTTCGTGTACAAACAGGTAGAAGGGCTTGGTATAAACAGGTATGCCCAAGGCTGGGGCAGATACGATGGATTCTTTTAGCTTCTCAAAGGAGTCATACATCTGGCTGGGTATGTTATGACCATAGGCGATAAGATTACTTTCTCTTAGGGCATCATGGGATAATCTTCTTCATCTGTAGTTAACATGGCAGTGACTGCTTTCTTCTGCTTTAATAGACACAAGAGAGGACAAATCTTGCCACGTAGCTGAGTATGTCTTCTGAATAGCCAAAACTGCACGGTAGAAAGGCATGGGTTGTTTCTCTGGGTCTGGCAATTGGTTGCAGAGTGTCATGGCCTGAGTCGGTGTGAATTTTACATACATGATCGGTTCTGGTTTGCCAAGAGCAGGTGGTGGCGTGATAGGTTTAAGGGTTAAATTAGATGGTGGTCTAGGTAGGCCTGGCAGCAACTCTTCTTCATCCCCATCATTTTTAATTGGTACTGATGTGATGGGAGTCACATGTGTTTGACAAGCATCTTTCATCGCCCTTGCAGTGTCAGTCTGTTTACTGACTAGACGTATCTCGGTTAGATGGCAAGAAGGCTTAGAGGCCTCTTCTATCACTGTCTGTAGTATCTCCCTTGCACATGCTCTGACTGGGTATCCAAAGATACGGGAGCTAATTAAAGGAAGTGCTATAGTCTTAATGCCAGCAGTCTTATTTGCAATGTCTAATGCTGCATGTACAGTCTGGCGCAAGATCCGTGCACTATTATCTGGATAGGAAGGGTCATAGATGGGCCCCACTGCATGAATAATAGTATTACAGGGTAAATTGCCTGATTCTGTAACTGTGACCATTCCTGGCTGGAAAGGACCATGTCGTAGTACAATATTATCACTTTCCCTTTGAATACTGTCTCCCCCTGCCATAACAATATCTCTAGCCAAGCCACCCCTGTGCTGCAGGTGGCTATTGGTAGCATTCACTATAGCATCCACCCGTTGAGTGACCATGTTCCCTACACCCACAGAGATTAGTACCCCAACCCCTGTCTGTCCCTGGGTAATCATTTTCTCAAAAATAGGATCCCAGTCCTCTGGGGGGCCTGACACAAAGCTACCATTATCCACATGTTGATATGATGGGGCAACAGATGGAGCCCCTTCACCTGACTGAGGGACAGGTGATGTAAGAGCTGGGAACATTGGTGTTGGAGGTGGGGGAGATGCTGAGGTAAATTGCTGAGGTGGGGTGTAATATTGTCCTTGCATAGTCACAACCGGATATATAGAAACTGGTGGAGAAACTAATTGGGCATTAGGCTTTGGAATATCTGTTGTCTCATTGTTATCAGGCCTTCCAGGTGGAATAAGATGGCCGCCACAGGAAGTACCTGTGGGTGGGACTTCCTTTGAGTCATGCATTCCAAAGGTGGGAGGGCACCTGGGTGGTGTGTCTGTCCGAGAGCAGTCAAGAGTAGGCGCTGTGGCTACAAAGTCATTGGGGAGGGGGGATGGTCTATGAACTCCACAATGTAAACCATTGTCCCGAGAGTCTAAAGTTTGCACATCACTCCTAGAACATTATAAGGTGGTGGCTCAACAGTTTTCAAAGCAACATTAAAAACATGGCGCTTAACATACATGTAATATACATCATCATTATCATCTGTTCTCTCCTGCGCTTCCCATCCCTCTTTTGCTATGTCATTTGCTATACGACCCCAGGACATAGCCGCAGATAATAAACCTGTATCCTCTAGTTTACCCTACTTTTTTTTTTTTTTCTTTAAAGCTATTTTCCACAGCCCCCGCTGAAGTCTTCTCCTCTTATTCATTCCTACAATGTCCATTAACTGTTTAACTCTAGCAACATACTTAACCCCTTCCCTGTCGGCCGGCCACCAGTGTCTGAGCCGTATAGCTGTTATTCGACACCAACTTTCTTTGTGAACAGTCTCAAGAATTTCTGCATGGCTGACGAATGTTGACACAATACAAACAGAAAGACGGACCAGACAAAGTGAATTCTTGTGTCAGTATGACTCAATGAAACAGAATAATCTCCTTATAATAACCGCAGATACTAGCTGACCAGCCTAGCTTCTGTTTCCTACCCTCGTGCGTTCTATCTTCCAAGAACAGGACGTTTTCTAGGGAGCGATACAGAACTGTAAAACTTTTTTTTTTTTTCCCCTCACATCATCCTCCCTACGTTCTCTCAAGAACAGGAGGTATATGGAGATGCAATGTGAGATTACACCTAGGAGAGTACTTTATTCACAAGTCACACACGACAGCCCATCCACTAAGTCAGTCTCAAACACAAACAAATTAGAATAAGCAAAGGTTACAGTGGATTGGAATGTAAGTGGGTTTCGATAACACCAGCAGGGTCACACCTACCCCCACTTAAGGATTACCACAACAGACCGACTCGTGCCCTCTGCTAATCTATGAACGACTGGAAACACAAGCAAGTCTGTAATTACAGTGTAATTAACTAGACTTACCGTGTTATGGGGGTGATCAGGCCCATCCAGTCATTCACGATCCACAGCTGGACACCTTCATTCGGTCTGCCCTGGTGTGGTGCCCGTGTGGTGCCCCACATTGGTTGCGCCAATTGTGGAAGTGAGGTTCAAAGGACCCCAACCCTTTGCTTATCCTTTTGCCAAATTAACTTATTCAAGTGTATATGACGTGCCCCCTGGGCCTGTGCTGTGCAGGGGATACCCGGAGCCGGATCGCTGGGGGTTGTAGTCCTCCGTGGCTGTAACCCGATCCGTGCCCAGGGCGGTCAAACCAGTGGCAGTCTTATTAGTGTGATAATAGTCCGACTACGCCACCCATGGATTGCGGTCATTGCGGACCGCCGATGCAAGGCAGACTGCTGGGGCTGATGGTGTAAGCAGCTTAGGTAGTGTGACTCCCCACGGGAAGAGTGCAGCCCCAGGGCAGTTAGTGTGGATGGTGGGGGTGATAGTGCGGATAGCCCCAATACCAATAGTGCCGGAGGAGCAAAAAGTCACAGACAACGTGTTGCAATCCAATGTCCTTTACTCACAGTTTGTATTCTCCAGGTCACTGTCGCGAAGCAGTGACCACCCAAGCCGTGCTGCGTCCACCAGGCAAGGGACTCGGTCAACTCCCAGGTCTTTCTGGAGTATGTCTCAAAGCTCCTTTCCGTCCTTTCTCTGGCTCGTGCCCCACCAGTGACCAAGCTTATGTCCAGCTCCCCCGGGCCTTCTCTTGGGAGGGCTACGTGCCCACGTCCCTGACCCTATATGGTATGCCTTCCTAGCAAGGTGTAACGAGGGGTCGCACCAAGGGCTGGTCACGACCTCCGGTTCTTGGCTGAAGATGATTTGCTTCCACCAATTTGGGATCCGGTACCCTGTTCTGCCAACCCGTCACCCGCAATCTCCTGGGTCCTTAGGGTTCTCTCTTCCTTCTCGTTCCTGAGCCTTTCTGTTTCACTTGTTACTTCTGTTCTGGTCTTGTTCCCTTTTCCTTTCCACTGTTCCTTCTCCTCTCTCTCTCTCTCTCTCTCTCTCTCTGGCCCTGGCCTCTGTGCTAGGCCTGCCCAGGGAGCAGAGCCCATGCAGCAGCCCTGCTCCCTGCCTTCTCCACTTCTCCTCACAGACTGAACTTCTTCTTTTTCTTTCAGTGCTGGCTGGGCCTCACAGGCTAGGCCCGCCTCCGGAGCAGAGCTCCACAAAGGCCCTGCTCTGTCACTTCCTCTCTCAGACTGAACACTGATCTAAGATGGTGCCCACCTTTTATACCTCCCTCAGACCATGAGCCCAGGTGACTAGCAACCAATGGGCTCCTTCCTATGCTCAGGACACAACCGCTATCTGCCCCTACAGCACTGGGTATTCCACCTCCCTCCCCACTCCAGCCAGGGACAGATGCTGTCGTGCCTGCACTTCTGTCTAGTGGGAGCACCGTTGAGCTGTCCCTCGGAAATAGGGTGTGTGTGCTGTATGCAGCCTACTGAGCCTTGATCCATACTCCGTCCTTACCCGGGAGTGGGATATCACACCTCTGGTTTGAGGTGCAATACCCCTGTAGCAGCCGAGCCCTTGGGGTGCTACATTCCCCCCTGGTAAAGCACAGCACGTCCTCGGGCTGGAACAGAGCAAAAACAATTCACAGGGTATGCAAAAACTTTTTCAATAACTGCTTACATCAGGAAACAGACACACTTGTACAATTCCCTTCATGGGAAACACTCTGATAAAACACTTTTGGTTATTACTTCCGGAACTCTTTTACCATAAAACACATTATAAAACTTTTGCAAGTAAAACATTCTTCAAAAACACATTTTTGACTTCTGGCCGCTGTGGAACTGGCAACCAGGTATTCACTGTTCTCAAAGGTGCTTGAGGTAGAGGTGCAGTTTCATTATAAAACCAGTAGGGGGCGCTTTAAGAAGCGCAACTATTTACAAGGGATTGGCCGTTCCCAGTCCTCGGCCGGTTGGAAAGGGGGAATGGCTGTTCTCAGTCCTCAACCAGGTAAGGAAGGGGGTATCTTGGAAACGGGTAACAGTCTTTTAGCTGTCCCAATGGGGACCACACTTATTAACAGTTCAAAAGAAAAACAGTCCTTGTACCCTGACGGGTAACTTTGTACAGTTCCTTACTCAAGCTACTTTCTTTTAATAGCTATGTCCTCCTTGAGCTCCCTCCTGAGGGCAGTCTTCAGACCCGTCCGGGTCCCCTTGGCTTTCCTCGTACTGGTGGTACTGCAGCTTCTCCTCCGTGAGCCGGTAAACGTGGAGGGCGTACTGTCCCTTGGCACCCTTGTGCAGTAGGCCTTGCGGCGGGGTCTGGAGAAGGCTGCTGTTGATTACGCCCGGGGTCAGAGGGTGCGACTTTGGGCCTGGGTGCGGGCTGGTGGTGGCGGTGCCCAGGGCTGGAGGGCTCGGCTGCAGGGCTTGTTGCGGGGTCTGGAGCAGGTCGGTGTCTGCGGCGCCCGTGATCGGCGGCTCCACCAGGGGGCCCGGGAGCAGGCTGACGCTGGCAGCGTCCGGGACAGAGAGACTCCTCTTACCTGCTCCCGCGACCGCTCCTGCGTCACGCGTCTTCTACTGGCGCTGGTCGGGGCCTGCGACGACTGGGGCACTGCCGATGCTGGGCAGCTTAGTCTGCTGCCGGTCCGCCATCTTGCTCTCCGTTCCCGATGTCTTCCTCCCCCCGGTGGACCGTGGCCTACCTTGCGATGATCTTCCTCCGTAGGCCGCGGCTCCGCAGTCGATCGTAGGGGTTGAGGACCTTGCGTCGCGCTCCTGTGACGTCAGCGTCGCTCCCTCTCCCTTCCAGGACCTTACGCAGCGTCAGTGCGTGGGGCGGAGCTTCGGATCTCGCGCGCTTTCGGCGTCCACGCCCCTCTTCTTCCCGCGCGGTGTCCCGAAAATGGCGTCCGATGGCAGGAAACTTCTCTCAGGTAAGTGCAAAAGTCTTTTTCAGGCACGCAATACCCGTTGGTGGCGGGTTGGTTTGAATCCTGCCGACTACGCCAAAGTTGACGCGCCCCCTGGGCCTGTGCTGTGCAGGGGATACCCGGAGCCGGATCGCTGGGGGTTGTAGTCCTCCGTGGCTGTGACCCGGTCCGTGCCCAGGGCGGTCAAACCAGTGGCAGTCTTATTAGCGTGATAATAGTCTGACTACGCCACCCGTGGATTGCGGTCATTGCGGACCGCCGCTGCAAGGCAGACCGCTGGGGCTGATGGTGTAAGCAGCTTAGGTAGTGTGACTCCCCATGGGAAGAGTGCAGCCCCAGGGCAGTTAGTGTGGATGGTGGGGGTGATAGTGCGGATAGTCCCAATACCAATAGTGCCGGAGGAGCAAAAAGTCACAGACAACGTGTTGCAATCCAATGTCCTTTACTCACAGTTTGTATTCTCCAGGTCACTCTCGCGAAGCAGTGACCACCCAAGCCGTGCTGCGTCCACCAGGCAAGGGACTCGGTCAACTCCCAGGTCTTTCTGGAGTATGTCTCAAAGCTCCTTTCCGTCCTTTCTCTGGCTCGTGCCCCACCAGTGACCAAGCTTATGTCCAGCTCCCGCGGGCCTTCTCTTGGGAGGGCTACGTGCCCACGTCCCTGACCCTATATGGTATGCCTTCCTAGCAAGGTGTAACGAGGGGTCGCACCAAGGGCTGGTCACGACCTCCGGTTCTTGGCTGAAGATGATTTGCTTCCACCAATTTGGGATCCGGTACCCTGTTCTGCCAACCCGTCACCCGCAATCTCCTGGGTCCTTAGGGTTCTCTCTTCCTTCTCGTTCCTGAGCCTTTCTGTTTCACTTGTTACTTCTGTTCTGGTCTTGTTCCCTTTTCCTTTCCACTGTTCCTTCTCCTCTCTCTCTCTCTCTGGCCCTGGCCTCTGTGCTAGGCCTGCCCAGGGAGCAGAGCCCATGCAGCAGCCCTGCTCCCTGCCTTCTCCACTTCTCCTCACAGACTGAACTTCTTCTTTTTCTTTCAGTGCTGGCTGGGCCTCACAGGCTAGGCCCGCCTCCGGAGCAGAGCTCCACAAAGGCCCTGCTCTGTCACTTCCTCTCTCAGACTGAACACTGATCTAAGATGGTGCCCACCTTTTATACCTCCCTCAGACCATGAGCCCAGGTGACTAGCAACCAATGGGCTCCTTCCTATGCTCAGGACACAACCGCTATCTGCCCCTACAGCACTGGGTATTCCACCCCCCTCCCCACTCCAGCCAGGGACAGATGCTGTCGTGCCTGCACTTCTGTCTAGTGGGAGCACCGTTGAGCTGTCCCTCGGAAATGGGGTGTGTGTGCTGTATGCAGCCTACTGAGCCTTGATCCATACTCCGTCCTTACCCGGGAGTGGGATATCACACCTCTGGTTTGAGGTGCAATACCCCTGTAGCAGCCGAGCCCTTGGGGTGCTACATATACGTGAAGCTTTGATATCGGACAGATAGAGTCAGATACTGAACTTCTCTTGAAGAGAAATGGCGCAGGAAAGATGTGTTTATTATTCCAGCATAACATATTTATGTTCAGTATAAAGGAAGGTCCCAATAGGGTGTCGCCTTGAGGCAATTGAGCAATCACAGTAGTCTCTGGCCCATGGTATAGATAAGTCTCATTATGTTGTCCTATGGGGTTAAATGTTTCCTCCCCAGATATTCTCCTCATTCGTCAGGATATTGTCTTGGGAGGTGTCATGTTGAATCCTTTGTCTCGTCTCCTTCTTGTAAACAATTTTAAAGTCTACTTCTATAACCAGTTCCAACTAATCCTTTCAGGATATTTATATAGTGACACACGAGTACAGATATCTGATATATATACAGTACAGACCAAAAGTTTGGACACACCTTCTCATTTAAAGATTTTTCTGTATTTTCATGACTATGAAAATTGTACATTCACACTGAAGGCATCAAAACTATGAATTAACACATGTGGAATTATATACTTAACAAAAAAGTGTGAAACAACTGAAAATATGTCTTATATTCTAGGTGACAGCTGATGTCGGCGGTCGCGTGACCTGTCACATGACGTCATCGCAGCTCCTTCACACCACCACGACCGATACAACACACCGGACGCAGCGGAGAAAACACCAGGGGACATAGGAAAGTGAGTATAATCTTTATTTTTTATTTTTTACCATCTCTATTCTTTTTTTTTAACTATTACTCGGTCACACCTTATAAATCCATGCCGGTTGCATGGAATTATATAGTGTGACCAAGTTGTCAAGCACTTTTCCAAGTGATGCTAAAACCGCTTGGAAAAGCGCTTGATAACCCGCATGCGGAAATGCATGCAAAAACGCTTGACAAACGCTTCTACCTGGCAGGAAAAAAGCATGTAAAATCCGCATGCGTTTTTCCTGCCAGGGAGAAGCGGAAAAAATATGCAGCATTTCTGCATCGTGGGCACATAGCCTAAACTTTGCCATATGCATGGAGAACAATACCAACCATCACATGGCCACCTAATGGTTGATACATGTAATGTTTAATTTTGGCACAGATATTATGGATCCAAAACCCAAATAGTCAAGAAAACTTACACTCGCCTTGCAGAAATTCAAAGGTATCAAATTCACTATACATATGGTGCAATACAAGAAGCAGAAATAAAATAAATGCTAGCAGAAAGTTACAAGGCAATGGAAGGGAAATCCAAACAATTATATGGAGAAAAGCACAGGCCATAAAAACTATGCACAGCCGCAATGTTATAAAAAATAACAAGAAATTTTTATTGAATCTTCAGACAAGACCATTACCACAGTACAAAGAATAAAAACATTAAAAAATAGGCAAACATTGCTCTATGTAGTATCAAGAAAGGGGATGAGAATATCAATATATTCATACAAATAAACCCCCTTAAAGCCGCAGGTAAACAGTAAACTACTTATCACATCCCACAGTATAAAACATGGTCAAATCCAAACAATATTGCACTTTGTTTTGGTGAAAAAATTTAAAGGGATCTGGCCAAACAAATAACCGCACATACTGGATGTACACATGGCAGCTAATTCATTTCATTTTTAAAAAATCAACTAACACGTTAATGTGTTGTAGGAAAAGACTGGAAATAACACTGGCCTGATAAGACGCCTAAATACAAGCTCCAAAATCAGGCCACAGACACACACTGCATGTTTAATACATGTTTAAGCTAGGTTGGTTACTAACAACCAAACTTTAAACTAAAAATATGGGTATGAAAAAGAGTTCACACAGTAATATATTAATATTTAAGTACATAGGCTATTTTGAGCAAAGTAAAATCAATCTAAACATGTCTGCTAATGTCTGTGATGTTTAGGCCTTTCTAATTACAAACCACACAGCACAATGACCAGTCTATGCATTTATAAAGTACATTTTGTTATGTTAAAGGAACAGCCATCAGATAACTTACTAAACTTTGCCTGCTTAGCTGGTGAATATGTGGCCCAACCTGGTCTTGGGAAGAGCTGTTCATCTACAACGAGCCAAACTCACTCTATTGTCAGCATGTCATGGTATCAGGGGCGGGTTAGGCCAAGGGGCAGAGAGGTAAATGCCCCCCAGGCCGGTCCTCCAGCAGAGGTTTTGGGCTGCCCGGCCGTCAGCCATCACCTCAATACTGCCGTGGCCACTCTCCACTGCACGCGCCCTCCCATCAGGGTGCGCGGCCTGATGGGAGGGCGTGCGACCTGATGGGAGGGCGCGCGACCTGATGGGAGAGCACGCTGCCTGATGGGAGGGCGCGCGACCTGATGTGAGGGCATGCGCAGAGGAGAGTGGTCGCGGCACTATTGAAAGGGGGATGGCCCGTGGGCCCACAGGGAGGTAGTGATCTACGTTGGAATGGCAGAGGTGAGTATTTATTTTTTTTAATCTGGAGCCATGTATACTGTGTGGAGCACCATGTGGGGCCATGTATACTGTGTGGAGCACCATGTGGGGCCATGTATACTTTGTGGAGCACCCTGTGGGGCCATGTATACTGCATGGACCATCATGTGGGGCTGTGTATACTGCTTGGAGCACCATGTGGGGCCATATATACTGTGTGGAGCACCATGTGGGGCCATGTATACAGTACGGAGCACTGTGCAGGGCCATGTATACAGCATGGAATACTATGCAGGGTTATGTATACTGTGTGGAGCACTATGCGGGGCCATGTATACAGTACGGAGCACTATGCGGGGCCGTGTATACAGTACGGAGCACTATGCAGGGCCGTGTATACAGTACGGAGCACTATGCGGGGCCATGTATACAGTGTGGAGCATTATGCGGGGCCGTGTATACAGTACGGAGCACTATGCGGGGCTGTGTATACAGTACGGAGCACTATGCGGGGCTGTGTATACAGTATGAAGCACTATGCGGGGCCCATTATACTGTATGGAGGACTATGTGGGGCCCATTATTCTGTATGGAGGACTATGTGGGGCCCATTATACTGTATGAGGACTATGTTGGATACATTATACTGTATGGAGGACTATGTGGGGCCCATTATTCTATATGGAGGACTCTTTGTGGCCATTATACTGTTAGGAGGGCTGTGTGGGGATTACAGTTGGAGAATGATACTATGATGGGGTCACCATACTTTGTTGGGGAGATTGAGAGAGAGGAGTACAGTAGGGTCATCATACTGTGAGTGTGGAGGAATTCACAGTGGGTGTAGTGCGGCGGTGTTCACACTGTGCAGTAATGAGGCAGTGACCCAAGGAAAGTCCTACTTAAACGGCTTTATTCAGCAAAAACTCACACAGTGAAGGCAGCATTATCCTCCGGATCGCAGCCCGGTTGTCCACAATAGTCCATACAACAACAACCGTTGCTGGGGGTGACTGCACCGCTGTTTCACTCCAAGGTGTTTCAGAAGCTTGGCCGTCCCTTCACACAGGCCTCTATAGCACAGAGCCTCCTGCTCTGCAGTCTGCAGAACCAAAAACTGACACACCTAAACCTTTGCTGCAGGTTTTAAACAGGAATCTGGGGCCATGAGCCACCTGTAAGACCCGGGCTGGACGGAGTGGACCGCCCCACTGCCATTCCTGTAGTCCACTCCAAGAATAAAAGCCCATGCTGGGTTTTACCAAATCTGCCTTGGACAACTAGTTTGACCAAGTCCAAACTTACTTTTATCCTGCACTGCAATCACAGCTATCTCTGTGACTGCAATGCACTCCAGCGGGTTTAATATGCCTCTATGCACATTCTAGGAGAAACATACCGTTCCTCGCATATGATTCCCGTCACTGCCTCACATATCCCCCCCTCTGTTCAAACTTGTGGGGTTGAACACTTATCACCATACAGGGTGTCCTTGACAGGGCATCTGCATTTCTCTGCGACTTCCCAGCCCGATGTTCCACCAAAAAACTAAAGTTTTGTAGGGACAGGAACCATCTGGTGACCCGGGCATTCCTCTCCTTTGCGTTTCTCATCCAGACAAGGGGCGAATGGTCCATAACTAAGCGAAACTGTCGCTCGAGCAAATAATAGCGTAGGGACTCCAAGGCCCACTTAATTGCCAAGCACTCCTTCACTACGCTATAATTTTTCTCTGCCAGGGTAAGTTTTCTGCTCAAGTGGGTGACCAGATGTTCTTCTCCTCTTGCAACAGTACTGCACCTAGGCCTACCTCTAAGGCATCAGTTTGTACGATGAAGGTTTTCTTGAAGTTGGGGCTGATGAGCACCGGCTGTCCACACAACGCCAACTTCATGGACTGGAACGCTTCCTCTGCTTGAGGGTTCCACCAAATCATTACCGACTTCTTACCTTTTAACGGATCGGTCAGGTGTGCCGTTCTCCCACCAAAGTTAGGTATAAATCGTCGGTAGTACCCAACGATGCCGAGGAACGCTCTCACTTGTTTAGTACTCACAGGCTTGGGCCAATTTTGAATGGCCTTGATCTTGTTTATTTAGGCAGTTTGACAACCCCACGGACAATCACGTACCCCAAGTACCGGGCTTCCTTGAGACCTATCGCACATTTTTTTGGGTTCGCTGTCAGGCCCGCTACTCTGAGTGAATCCACTAGTGCTTGTACCTGGGGCAAGTGGGTCTGCCAATCAGTACTAAATGTTACAGATCCGGGTGGTGGAACCTCTGTGCTGCGGTGCAAGGAGGGACCCAGAGGGGCGTAACTAGGTATCAACTCGGAGCGACCAAGCTCATACAGCGGCTCAATCGACACCGTGACCAGGGAGGGTCCGAGCAGAGGGACCAGATGCTACTCTGGGGACAACCTTGTAAGGGAGCAGGTGACTCCCACGGTACAGATGGCAGGGACTGACAGGTATTGCAGATGGGCATAGCAGGCAGGCTGACAGGCGATCCGGGTAGATGGACTGGAAGACACGGCAGGTAACAAGCAGGAACCTCCAGGTAGGCTGACGGGTAGGCACGGCAAGAGACGGGCGGGAGCCTCTAGGTAGGCTGTCAGGTGGTCACAGCAAGTGACGGCAGGAGCCTCTAGGTATGCTGTCAGGTGGTCACGGCAAGTGACGGCAGGAGCCTCTAGGTAGGCTGTCAAGTGGTCACGGCAAGTGATGGCAGGAGCCTCTAGGTAGGCTGTCAGGTGGTCACGGCAAGTGACGGCAGGAGCCTCTAGGTAGGCTGTCAGGTGGTCACGGCAAGTGACGGGCAGGAGCCTCCAGGTAGGCACGGCAGGAAACAGGCAGGTGCTTCCAGGTAAGCAGGCGGGCAGAGCCCATAGACAGACTGGCGGACAGAGCGAAAGACAGACTGTCGGGCTGGAGTGAAGTCAGGCTGGCGGACTGGACTGGTAGTCAGGCTGGCGGACAGGACTAGTAGTCAGGCTAGCAGCGGGACCTGAGGGCTGAAGCAGAGGTGAGTACACTATGCTTACAACTTTGCTCGGGCACCTCCATTTTGGAAGAGGAGCCTTATATATGGGACGACCTCCGGCTATTGGCCGGGGACTCCTTAGGATGGCGCGCGTGGCCCCTTTAAGAGGGAGGGAGCGCGCGCGCGCCCCAAGCACAGTGCCCGAGAAGCTGCGCATGCCGGCAGCTGCAGGAAGAGGAGCGCCGGAGGATGCCGGGCGGGGAGCGCGGCGGTGAGAGTGAAGGCGTCTCTGCCTGGAAGGGGGCAGAGACGCCGATGCTACAGTACCCCCCCCCCCCTTTACGCCACCTCTTTTTTAGGCCAGAAATAAATTTTTTAAGGAGAAGCGGGCCATGAATGTTCTCCCTGGGTTCCCATGTTCTCTCCTCTGGGCCAAACCCCTTCCAATCCACCAGAAAAAAGTTTTTTCCTCTTACCCTCTTAGTGGCCAGAATGTTCTCTACCTCAAAAACGTCCTCAGTGGAAACCGGATCAGGGGGAGTACCTGGATTGTTGGAAAAAGAATTAAACACAACTGGTTTAAGGAGAGATACGTGGAAGGAGTTGGGAATCCGCAAGGTGGCCGGGAGTTTTAACTTGTAGGCCACGGGGTTGATTTGTTTGAGGACTTCAAATGGACCGATGAACCGAGGACCCAACTTATAGGAGGGTATTTTGAGACGAACATGTTTGGAGGAGATCCAAACCTTGTCTCCCGGACGGAATTGAGGCGGATCCAGACGTCTCTTGTCAGCATGTTTCTTCATCCACTCAGAGGACTGAAGAAGTGCGAACCTAGTATTTTCCCAAACGGCGGAGAATTCACTGACCAGAGACTCCGCGGCAGGGTTGTCCACAGAGGCAGAGACGGGAAACGGAATCCGGGGATGTTGACCGTAGACCACAAAGAACGGGGATTTGGAAGTAGATTCGCTCTCATGGTTGTTGTAGGAGAACTCGGCCCAAGGTAGGAGCTCCACCCAATCGGTATGGTGAGCGTTAACAAAGTGCCGGAGGTAGCTGTTAAGGTTAATACGCTCCACTTGGCCATTGGACTGTGGATGGTAAGCGGAGGAGAAATCCAGGGTGACATCCAGCAGCTTACATGTAGCTCCCCAGAAGCGCAAAGTGAACTGGACCCCTCGATCAGATACAATGTGGAGGGGTAGGCCATGGAGACGGAAGATGTGATGGATGAAGTCTTTCGCCAGTACAGATTCAGACTGGAGACCAGGCAGAGGGATGAAGTGGGCCATTTTAGAAAAGCGGTCAGCAACCACCCAAATGACCGTACAACCGGCAGAAACAGGGAGATCTGTAATAAAGTCCATAGCAATCTGTTGCCACGGGGCAGCAGGTACGGGAAGAGGCAGGAGGCGACCGGCTGGAAGATGTCTGGGAGCTTTGTTGCGGGCACAGGACGAACAGGCCGAGACGAAGTCTACCACATCCTTGCGCAGGGTAGGCCACCAGTAATGCCGGGTAATGAGCAGGAAGGTCTTCTTCTGACTGGCATGGCCGGCTAGTTTAGATGAATGACCCCAGTGAAGAACCTTCTCACGATCCGGAACCAATACAAACGTCTTACCGGGTGGGAGACGAGTCAAATCCAAGGGAGCCACATTCATCACTTTGGAGGGGTCGATGATGTGCATAGACTCCTCCTCTTGATCGGAGGACAGGAAGGATCGGGACAAGGCGTCAGCTTTAACGTTCTTGTCCGTCGGGCGGTAATGTAGGATAAAGTCGAAGCGAGCGAAGAACAAAGACCACCGGGCCTGACGCGGATTGAGTCTTTGGGCATTCTGGAGCAAGTAACGCCATTCCTACAGCGCCAATTTGATGGCTAGCAGTTCTTGGTCTCCTATAGAGTAGTTGCGCTCAGACGAGGAGAAGAGTTTGGAGAAGTAGCCGCAGGTTACCATTCTCCTGGAAGAAGATTTTTGGGTGAGCACCACTCCGGCTCCGGCGGAGGACGCATTAACTTCCAGGAAGAACTGTTTGTTGCAATCCGGACGGTGTAGCACTGGGGCAGAGGAGAAGGCTTGTTTTAAGGAAAGGAAGGCCTCCTCAGCTTCGGGCGGTAATTCCTTAGGATTTGCTCCCTTGCAGGTGAGCGCAGAGATGGGAGCAGTCCGGGAAGAGAAGTGCGGGATGAAGAGACGATAGTAGTTGGCGAAGCCCAGGAATCGCTTTCAACCCCTCCGGACGGGACCACTTTAAGACAGCAGAGAGCTTCTTGGGGTCCATTTGTAGACCTGTCTGGGAGATAATATAGCCCAGGAACGGAAGAGAGGTCTGCTCGAAGAGGCACTTCTCTTGCCTGAGCCTAAGCAGGACCTGACGAACATCCCTCCGGTGTGTGGGAAGATCCGGAGAGAAGACCAAGATGTCGTCCAGGTACACCACCACGCAAGAATATAGAAGATCACGGAAGATGTCGTTGACTAATTCTTGGAAGACGGCGGGAGCATTGCAGAGACCGAAGGGTACCACACGGTATTCATAATGACCGTCCCGGGTATTGAATGCCGTCTTCCACTCGTCTCCTTGACGGATCCAGACCAGGTTATACACCCCACGTAGATCCAGCTTGGTAAAGATCTAAGCGCCCTTAAGGCGGTCAAACAACTCAGAGATGAGCGGCAGGGGGTATTTGTTTTTGACCGTGATTTGGTTGAGTCCTCTATAGTCAATACATGGACGTAGCGAACCGTCTTTCTTCCTGACGAAGAAAAATCTGTCTCCAGCCGGGGAGGTAGATTTCCAGATGAATCCCCTGGCCAGATTTTTCTCGATGTACTCCGACATGGCCCGGGTTTCGGCCGACGACAACAGGTAAATACACCCATCGGGTGGAGTGGCACCGGGTTGCAGGTCGATAGGGCAATCATATGGCCTATGAGGTGGCAGTGTCTCTGCCTCCTTTTTGTCTAAGACATCTGCATAGGACCAGTAAGGAGCCAATAGACAGGGTAGATTAGCCGAGGTAGGTGGAGGACGAGCCGGAACCAGGCAGGTCTTATGGCAATCCTGCCCCCAACGGAGCACCTCACCGGATTGCCAATTCAGAACGGGTTCATGTCTCTGTAGCCAGGGTAGACCTATCAATAAGGAGTGAGAGAGTCCGGAAAGCACATGGAAGGAGATCCCGCTGGTATTTTCTATAATTTACCTCCCCTACCTTCTCCCGGACTTCATATGGCCCTTGCCATTTGGCCAAGAGCTTACTCTCTGCAGTGGGCAGTAATACCAATACCCGATCCCCTTCTTTAAAGGACCTGACTGTGGCCCTTTTATTATACAGTACAGACCAAAAGTTTGGACATACCTTCTCATTTAAAGATTTTTCTGTATTTTCATGACTATGAAAATTGTACATTCACACTGAAGGCATCAAAACTATGAATTAACACATGTGGAATTATAGCAGCTATTTTACCAAGAAGGCCTGCTGCACAAAGTCTCCTCTTAACAGTTGTTGAAGAGATGTGTCTGCTGCTAGAACTCTGTGTGGCATTGACCTGGTCTCTAATCTGAGCTGCTGTTAACCTGCGATTTCTGAGGCTTGTGGCTCAGATAAAATTATCCTCAGAAGCAGAGGTGACTCTTGGTCTTGCTTTCCTGGGCGGTCCTCATGTGAGACAGTTTCTTTGTAGCGCTTGATGGTTTTTGCAACTGCACTTGGGGACACTTTCAAAGTTTTCCCAATTTTTCGGACTGACTGACCTTAATTTCTTAAAGTAATGATGGTCACTCGTTTTTCTTTACTTAGCTGCTTTTTTCTTGCCATAATACAAATTCTAACAGTCTATTCAGTAGGACTATCAGCTGTTTATCCACCTGACTTCTGGACAACACAACTGATGGTCCCAACCCCATTTACAAGGCAAGATATCCCACTTATTAAACCTGACAGGGCACACCTGTGAAGTGAAAACCATTTCTGGTGACTACCTCTTGAAGCTCATCAAGAGAATGCCAAGAGTGTGCAAAGCAGTCATCAAAGCAAAAGGTGGTTACTTTGAAGAACCTAGAATATAAGACATATTTTCAGTTGTTTCACACTTTTTTGTTAAGTATATAATTCCACATGTGTTAATTCATAGTTTTGATGCCTTCAGTGTGAATGTATAATTTTCATAGTTATGAAAATACAGAAAAATCTTTAAAGGAGAAGGTGTGTCCAAACTTTTGGTCTGTACTGTATGTTCGACTCTGTGCTGCCTGGGCATCTATTAGATGCTCTTTTACTATAGACATGACCTCCGCGATCCGATCCTGCATATTTCCCACGTGTTCAATTACACTCATATGCGGAGTCGGCTACTGTTCCCATGTCTCTTTGGCTACGTCGAGCAGACCCCTGGGATGCCTGCCGTACAGTAGCTCAAAGGGTGAGAACCCTGTGGAAGTCTGTGGTACCTCACGGATGGCAAACATTAAATAGGGCAGTGACATGTTGCAATCCCTCCCAACCTTGGAAACCACCTTTTTTAACATGGACTTGAGGGTTTTATTGAATTGCTTGACTAGCCCGTCGGTCTGTGGATGGTACACCGACATGCGCACCTGTTTTATTTTCAGCAGGTCACATAGTTCCTTTGTCACCTTGGACATAAAAGGAGTCCCCTGATCTGTAAGGTTCTCCTTAGGCAGCCCAAGGCAACAGAACATGACAAACAGCTCCTGTGCAATAAGTTTAGCCGAGGTGTGGCGTAGTGGAATGGCTTCTGGGTAACGGGTTGCATAATCGACGACCACAAGTATGTGTTAGTGGCCACGAGTGGACTTTACAATGGGCCGCAGCAAATCCATCACAATCCGTTCAAAAGGTACCTCTATAACCGGCAGAGGTACCAATGGGCTACGGAAGCTTGCTGTTGGTGTGGTCAGCTGACATTCCGTGCACGACTCACAATACCTCTGTACATCAGTGTAAATCCCAGGCCAAAAGAACCGCTGCAAGAAGTGCTCTTGTGTTTTTTTAACCCCTAGATGTCCCCCCAGCAGGTGTGTGTGGGCCCGACGGTGTGACTGTGGCACTACTAGTTGTTCCATGACCTCGTCCCGGTTCTTGTTAACCCTATAGAGTAAATCTTGGTTGACCACCATGTATGGAAAGACAGTCTCTGCACCCGGTTGCGGAGCCACCTCATTTACCTCTATTACCCTTTCCCGTGCCCGGGTAGGATCCTGTAGCAGAGCTGTCCCAAATGCTCCCCGGGACACTTCCAGCTCTGGGATCGATAGGGTCTCCTCGACCTCTCCTGCCAATATCTCTAGGGGGAAACCTATCGGGTTCTCTAGGTTGGCGAACCCTACGGCAGGTATCCCTGACTCGGGATCTTCAGGTTCCGCACCCGGACACACTTTTATTCTGGGAGGGTTAATCTTACATTCCCACAAGGACCAAAACAGTGGCAAATCTCTTCCCAGAACAGTCCCGTAAGGAAGAGTCTTTAGCACGCCAGCCACATGTTTAACCTCTCCGCACGGAGTGGAAGAGGTAACCTCCGCCGTCGGATACTCGCGGAGTTCACCATGAATGCATATGACCCCCACTTTCCCCGCAGTGGGTTCCAACCCAGAGATCAATAACCCATGGACGAGGGTAACTAGGCTCCCTGAGTCCAAGCGAGCCTCTGCTCGATGTCCATTAACACCCACAGATGGAGTTCCCCTGTTGTTCCGACGGGGTCCACGGTGCAGACGGTCCCAGCATACATAGACAACCTGCGGTTAAACCCGCAGTCCATGGGTTCAACAGTCGGGGCAGTTGGCAGCCATATGTCCTGGCCCTTGACATCCCCGGCACCTAATAGCGGTGGCACCGCCAGTCCTCGAGACCGATTAAGGGGAACTGGCCTTCGGCCACCCTCACTCTGGGGTACCCCCTTAGTGTGGGCTTGGTTCTTACTGTCCCCAGCAGAGGAACATGACCCTTTCCCAGGCTCCGGGGCTTACAGGGGCCGGCGTGCCATTTGCATTGGGGAAGAGTCCCGTACAAAGTCCTGTGTGGCTGTATACTGCTCAATCAGGCTAACCACCTGGTCGAGATTACCTGGGTCCCCTTACCTCACCCAACACTGTATGGCTGCTGGCAGAGTTCGCACCAGCCGGTCCACCACCACCCTCTCTACCATTTGGGCTGGGCTCAAGGTCTCAGGCTGGAGCCACTTTTTGACCAACTGTAACAAGTCATATGCCTGAGACCGAGCAGGTCGGGACTTCGCAAAGGACCACTGGTACATGCATTGGGCTCGCACATAAGTATTAACCCCCAGTCAGGCAAGGACCTCATCTTTCAGTTTCTTGTAGTCCTGAGCATCCTCCCGACTGAGGTCAAAGTAGGCCTTCTGAGCGTTGCTCATCAGAAACGGAGCCATCACTTCAGCCCACTGATCGGCTGGCAGGCACTCCCGCTCTGCTGTGCGTTTGAAAACTGTGAGGAAGGCTTCCATGTTGTCCTCAAGATCCATCTTCCTCAACGCTGCTCTTACTTTATCTGGGGCCTCACGTCGAATCGGTATCGGCATTGGGGCCGTTTCTTGCAGGGCAGCAATCTGTTGCAGAATCAGTTCATTAGTATTTTGCTGCTGCTGGTACAGTAGCTGCTGATGATGATTGTGCTACTGATCCCGCTCCTGTTGTTGCCGCTGGAGATTCTGTTGCTGCTCCTGCTGTTTCGCTGGGCGAGTACCAACTGCTTTAGTAGCTCCTCCATTTTGTCTGTGGCCCCGGGCTGCAAGGTGGCAGGCCTAATAACAGACATGCAGCTGGCGTTGGGGTATGCCTCAGTTCACATTGCCCACATTATTCGCCATACTGTAGTGCGGCGGTGTTCACACTGTGCAATAATGAGGCCGTGACCCAAGGAAAGTCCTACTTAAACGGCTTTATTCAGCAAAAGCTCACACAGTGAAGGCAGCTTTATCCTCCGGATCGCAAACGGGTTGTCCACAATAGTCCATACAACAACAACCGTTGCCGGGGGCGACTGCACCGCTGTTTCACTCCAAGGTGTGTCAGAGGCTTGGCCATCCTGGGCTCTCTGTGTTCCCTTCACACAGGCCTCCATAGCACAGAGCCTCCTGCTCTGCAGCCTGCAAAGCCAAAGATTGACACACCCAAACCTTTGCTGCAGGTTTTAAACAAGAATCTGTGGCCAGGGACGGAGCAAACACAGACAGTCACTGCTGGCATCGCCCACGTATTTGAATATTGCTCCCGGCAAGCGATGATATTATTGTGGGGCGCATGACATTTCTACATGTTCAGCGCTGGACCCGCGCCTGAGCAGTGAGGCTGTGCCGCTGCTTATGGGCCACTGCTGTATGCTTGCCCCCTAGGCCAAAATTTGTCAGCCAACAACCTGCATGGTATCCCTCTGTTCTGGTGTCCCAAAGTTCAGGGTGCTGCTCCACAAGAGATATTAGCTGTGCTGTGTCCACACTGGGGGCCATTCTGTAGAGTAATCTCACCACACTTCCAAAACACCACCACTCTCATACTACTGCAACTTCACCTCTCACAAAATACTGCCAAGATTAGCCAAAACTTTTCAAGAAAACAAGGTCTAGACACCTGGCTGATATTGAAACAAATTGTTTCTATATTAACCCTATAACCATTACAAACGCACGCGGATGGCACACCGATGTCATCTGTGTGCGGTACGTGTTTACACAGACCCATTGACTTGAATGGGTCTGTGTGATCAGTACTGTCGTAAAAAAATGGACACACGGTCCATTAAAGCACACGGAGATATGCACAGACCCATAGATTTGAATGGGTCTGCGTGTCAGTGTCTCCAGTATGTGTGGAAACTGTCACCACTCATACCGGAGATACTGACCTGTGAAAGAGGCCTCAATTCCTCCTGACCCCACCCATAAACTTCAGCTCATCCAGCACCATGACAACCAGCACAGCAGAGTCCTGCATCCACTGAGGCCCCTGATCATGTGACCCCTGACTCCTCCCCTCCTGTGACCTCATCACAGGTCCTGTGCGCACAGAACAGCCATATATGTGGAGGCGGCTCTGCAGGTGGAGGTATGTGGAGACCCCATTACTGGGCGCAGGGGGCATTAACCCCTTCAGCACGGAGACTCTTTTGGGGTCTTGTGTTGTCCCTTTATAAGAATCATAAGGTTTTTGTTCTGTTTCCTGTAATAGATACATACGACCCAACTATGGAGACAGGAAGGGAGGAAACGTATTGTTCTCATAGTACAGGACCCCTTTACTGCCCCCACAGTGTAATGCCCCCATTATGCCCCTTATGCAGGATGTATGATGCCCCCACAGTGTAATGCCCCCATTATGCCCCTTATACAGTATGTATGATGCCCCCCACAGTATAATGCCCCCATTATGCCCCTTATGCAGTATGTATGATGCCCCCACACAGTGTAATGCCCCCATTATGCCCCTTATGCAGTATGTATGATGCCCCCACACAGTGTAATGCCCCCATTATGCCCCTTATACAGTATGTATGATGCCCCCACACAGTATAATGTTCCCACTGTACCACCACCCCCCCACATACAGTTTAATGATCCCACAGTACCGCTATCCCTCCCCACACAGTATAATATTGCCACAGTACCGCTAACCCCCATACACAGTATAATGTCCCCACAGAACTGCCATCCCCCCACATACAGTATAATGTTCCCACAGCACCGCCTGAGTTCCTGCAGTTAGAATAAGTCCTGAAGTTTAAGGGTACTTGCCCATGATCCGGACTAGCAGCGTTTTGGACGAAGCTCACCTGCGCTGCGTCCAAAATGCTACATTCTACAGTAGAAGTAGAGTGGATGGAATTTCTATAAATCCCATGCCCACTGTGCTTCTATTAGACTATGTGCAAACCGACCTGCGGCACGGGTCTACGAGCCGCAGCATGTCAATTTCTGCTGCAGAGATGCCAGTCTCCGCAACAGAAATTTCCACAATACATTGTATAGGATGCATGAAATCTACATGGTTCAGTGAACAAATGCGTATTGAAGTGCTTGATTAGAACTCAGTGCTTTGGACGCAGCCAAATAACGCTGCATCCAAAGCGCTGCTGGTTCCTGATCATGAGAACATAGCCTTACAGTTGGAAAAATCCCTCTAGAAAATGTTTTTACCTTTGCCTGCACCCCTACATGTATACCCTCGAGCATGTACACATTCATGTAGGGTGACGCGCCCCCTGGGCCTGTGTTGTGCAGGGGAACCCGGAACCCGACCTGTTGTAGAATGCTGGGGGTTGTAGTCTCCGTGTGGCGGTGTCCCGGTCCGTGTCCAGGGTGGTCAAGCCAGTGGCAGTCTATTTGTATTGTAATAAGTGTCCGACTACGCCACCCGTGGATTGCGGTCAGTGGGGACCGCCGCTGCGCTGCCGACCGCTGAGGCTGATGTTGGTTGCGCAGCCGAGTATGGGATAACTCCCCACGGGAGGAGTATTGCCTCAGGGCAGCTAATGTGAGAGAGATGATGGGAGTGCTGGTGTGAGCGTCCCAGTACTTATGGTGCTGGTGCGGCGAGGAATCACAGAGACGTGCAGTTGCAGTTTTCAAAGCTTTACTCACGGTTGTTATTCTGGTCACTTGTGCACATGAGGGACCGCCTGAGCCGTGCTGCGTTCACCAGGCAAGGGACTCGGTCAACTCCCAGGCAATTCCAGAGTGTGGTTCAGAGCTCCCCTCTCTTCCTTTCTACTGGCCGTCCCCACCAGGGACCCACCTTTGTCCAGCTTCCTCGGGCCTTCTGTTGGCGAAACCTCTCTCCGGTTTCCCTGACCCTATACGGTATGCCTTTCTGGTGGATGTAGTGAGGGGTCGCACCAAGATGTGGTCACAACCTCCGGTTTTGGCTGAGGATTAGTCGCCTCCACCAATTCGGGTTCCGGTACCCTGCTCTGCCAACCCTTCACCCTGTATCTCCTGGGCATATGGGGTTCCTTCTGCCTTCGTGTCTCTGGGCCTTTCTCTGTGTTCCTTGCTTCCTTTCTCCTCTGTTCCAGTTCCTTTCCTACTTTCCTTTCTCTTCCTTCTTCTCTCTCTCTCTCTCTCTCAGGCTCCAGCCTCCTGACAAGGCCTGCCTGCAGAGCAGAGCCCATGCAGGGGCTCTGCTTCCCGTCTTCTCCTCAGACTGTCTCCACTGAACTGAACTGGACTGGACTCAACCCTGTTCTAAGATGGTGCCCACCTTATATACCTCCTTCTGACACCCGAGCCCAGGTGACTAGCAACCAATGGGCTCCTACCTATGCCCAGAGACCCACCCCTATCTGCTCCTACACCACTGGATATTCCACCCCCTCCCCACTCCAGCCAGGGACAGATGCTGTCGTGCCTGCACTTCTATCTTGTGGGAGCACCGTTGAGCTGTCCCTCGGAAATGGGGTGTGTGTGGTGCATGCAGCTTACTGAGCCCTAGTCCACACTCCATCCTTACCCGGGAGTGGAATATCACACCTCTGGACTGAGGTGCATTACCCCTGTAGCATCCGAGCCCTCGGGGTGCTACAAGGGGAGCAGGCCTTACTAGATATCGAGGCTTTGTACAGTAATATACTGCCTGAGGATGGTGTCAAAGGAGTAAGATCAATAAAGTGTAGCAAACAATGACTTCATGGTGGATCTTCTAAAATTCACTCTTACTCATAACTTCTTTCTTTTTGACAGGAAGTACTTCCACCAGCTCAGGGGTACTGCGATGGGGAGCCCCTGTGCCCCCTTGTATACAAACCTATTCCTGGGCTGGTGGGAGGAAACCACAATATTCAGGGATGATCATAAGTGGTGACATCCATATATTGGGGTGTGGTATAGATATATTGACATTTTTATCATCTGGTCGGGAACGAGTGAACAATTTCTTGAATTTGTCAGGGAACTCAACATCAATAGAGCGGGCGTTAGATTTACATCGGAGTTTTAATTATAACCAGTTGCCTTTCTTGGATGTACTAATCAAGAAAGAACAGGATGGGACCCTATGGACAGTCATCAACCATAAACCTACAAGCACTATTAAACTATTGAAGTGGGATAGTCACCACCCCATCCCACTAAAAAAAGGAATACCCAAGGGCCAGTGGCGTACCGCCATGGGCGTGGAGAAGAATGAATATTCATTCTCTTAAGTAGCGGCCAAGGAGGAGCGCTGAGCCGCAGCTCCTGCTGTCAGTGTCCGCTGCTAAAGAGAAAGCATATTCACGCTTCTCCACCCACATAGTCCCGGCATGGAGAAGCGTGAATGTGCCGGCAGCAGCAGCAGCTCACCTCGGCTTCTGAGAGCGCGCGCTACTCAGATGCCGACATGAACTACAGCAGACAGGACTCAGCTCTGCAGGAGAGGTGAGGAAGGAAGGTGAGTATAAGTGTTTATTATTTTATGTGTGCAGTGATTGGGGCCATACATAGTAGGATTGGGGAATGAGGAGGCCACACATACCAGGATTGGGGGGTATTGGGGAGGCCACACATACCAGGATTGGGGGAGATTGGGGAGGCCACACATACCAGGATTGGGGGGGATTATGGAGGCCACACATACCAGGATTGGGGGACTGGGAAGGCCACAGATACCAGGATTGGGGGATTTGGGAGGCCACACATACTAGGATTGGGGGGGATTGGGGAGGCCACACATACTAGGATTGGGGGGATTGGGGAGGCCACACATACCAGGATTGGGGGGGATTGGGGAGGCCACACATACCAGGATTGGGGGGGATTGGGGAGGCCACACATACCAGGATTGGGGGGGGATTGGGGAGGCCACACATACCAGGATTGGGGGGGGATTTGGGAGGCCACACATACCAGGATTGGGGGGGGATTGGGGAGGCCACACATACCAGGATTGGGGGGGATTGGGGAGGCCACACATACCAGGATTGGGGGGGATTGGGGAGGCCACAAATATCAGGATTGGGGGGATTGGGGAGGCCACACATATCAGGATTGGGGGGTATTGGGGAGGCCACACATACCAGGATTGGGGGACTGGGAAGGCCACATATACCAGGAATGGGGAATTGGGGAGGCCACACACACCAGGATTGGGGGACTGGGAAGGCCACACATACCGGGTTTGGGGAGCCCACACATACCAGGATTAGGAGACGGGGAAGGCCACACATACCAGGATTGGGGGATTTTGGGAGGCCACACATATCAGGATTGGTGGGTATTGGGGAGGCCACACATACCAGGATTGGGGGAGATTGGGGAGGCCACACATACCAGGATTGGGGGGGATTATGGAGGCCACACATACCAGGATTGGGGGACTGGGAAGGCCACAGATACCAGGATTGGGGGATTTGGGAGGCCACACATACTAGGATTGGGGGGGATTGGGGAGGCCACACATACTAGGATTGGGGGGATTGGGGAGGCCACACATACCAGGATTGGGGGGGATTGGGGAGGCCACACATACCAGGATTGGGGGGGATTGGGGAGGCCACACATACCAGGATTGGGGGGGATTGGGGAGGCCACAAATACCAGGATTGGGGGGATTTGGGAGGCCACACATATCAGGATTGGGGGGTATTGGGGAGGCCACACATACCAGGATTGGGGGACTGGGAAGGCCACATATACCAGGAATGGGGAATTGGGGAGGCCACACATACCAGGATTGGGGGACTGGGAAGGCCACACATACCGGGTTTGGGGAGCCCACACATACCAGGATTGGGAGACTGGGAAGGCCACACATACCAGGATTGGGGGATTTTGGGAGGCCACACATATCAGGATTGGGCGGTATTGGGGAGGCCACACATACCAGGATTGGGGGAGATTGGGGAGGCCACACATACCAGGATTGGGGGGGATTATGGAGGCCACACATACCAGGATTGGGGGACTGGGAAGGCCACAGATTCCAGGATTGGGGGATTTGGGAGGCCACACATACTAGGATTGGGGGGGATTGGGGAGGCCACACATACCAGGATTGGGGGGATTGGGGAGGCCACACATACCAGGATTGGGGGGGATTGGGGAGGCCACACATACCAGGATTGGGGGGGATTGGGGAGGCCACACATACCAGGATTGGGGGGGATTGGGGAGGCCACAAATACCAGGATTGGGGGGGATTGGGGAGGCCACAAATACCAGGATTGGGGGGATTGGGGAGGCCACACATATCAGGATTGGGGGGTATTGGGGAGGCCACACATACCAGGTTTGGGGGACTGGGAAGGCCACATATACCAGGGTTGGGGAATTGGGGAGGCCACACATACCAGGATTGGAGGACTGGGAAGGCCACACATACCGGGTTTGAGGAGCCCACACATACCAGGATTGGGAGACTGGGAAGGCCACACATACCAGGATTGGGGGATTTTGGGAGGCCACACATATCAGGATTGGGGGGTATTGGGGAGGCCACACATACCAGGATTGGGGGAGATTGGGGAGGCCACACATACCAGGATTGGGGGGGATTATGGAGGCCACACATACCAGGATTGGGGGACTGGGAAGGCCACAGATGCCAGGATTGGGGGATTTGGGAGGCCACACATACTAGGATTGGGGGGGGATTGGGGAGGCCACACATACTAGGATTGGGGGGATTGGGGAGGCCACACATACCAGGATTGGGGGGGATTGGGGAGGCCACACATATCAGGATTGGGGGGGATTGGGGAGGCCACAAATACCAGGATTGGGGGGATTGGGGAGGCCACACATATCAGGATTGGGGGGTATTGGGGAGGCCACACATACCAGGATTGGGGGGTATTGGGGAGGCCACATATACCAGGATTGGGGAATTGGGGAGGCCACACATACCAGGATTGGGGGACTAGGAAGGCCACACATACCGGGTTTGGGGAGCCCACACATACCAGGATTGGGAGACTGGGAAGGCCACACATACCAGGATTGGGGGATTTTGGGAGGTCACACATATCAGGATTGGGGGGTATTGGGGAGGCCACACATACCAGGATTGGGGGAGATTGGGGAGGCCACACATACCAGGATTGGGGGGGATTATGGAGGCCACACATACCAGGATTGGGGGACTGGGAAGGCCACAGATGCCAGGATTGGGTGATTTGGGAGGCCACACATACTAGGATTGGGGGGATTGGGGAGGCCACACATACTAGGATTGGGGGGATTGGGGAGGCCACACATACCAGGATTGGAGGGGATTGGGGAGGCCACACATACCAGGATTGGGGGGGATTGGGGAGGCCACAAATACCAGGATTGGGGGGATTGGGGAGGCCACACATATCAGGATTGGGGGGGGTATTGGGGAGGCCACACATACCAGGATTGGGGGACTGGGAAGGCCACATATACCAGGATTGGGGAATTGGGGAGGCCACACATACCAGGATTGGGGGACTGGGAAGGCCACACATACCGGGTTTGGGGAGCCCACATATACCAGGATTGGGAGACTGGGAAGGCCACGCATACCAGGATTGGGGGATTTTGGGAGGCCACACATATCAGGATTGGGGGATTGGGGAGGCCACACATACCAAGGTTGGGGAGGCCACACATACCAGGGTTGGGGGATGAGGGGGTGCCACACATACCATGATGGGGAAATTTACCAATAGCTGCTGCATTTCTCACCCTAGGCTTATACTCAAGTCAATATGTTTTCCCAGTTTTTTGTGGTAAAATTAGGGGCCTCGGCTTATACTCTGGTCGGCTTATTTAAAATATATGGTATTTTAAAATCAGTGAGTACGTGGTGCCCATAATAGTGCAGGACTGTGGGGTGCATTATACTATATGAGGGCTGCATTTTACCCTATGGGGTGTGTAATATACTGTATGGAGGACTATGGGGAGTGCATTATATTCTATGGAGGACCATGGGAAGTTCATTATACTATATGGAGGATTATGGGGGGCACATTATACTATATGGAGGATTATCGGTGGTGTATTATACTCTATGGAAGGCTGTGGAGCCATTAGAATATTTTGAGGGCTATGTGGGGGGCCATTATACTGTATGAAAGCAATTATACAGTGTGAAGGATTGTGTGGGGTCCATTATACTGTTTGGAGGGCTCGTGCGGGCCATTATAGTGTATGTAGGCACATTATAGTGTATGGAGAGCTTTGGGGGTCACAGTTGGGGAATCATACTGTGTTTGGGTCACCATACTTTGCCTTGGGAGTTGAAGTTGGGTACAATAGTGTCATTATACTGTGCATATGGAGGCAAATGTGGAGGAATGCACCATGGGGGTATCATACTGTGTTTGGGGGGCACTTTTGTTGGAATCACACTTTATGGGGCAATGAAAGAGGAATCTAGGACGTCAGCAGGAGGAAAATTACTATGTAAAGGCTGGAAAGGTGTGAGATCTGCTCTTCTGCGACACAGACAAATATGTATTTATTTTTTGTGGGGGGGGGTAATTAGAGCTTCTGCTATGGGGCCCCATGATTTCTATGTACGCCCCTGCCAAGGGCCAATTTTTACAGTTGAGAAGGAACTGTTCTTATGTCACAGATTCTAATATACAGGCAATAGACATGAACACCAGATTCAGGGAAGAAGGGACCTACAGTACATTTTAGATTCCACACGATTGTTTACAGAAAAACGGGAGACACAGACATTCCTCCATGTCTAACCAAGAGACCAAGAAAAGATGGGATAACACGAGTAATAGGAACTGACGACAATAGAGTGACCTTATCTTTAATATACTCCAGAAAAAACTACGATATAATTGTGGCCAACACGGACCTGAGTGGTTCATGAGAAGTAGCGCAGGTGCAGTACATTATTATAGACAGACTCCATTCTATATGTCCTGTGTCAATTCACCTATGGTAATGGGTCTCCTAGTCTGGGAGGGGTTTTTGAATGAAGTGGGATATTTAAACATGGGCAACTGGCTATTAGGCACACTATGCTGAACATCATGAATTAACATCCTTGTATCAAGCCTCCTGATGAAGCTGTTGGAGAACCACGTCAAAGCGGATTATTTAACCCCTTTACTACCCAAGGTGGTTTTTACTTTAATGACCAGGCCAATTTTTACAATTCTGACCACTGTCACTTTATGAGGTAATTACTCTGTAACACTTCAAGGGATCCCCCTGATTCTGAGAATGTTTTTTCATGACATATTGTACTTCATGATTGTGGTAAAATTTATTCGATATCACTTGTGTTTATTTGTGAAAAAGCGGAAATTTGGTAAAAATGTTGAAAATTCAGCAATTTTCAAAATTTGAATTTTTATGCTCTTAAATCAGAGAGATATGTCACAAAAAATAGTTACAGTGGTGGCCAAAAGTATTGGCACCCCTGCAATTCTGTCAGATAATACTCAGTTTCTTCCTGAAAATGATTGCAGTCACAAATTCTTTGGTATTATTATCTTCATTTAATTTGTCTTCAATGAAAAAACACATTGTCCTAAAGCCAAATTGGATATAATTCCACACCAAACCTAAAAAAGGGGGTGGACAAAAGTATTGGCACTGTTTGAAAAATCATGTGATGCTTCTCTAATTCGTGTAATTAACAGCACCTGTAACTTACCTGTGGCACCTAACAGGTGTTGGCAATAATTAAATCACGCTTGCAGCCAGTTAACATGGATTAAAGTGGACTCAACCTCTGTCCTGTGTCCTTGTGTGTACCACATTGAGCATGGAGAAAAGAAAGAAGACCAAAGAACTGTCTGAGGACTTGAGAAACCAAATTGTGAGGAAGCATCAGCAATCTCAAGGCTACAAGTCCATCTCCAAAGACCTGAATGTTCCTGTGTCTTCCGTGCGCAGTGTCATCAAGAAGTTTAAAGCCCATGGCACTGTGGCTAACTTCCCTAGATGTGGACGGAAAAGAAAAATTGCCGAGAGATTTCAACGCAAGATTGTGCGGATGGTGGATAAAGAACCTCGACTAACATCCAAACAAGTTCAAGCTGCCCTGCAGTCCGAGGGTACAACAGTGTCAACCCGTACTATCCGTCGGCGTCTGAATGAAAAGGGACTGCATGGTAGGATACCCAGGAAGACCCCACTTCTTACCCCGAGACATAAAAAAGCCAGGCTGTAGTTTGCCAAAACTTACCTGAGAAAGCCTAAAACGTTTTGGAAGAATGTTCTCTGGTCAGATGAGACAAAAATAGAGCTTTTTGGGAAAAAGCATCAACATAGAGTGTACAGGAATAAAAAAAGGCATTCAAAGAAAAGAACACGGTCCCTACAGTGAAACATGGTGGAGGTTTCCTGATGTTTTGGGGTTGCTTTGCTACCTCTGGCACTGGACTGCTTGACCGTGCATGGCATTATGAAGTCTGAAGACTACCAACAAATTTTGCAGCATAATGTAGGGCCCAGTGTGAGAAAGCTGGGTCTCCCTCAGAGGTCATGGGTCTTCCAGCAGGACAATGACCCAAAACACACTTCCAAAAGCACTATAAAATGGTTTAAGAGAAAGCACTAGAGACTTCTAAGGTGGCCAGCAATGAGTCCAGACCTGAATCCCATAGAACACCTGTGGAGAGATCTCAAAATGGCAGTTTGGAGAAGGCACCCTTCAAATATCAGGGACCTGGAGCAGTTTGCCAAAGAAGAATGGTTTACAATTCCAGCAGAGCATTGTAAGAAACTCATTGATGGTTACCGGAAGCGGTTGTTCGCAGTTATTTTGGCTAAATGTTGTGCAACCAAGTATTAGGCTGAGGGTGCCAATACTTTTGTCTGGGCCATTTTTGGAGTTTTGTGTGAAATGATCAATGATTTGATTTTTACTTCATTCTCTTTTGTGTTTTTTCCTTGCAAGCAAATTAAATGAAGATAATAATACCAAAGAATTTGTGATTGCAATCATTTTCAGGAAGAAACTGAGTATTATCTGACAGAATTGCAGGGGTGCCAATACTTTTGGCCACCACTGTAATAAATAACATTTCCCACATGTCTAATTTACATCAGCACAATTTTGGGACCAATTTTTTTTATTATTAGGGAGCTATAAGGGTTAAAAGTTGACCAGCGATTTCTCATTTTTCCAACAAAATTTACAAACCAACTATTTTTAGGGAACGCTTCACATTTGAAGTCACTTTGAGGGGTCTTTATGACAGAAAATACCCAAAAGTGACACCATTCTAAAAATTGCACCCTTCAAGGTGCTCAAAACCACATTCAAGAACTTTATTAACCCTTCAGGTGCTTCACAGGAATTTTTGGAATGTGGAAGAAAAAAATGAACATTTAACTTTTTTATTCACGAATATGTTACTTTAGACCCAATTTTTTTTTATTTTTGCAGGGGTAACAGGAAAAAAAGGACCCCAAAATTTGTTGTACAATTTCCCCTGAGCACGCAGATACCCCATATGTGGGGAAAAACCACTGCTTGGGCGCACGGCAGGGTTCAGAAGGGAAGGAGCACCATTTAACTTTTTGAATGTAAAATTTGCTTGAATAATTAGCGGACACCATGTTGCGTTTGAGGAGCCCCTGATGTGCCCCACAAGTGACACCATTTTAGAAACTAGACCCTCAGGGAACTTATCTAGATGTGTGGTGAACACCTTGAACCCCAAGGTGCTTCACAGAAGTTTATAACATTGTGCTGTAAAATTAAATTTTCACATTTTCCCCCAAAAATGTTTTTTAGCTCCCAATTTTGCATTTTCATAAGGTTAACAGGAGAAATTTCACCATGCAGCTTGTTGTTCAATTGCTCCTGAGTAAGCAGATACCCCATATGTGGGGCAAAACCACTGTCTTGGCGCACAGCAGGGTTCGGAAGAGAAGCAGCGCCATTTGACTTTTTGAATGTAAAATTTGCTTGAATAATTAGCGGACGCCATGTTGCGTTTGGAGAGCTCATGATGTGCCTAAACAGTGGAAACCCCCCACAAGTAACACCATTTTGGAAACTAGACCTCTCAAGGAACTTATCTAGATAGTGGTGAGCACCTTGAACCCCCAGGTACTTTACAGAAGTTTATAACATGGAGTCGTGAAAATAAAAAAATCTAACTTTTTCCACAAAAATGATCTTTTAGTCCCAATTTTTTTATTTTCACAAGGGTAAGGGGAGAAAATGGACCCCAAAAACTTTTTTGCTATTTCTCTTGAGTACTCCAATACCCCATATGTGGGGAAAATACAGTGTTTGGGCGCATGGCAGAGTTCAGAAGGGAAGGAGCACTGTGTGACTTTTTGAATGCAAAATTTGTTGGAATTGAGAGCGGACGCCATGTCGCGTTTGGAGAGCCCCTGATGTGCCTAAATAGTGGAAACCCCCCACAAGTGACCCCATTTTGGAAACTACACCCCTCAAGTATTTTATCAAGGGGTATAGTGAACATTTTGAACCCAGAGGTACGACACAGAATTTGATAACATTAGGTCATCATATTGAATAAGTTGTCATTAGTCTTGAGTGCAAGTGATCGCTACTTGAGTTTGCATCGGGTACTCAGGTATTCACCATGTATCAAGGGTGCTCGAGTGACATGCTCGAGTCTCCGCACACATGTTTCACGGTTATTAGACACCCGAAAAAAAACATGTGGGGATCGCTCATGCATGGCAGGAAATCCCCGCAAGTTTTTTTTGGCCACGAAGCATATGGGGCGGAGACTCGAGCATGTCACTCGAGCACCCGCGATACTCAGTGCATACCCAAGCACCTGATGCAAATTCAAGTAGTGAGCACTTGCACTCAACGCTAGTCGCCATATCGTCATCTTTTTTTTTTTTACTTTTGAAAAAAATCCCAACACAACCCTAACCCTAACACAACCCCAACCCTAACCCTAGCCCAACCCTAACCCTAACCCTAGAATTTATTTTTTACGCCATTCCTCGTGCGGTATAAGTGATTAGACAACTTTATTCTTTGGGTCAGTGCGATTACAGCGATACCAGAATCATATGGGGTTTTTATGATTGACAACTGTCACACACTAAAAGACGCATTTTTTTGCAAAATCTAGTTTTTGCATCGCCATATTTTGAGAGCTATAATTTTTCCATATTTTGGCCGACAGTCATGTGATGGCTTGATTTTTGCGGGATGAGTTGACGTTTTTATTGGTGCCATTTTCAGGCACGTGACATTTTTTGATCGCTTTCTTTTCCGATTTTTGGGAGGCAGAATAAACAAAAACCAGCAATTCCAGAATTTTTTTAATGTTTTTTTTTATGCTGTTCCGCGTGTGGTAAAATTGATAAGGTAGCTTTATTCTTCGGGTCAGTACCTTTACAGCGGTACCACATTTATATAGTTTTTTTATGTTTTGGCGCTTTTACACAATAAAAGCTATTTTATAGAAAAAAAAATTTTTTTTCATCGCTTTAATCTGAGAGCTATACCTTTTTTATTTTTTGACTGATGGAGCTGTATGGTGGCTTGTTTTTTTGTGGGACAAGATTAAGTTTTCAGCGGTACCATTTTTACTTATATTTGTCTTTTTGATCGCGTGTTATTTCATTTTTTGTTTGGCGGTATGATGATAAAGCATTGTTTTTTGCTTTGTTTTTTATTTTATTTTTTTACCGTGTTCACTAAAGGGGTTAACTAGTGGGACAGTTTATAGGTCAGGTCGTTCCGGATGCGGCGATACAAAATATGTGTACTTTTATTGTTTTTTTTGTTTTTTTTTTCATAATAATATTTATTGATGGGTACATTATATTTTTATTTTTGGTGGATTATTTTTTTTATCTTTTTAAATATTTTTACATTTTTTTTTTTCATTTTTTAACACTTTGTGGACTTTTATTCTGTGTCCAACTCTGGGACTTTCACTTTTTTATTCTGATCGCCTGTATAGCACAGGAATGCAGCACCATCCCTGTGCCATGCAGATAGTCAGCGCTGGACAGGGAGAAGATAGTTTTGTCATGCACTGCGCATGACCAAAGAATATTCCTGCTGTCTGGTGACCCGGATGTTGTGATGACGACATCGGGTCGTCATGATCACATCGGGTCGTCATGGCAACATCCGGGAAGCCGCGACAGACAGCTCTGGAGGCTGGAAGAGGAGGTGAGTATTCCGATCACCTCCCCTTGCTACCGCAATGCTGCGATCGACTTCTATTACAGCATTGCGGGTGTTAATGTGCCGGGAGCGGCACATAGTACCGGGTGTCAGCTGTGACTTTCAGCTGACACCCGGCGGCGATCGCCCCGCACCGCTTGTGTGCGGGCGCGATTGCCATATGACCTAATAGTACGTCATTGGTCCAATCGGCCCAGGTCACCAAAACGTACTATTAGGTCATACATCAGAAAGGGGTTAAGGTTGGTGGGGCCCAATTAGAGATATTGCTGTAGGACTTGTGATTTCTATCTACGCCACTGTGTATAGGATAATAGAGTATAATAAAGTTGTTATGGACGTGACTTAACATTGTGTAGTGAGTCTGTTGTGCCAATAGTGACGGATATTTCTTGTTGCCAAAACTGTGATAGTAACATAGTTTGTAAAGCCGAATAAAGACTTGCGTCCATCAAGTTCGACCTGTTAGTTCTGTAATTGCTAAAGTTGATCCAGAGGAGGGCAAAAACCCCAAATGATTTAGCCAATCTTCACCTGAGGAAAAATTCCCTCCCGACTCTGAAACCAACAGTCAGAATAAATCCCTGTATCAACCTACTATTTTATTTTATTTTTAAGTATACGCTGAAATCTGCCTGGTATCTAGAAATGCATCCAGTCCCCGCTTGAACTGGTGTAGTGAATCCGACATTACCGTCTCCTCACTCAGTGAATTCCATATTCTCACTGCTCTTACCGTAAAGAACCCCTTCCTATGCTGGTGCTGAAACCTTTTCTCTTCCAGTCTTAGTGAATGCCCTCTTGTTACCGTAATATCCCTCCTTTTGAACAAATCCCGGGCAAGATCTCTATACTGTCCCCTAACATATTTGTACACATTTATTATGTCCCCCCTCAACCTTCTCTTTTCCAGGCTGAATAGTCCTAGTTTTGCCAACCTCTCTGGGTATTGCAGTCCCTCCATTCCCTTTATTAATTTTGTTGCCCTCCCTTGTACCTTTTCAAGCTCGTTTATATCCTTTCTATATATTGGGGCCCATAACTGAGCACAGTATTCCAAGTGTGGTCTGACCAGAGCTTTGTACAGTGGAAGAACAATGTTCTCATCCTTTGCAGCTATACCTCTTCTGATACATCCCATTACCCTGTTTGCCCTTACAGCAGCGGCCTGACTTTGGGCACTCCAATTTAGTTTGCTATCAGTCAAGATGCCCAAGTCCTTCTCCATCTCTGAATTCCCCAATGATTTCCCATTCAGTGAGTACTGGTGACTTCCATTTTTCCTTCCCATATGTATGACCTTACATTTCTCCTCGTTAAACCTCATTTGCCATTTAATGCTCCACCTACCCAGTTTATCCAAATCCCTCTGTAGGTCTGCACTGTCCTCTTTTGTATTAATTGTTTTACATAACTTTGTGTCATCTGCAAATATTGATATTTTACTATTTATCCCGTTGACTATGTCGTTAATAAAGATATTAAATAACATTGGGCCTAGTACAGACCCCTGTGGTACCCCACTAGTGACGCTTACCCAATCTGAGTATATTCCATTTATAACCACCCTCTGCCTTCTATCCCTTAGCCAGTTAGCTACCCACTTGCAAACATTGATATTTTTATTCACGTTAAATCTTTGCTAACCAACTGTCATTAGTGCAATCATACAACATACAAGCCTCTGATTGCTCAGGTGATGCACTGTACTACTGTGTTATCCCTTGACTGTCAGTGTAATACTAACGGCCCTATACACATGATAGATATTGGCCGAACGGTCATTTGGCAGACTGCTATCTCTCCCATATACACAAATATTCCAGCTTTCCTGTGGTCTGTATGAGAGAGTCGCCTCCAGACTCCTCTAGTGGAGGATTATCTACAGGAAGAACAAACGGATTAACCTCTGTAATTCAGGCCCCCAAATACATTATATAGTCAACCAAATCCCCCAAAATCTGTGCTTTCATGCAACTTTAGTCTAATGCGTATGAGGGTGTTAAAAGGCAACTTATTGGACACTCCCTTTGGCCCGACATAGTAGACATTCGTACATTGCAGGCCCAGACACCATTATTAGGCATTTAAATATCGTAGTAACTAGTCAGCCCCATACTATCGAGTACTTGGGGGAGAAGGGGCATTGAGCCGAACTCTGTCAAACCTTCTTAGATGCCATCTGTGCTTTTGACAGCAGTAAGTGGTTAAACTGCCAGGGTTTTTGTTGCAGCCGCACTTGTGCCAACCCTGCAGTGTACATCTATGTTTTGATGCCCAAAAGACTTAAAATTCATATAGACGGCCGGGGATGATGTAGTCAGTGACTGACTTTGACCAAATATGTTCCCGAGCCATAGTAGAAGATAAAGATGTCATCCACTTCATGAAGTAGTTATTTCTCATGTTACGTGTAATGAATATCTCCTGCGGTATTGCTAATGCCTATTCCAGTGTCAGTAAATGATTAGAGAATTCACTTTATGGAAGATGAGTCTATGAGAAACGTATTCAGCTGCAGACTCCAAGGAAGAAACTGCTTGTTGTCTGTGGCCTAAAATATATAGGTTTTATTAGTAGATGTAAAGAATAAAACTAAATACTGTAAAATAATAAATCTCCTCATATGTTTCTCTTATTATCTCCAGTAATTGGATTATTACACAGGATTTTTATGATGTTACATCAGCTCATATTCTTATTCAGGTCTCTACAATATCAGATCCTCTCAGTGAAGATCTTCTATATAAGAGAATTTTCCTGATTTACCCATCAAAGATGGATATGGACAGAGACAAGATGGCGGAGAGGATATTACACCTCACCCTAGAGATCCTCTTCCGTCTTACTGGAGAGGTGAGAGATTCTGATGACGTCACATTACATCATTCTTATCTATGGGAATAACAGATGGACAGAACTGGAGAGGAGAGGACTCTGGAAATGTCTGTAGTGAGATTTATGAATGTGTCTCTCCATAACCAGGATTACACAGTAGTGAAGAAGACCTCTAGTGAGCGCTGTCAGGACCCTGTGTCTGAGAGATGGGGAAGACCCCTGAGCCCAATCACAGGGCCTCCACCTCAACCCCTGATACATGAGGACATCAATGACCAGAAGATCCTAGAACTCACCTACAAGATGATTGAGCTGCTGACTGGAGAGGTGACACTGCTGGGAATTCTGGGACATTATACAGTAACGCTATGAAAGGATCGGGGGATGACGGTATCATTGTATGTGTCAGGTTCCTATAAGGTGTCAGGATGTCGCTGTCTATTTCTCCATGGATGAGTGGGAGTATTTAGAAGGACACAAAGATTTGTACAAAGACGTCATGATGGAGGTTCCCCAGCCCCTCACATCACCAGGTAATAGACAGGACTAAATACACACGGCCTATAATTATCTGTATGTAAAGAATGAATTCAGTCCCTGTATGTGTTTCCTCCAGATCTATACAGTAAGAGGACAACACCAGACAGATGTCCCCGTCCTCTTCTTCCACAGGACTGTAAACAAGAAGATCCCAATGTTCCTCAGGATCATCAGGTAGATGGAGAGAAGGTGTCATGAGATCTCTCCTATGATGTGTAGATGGCTGTGAAGGTCTTGTGTTCAGTCTTGTTTTATCCACAAGTATTATATGTTTTATACTTGTGTAATGAGAAGGGTGGAGATGGCAGGATTAGTGCTAATCATAGATGTGACTTCTCATCTGTCTGTGACTTTTACAATATTTGTTTTCAGGGTGAAGATCTGACCCATATTAATACTACAGAGACATATGTGAGGGGTGATGAGTGGTGTAAAGAGGAGATTCCTACAGATAACCTCCCAGGTGAGTAGTAACCACTAAATGCTGAGAAGTCACAGATCCTTCTCCGTCGCTGTCTGTTTCTGCTTTATCGGTGGTGTAATCCGGCCGTATTACAATCGTGTGATCACCATTTTACCCCTAGACCACAATATTCTGCTCCACCAAAAACTGTTCAAATGACTTTGGGCATTAAAAGCCATTTTCTCTAGAACTTACAACCTGGAGGATACACCTTCTAACTGAAATTAGAAGTCGCTGACCCTTACCTGCCCAGATCTATAAACTGAAAAGCCAAATGACAGCGTACGTAGAATGTGCTGACAATTTAGAAAATCACTTGAAGAAAAATATTATTACAGAAAGTGGAGGGTAATGATGCTGTTGGCTTCCTAGAACCCTGATATCTTATTGGATGAATCTACCTTCTCTCCCTTCTGTGTTGCTGAATGTCCTCATATGGTCCCTACAAGACCAGGTCCAGTCTTTCTGGCCAAACTTCACTTTTTGTGATTGATAACATTAAATGTGCAGTGAGGGCCAAGTGTGAATTTCTGTACAATAACAATAGAATTTACCTTTATCTTAAATTTTCAATTTCTTTTAAAACCAACTAACTTCAAACAGGAATGTGATAAACTACATAAAAAACATTACACCTGTGCCATGATATATCTCTAAGCTGTGCGTGGCTGATGGCTGTAATATACATTTATTCCCGCCTGCAGGAGATGTGTTGGCTCGAGCCCTGGTTTCATGGATTCACTCCACGTCATAGATTCCATTATGTTTTCAATCCTAAGGAATTCAGATTACTGCACAATCTCTCCTGAAATGGGGGCGCTAATACTTTCTCTACTCTTCTGGTCAGGACTCATAGTAGCTCCAATGGTCCACCATAAATGAGTGCGACTCCAGTTTAGTGTTGGAGCTCTCCCCTCATACATATGTTGATGTTGGGAATGTAACATTTTTTTTTATTTTATGTCTATTTTTTATAGGTTCATTCTGTGTAATAGTTTGATTGTGATGGGATCAGCCGGCCTCACTTATGTGACTCTGTAGCTCCCTTGTAGTCTTTCAAAAAGGTCTCCATTGCCTCTTCCAAATGCCTTAGATCTAAATTTAAGATACCTCAGCTCTGCACTATTATAAAAAGGTCTCCTTGAATGTCTAATATTTCTTCATGAAACTCATCTGATAGATAATATTGTCCCTTACGATGGTTTAGATTGCCAAGAGCCACCGAGCCCCATACTCTAATTACGCCAGGGAGGTTTCACCACTAGTTACTCATCTTTTATTGATGAAGACTGTTCAGTTTGATCATTTTAGTAGATGTGTTATTGTCTATACCCACAATTTTTGACTAGGCAAAAAAATGGAAGCTGGCACGTTTAGGCAGGCTGCGCTGCAGGAATGAAGAGGCTTGGGATTCCAAGACGGCTTTTATTAATACCAACACGTTTCTGTGCCGGATCGGCGCCTTTCTCAAAGTATAAAAACCAAATGCCTCAATTTTTGACTACAGTAGTTAATGCCCAAAATACTCTGATTTAACCACTTCCTGCAGCCAGTTTTGTGTTCCTAATTAGGCCCCAATTTTCACATCTGATGTGTGACACTTTATGTGCTGAGAACTTTGGAATTCTTCACAAAGGATAATAGAAACAAATGGACTTTTACAAATTATTTTCCAACTTTTCTTGAATTTGACAATACCCTATATACGGTTGTACACTACTGTCTGGACACATGGCAGGTTAAGAAAGGAAGGATTTAGCTATTTGAATGCAGATCTTGCTGGAATAGTTTGCAGACACAATGTATTAGGGCACTTTTCGTGGTCACCTGGCAGCTCAAAAGATGGCTCCTACGAACAGGCTTGGCACTATCCACCCCGTTTTCCAGATCTCAGGAATTTTCTAGTTCATCACCCTTTAAACATTAAAGGGTGATGAACAAGGACTTACACAGAGACCGCTAAGCTTGGGCCACGGTGTTACCTGCTATTCTCTGTGATGTGACTTGGCAAGAAGAATAGTCAGGTAGCCGAGTCAGAATCAGGAGGGCAGAGAAAATACAAAATCAGATGACACAAGAGTGGTCAGTAAATGGGCCGGGGTCACAACAGGAAACAAATACACAAGCTGTGAGATGAGTACAGAGGACTGAACCAGAGGAGAACAAGGCTGTATCTGGCAGCTTCCAGCAATATGCTCTGAGCTTTACTAGGGTGTGGTGCTTTCCAGCTGGCTAAAGCAGGAAGCTGATTACTCAAGCTGGACAGCACACACACCCATACTGCCAGACTGGATGGTACTATACAGTGGTGGCCAAAAGTATTGGCACCCCTGTAATTCTGTCAGATAATACTCAGTTTCTTCCTGAAAATGATTGCAATCACAAATTCTTCGGTATTATTATCTTCATTTAATTTGTCTTCAATGAAAAAACACAAAAAGAATTGTCCTAAAGCCAAATTGGATATAATTCCACACCAAACCTAAAAAAGGGGGTGGACAAAAGTATTGGCACTGTTTGAAAAATCACGTGATGCTTCTTTAATTCGTGTAATTAACAGCACCTGTAACTTACCTGTGGCACCTAACAGGTGTTGGCAATAACTAAATCACACTTGCAGCCAGTTAACATGGATTAAAGTTGACTCAACCTCTGTCCTGTGTCCTTGTGTGTACCACATTGAGCATGGAGAAAAGAAAGAAGACCAAAGAACTGTCTGAGGACTTGAGAAACCAAATTGTGAGGAAGCATGAGCAATCTCAAGGCTACAAGTCCATCTCCAAAGACCTGAATGTTCCTGTGTCTTCCGTGCGCAGTGTCATCAAGAAGTTTAAAGCCCATGGCCCTGTGGCTAACCTCCCTAGATGTGGATGGAAAAGAAAAATTGACGAGAGATTTCAATGCAAGATTGTGCGGATGGTGGATAAAGAACCTCGACTAACATCCAAACAAGTTCAAGCTGCCCTGCAGTCCGAGGGTACAACAGTGTCAACCCGTACTATCCGTCGGCGTCTGAATGAAAAGGGACTGTATGGTAGGGTACCCAGGAAGACCCCACTTCTTACCCCGAGACATAAAAAAGCCAGGCTGGAGTTTGCCAAAACTTACCTGAGAAAGCCTAAAACGTTTTGGAAGAAAGCTCTCTGGTCAGATGAGACAAAAGTATAGGTTTTTGGGAAAAAGCATCAACATAGAGTGTACAGGAAAAAAAAGAGGCATTCAAAGAAAAGAACACGGTCCCTACAGTCAAACATGGCGGAGGTTCCCTGATGTTTTGTGGTTGCTTTGCTGCCTCTGGCACTGGACTGCTTGACCGTGTGCATGGCATTACGAAGTCTGAAGACTACCAACAAATTTTGCAGCATAATGTAGGGCCCAGTGTGAGAAAGCTGGGTCTCCCTCAGAGGTCATGGGTCTTCCAGCAGGACAATGACCCAAAACACACTTCCAAAAGCACTATAAAATGGTTTGAGAGAAAGCACTGGAGACTTCTAAGGTGGCCAGCAATGAGTCCAGACTTGAATCCCATAGAACACCTGTGGAGAGATCTCAAAATGGCAGTTTGGAGAAGGCACCCTTCAAATATCAGGGACCTGGAGCAGTTTGCCAAAGAAGAATGGTCTACAATTCCAGCAGAGAATTGTAAGAAACTCATTGATGGTTACCGGAAGCGGTTGTTCGCAGTTATTTTGGCTAAAGGTTCTGCAACCAAGTATTAGGCTGAGGGTGCCAATACTTTTGTCCGGCTCTTTTTTGGAGTTTTGTGTGAAATGATCAATGATTTGATTTTTGCTTCATTCTCTTTTGTGATTTTTCCTTGCAAGCAAATTAAATGAAGATAATAATACCAAAGAATTTGTGATTGCAATCATTTTCAGGAAGAAACTGAGTATTATCTGACAGAATTGCAGGGGTGCCAATACCTTTGGCCACCACTGTAGGTCTCAGGCACCCTAATCTTAGTGGCTGGGCAGAGCCTGGGCCGCCTAGAGCTTCTTGCTCCGACACCTTCATTACTAGTACCACCTGCAGAATGAATAAGACAGCGCCTGGTGACAGAAGCAGATGTCTCAGGAGCAGGTCACAAAGGAGATGGGACACCCCTTTTGAAGAAGCCCTAATATGACAAAATGACAGAAAACCAGAGCAGTAGAAATCCCCTAGGAGTAGTGACTATTTTGACTCCACAGGCTCTTTCTAGAAATTAGCATGTAGTGGATGTTGGAGAGTGAAAATTGCTAAATAGTATTTTATTGCCCAACACATATTACCCAGATTGTGCTCCAGGAGACACACACCATCAATTAAGTGGGTTCTTCTCACTATAGTAATGTCAAATACATGGATGCTAAATGTGGCTTGGGCACACTGCAAGGCTCAGAAGTGAGGGGGAGATTTGACTTTGGGAGAGCGGATCCTGCTGGATTGGTTTATGGAAGCCATGTTTCTTTTTAAGAGCCTTTTAGTCACTAATAATGTGGAAACCTCTGTTTTTCCATTGACAGGTGATGGACCTGAGTGGGGACTTGTTTTTGGTGAGATCAGTAGAAGTTGTTATTGCTATAATTTTCACCTACATAACATTGTTTGGTGGCTTTTTATTCCCTATTTGGGAAGCAGAATGAAAAAACAGTTGAACACCACGCTCTACTGGTTCATCCTATGAGGTTTTATATTAGACTGTGAACTGTCATTGTCTTTGTGAATAATTCTATATTTTTACATAACTGGCCGTTTTTACAGACAGTTCAAGTAGAAATGTTGAACAATATAAAATTCAAGGATATTTTATTCAAAAATAATTGGTTTTATTCTTGGCAGATGACTGTACCAGGAGATCAGAGGGACAGATGACATCTTCAAATTTTAAATCAAATGATCTCGATATCCCACAGGATACAATTGAAGTGAATGCCATTACTCCAGACATACTATCATCCCTTCACAGCAAAGATCTGTCATCTGATGCTTTGAAACAGGTCTCATCTTCTGATTCATTACCGACTGCTAAGGAAAATGAAAGTAAAAAAATAAGAATTAAAAAACAAATTGCTCCTAAAGCAAAGAAGCCATTTTCACATTCAGAATCTGGAAATAATATTCACTTCGAAAAGCCTTTTCTTAAACATCAAAAAATTCACACTGTGGAGAAAAGATTTTCTTGTTCCAAATGTGGGAAATATTTTAACCAGAAATCAGATCTTGCTAGACACCAGAGAACTCACACAGGTGAGAAGGCATACTCCTGTTCAGAATGTGAGAAATGTTTTAACCGGAAATCAAATTTGTTTAAGCACCAGAAAACTCACACTCGGGAGAAGCCTTTTTGCTGTTCAGAATGTGGGAAATGTTTTAACCAGAAATCAGATGTGATTAAGCACCAGAGAACCCACACAGGGCAGAAACAATTTTCCTGTTCAGAATGTGGGAAATATTTTATGCAGAAATGGAATCTTGTTATACACCAGAGAGCTCACACAGGGGAGAAGCCTTTTTCCTGTTCAGAATGTGGGAAATATTTTATCCAGAAATGGAATCTTGTTATACACCAGAGAAGTCACACAGGGGAGAAGCCTTTTTCCTGTTCAGAATGTGGGAAATGTTTTAACTATAAATCACATTTTGTTAACCACCAGAGAACCCACACAGGGGAGAAGCCTTTTTCATGTTTAGAATGTGGGAAATGTTTTGGGAATAAATCATCTCTTCTTAGTCACCAAAGAGCTCACACAGGGGAGAAGCCTTTTTCATGTTCAAAATGTGGAAAATGTTTTGGGAAAAAATCAATTCTTCTTGGTCACCAGAGAACTCACACAGGGGAGAAGCCTTATTCATGTTCAGAATGTGGGAAATATTTTAACCGAAAATCAAATCTTTATAGCCACAAGAGAATCCACACAGGGGAGAAGCCTTTTTCATGTTCAGAATGTGGGAAATATTTTAACCGGAAATCATATCTTTATAGGCACCAGAGAATCCACACAGGGGAGAAGCCTTTTTTATGTTCAGAATGTGGGAAATATTTTATCCAGAAATCTGATTTGATTAAGCACCAGAGAACCCACACAGGGGAGAAGCCTTTTTCATGTTCAGAATGTGGGAAATATTTTAACCAGAAATCGCATCTTGATAGACACCAGAGAATCCACACAGGGAAAAGCCTTTTTCATGTTCAGAATGTGGGAAATGTTTTAACCAGAAATCAGGTTTAGTTATGTACCAGAGAACCCACATAGGGAGACACCTTTTTCATGCTCAGAATGTGGGAAATATTTTGTGAAGAAATCGTCTCTTCTTAGTCACCAAAGAGTTCACACAGGGGAGAAGCCTTTTTCATGTTTTTAATGTGGGAAATGTTTTACACGGAAATCATCTATTAAAAAACATCAGAGAAGGCACACAAGGGAGAAGCCTTTTTCATATTCAGAATGTTGGAAATGTTTTAATCGAAAATTGTACTTTCTTAAAGGGGTTGTCCACGATTAGGGAAATCCCTTGTCATTCCTCATATTTGGCTCGTTAAAATAAAAACACTCATATTCACCATTCCAGCTTTGTCGGCAATCGCATTCCCGGGGCTCATGTGAGGTTGTTACATCACATGAGTCCTGTGCCCAATCAGCGACGGCTTCACTATCCCTGCCTTCGGATGCATTGAACATCAACAGGAAGCCAGGGCTGCGGCTGCTCTCTGACTTCTTGATGTTCAATTTGTCTGAAGATGGGGACAATCACGCCAGCACTAATTGGCTGAAGAACTCACGTGACATAACAACCTCACATGAGCCCCGGGAACGCAAGTGATGACACCGCTTGAACGACGCCTCCATGGGAGGTTTGTATCAGTGCTTTTATTTTAACACGACCAAACATGAGGATTGAGAAGGGGTTGTCCATGTAGTGGACCACACTTTAAAAGTAAAAAATCTCACACAGAGAAGCCATTGTCATACCTAGAGTGTGAAAAATGAATTACTGGAAAATTGTATTTTGTTGACCATCAAAAATAATTCAGACTTAGATAAACTATATGTGTTATTGACACATTGTACAAAGAGATTTAACAGACATTGTATTAATAAATGAGAAAGGGAAATCACTTTAGAACGTATCATATTTCTTGGCCTATAAGACATTTTTATCATGAAAATATCTTGTTAATAAGTGTGTCTTATAAACTGGAGGCAGCATCTCATGACAGAGGAGAATGCTGAGACAGTGTCTTTCCTGATCACTGAGAGTACTGCTCTCTCTCCTCCAGCCCCACCTGTATATAACTGATTGGTGCTGAGCAGGAGGGGAAGGTACCAGGACCGGTACAGAGGCTGCACGTCCTGAGTGAGCAGCTAAAAAACCTTCCACCTGACTAGCTCAAGGACCTTTCCGATCATGTAATCATTCACATGACCTGGAAGGAACTGCAAAATGGGGAAATGTGTACACAGTGTTTTTGTATGCAAATTTGCATATAATAATAATAATAATCTTTATTCTTATATAGTGCTAACATATTCCACAGCATTTTACAGACATTATCATATGTAGCAGAGCTGTGTATGTATGTAAATGTGCATATGTAGTAGAGCTGTGTGTATGTAAATTTGTCTCACAAAGAAAAATCTCCATTAAAATGTATATACTTTATTTATACCTTATTAAAAAGGAACTACTACATATGTTCCCGTTCAAATTTTACAAATTGGCACTATAGAAATGAAAAAAATGTATGTAATTCCGAGGCCATATAAATTAAATCAGGGGTTAAAGGCAGGTAGGGGAGGTGGGGATGGAGCCTCAATCCTTTCCCTATTTGTTATCCCTCATTATTTACCCTTCCTTTCCGCTGAGGTTTACACCCTAAAAGAGCGCAAGTTGTGGCACCCCCACTTTCTGTCGTATCACCCTAATTATCCCTAGATGATCCTAGGTACTACAACCACTCACAGGAGGAAAAAATTAAACCAAACATAGTTTTGGCAAATAGTTATCAGCCAAGATATCCATAAATAAAGTCACAATGCGTGAACCAACAGTATAGCTTATACTACATTAAGAGGCTCCTTCAATATCTGCAGAGGTATACCGGATTTTTCGGACTATAAGACGCACTTTTTTCCTCTAAAATTTTTAGAGGAAAGTGGGTGGTGCGTCTTAAAGTCCGAACATATGTTCTGTGGCTGGTGGGGGGCTGGGGGTGAGCGACAGCGGGGCACAGGAGGTAGCAGCCACCTGCTGCAGCCTACGCTGTGCCTGCTGCTAAAGAAAATGAATATTCCCTGCTCCCCACGCCCATGGGCGTGGGGAGCAGGGAATATTCATTCTCCTTAATAGCGTGCCCACTGTAACCATAGCTCGGCTCCTGCTGCAGCCGGCGGTCTGTGTGCCCACTATTAAAGCTCATGAATATTCGCTACAACCCACTCCCATGGGTTGTAGTGAATATTCATGGTCTTTAATAGCGTGCACACTGACCGCCGAGCGCAGCAGGAGCAGCACTGCAGCTACAGTGTGCACGCTGTGTGAGGGTGCATGGCAGGGACGCCATGCAAACCCTGCTATGCGCGGCTCACAGTGAGTGTCAGCAGCAGAGCGGAACGCAGCACTGAAGGAGAGAGGAGGGGAGTATGATTCTTTATTTTTTTTTGTGGGCAGAGTGATGGGGGCTCAAGGGGTGCCATGCATACCAGGATTAAGGGGTGCCATGCATACCAGGATGGGGGATCAAGGGGTGCCATACATACCAGGATAGGAGATCAATTGGCGCCATGCATACCAGGATGGGGGATCAAGGGGTGCCATTCATACCAGGATGGGGGAACAAGGGGTGCCATGCATACCAGGTTGGGGGAATCGGGGTGCCATGCATACCAGGATCAAGGTGTGCCATGCATACCAGGAAGAGGGGTGCCATGCATACAAGGATGGGTGATCAAGGGGTGCCATGCATACCAGGATGGGGGATCCAGGGGTGCCATGCATGCCAGGATGGGGGGATCAAGGGGTGCCATGCATACCAGGATAGGGATGAGGGCCATGTATACCAGGATGGGGATGAGGGCCACGTATACCAGGAAGGAGGGACCATACATACAAGGATGGAGGATATTAACAGAATTGGGGGACATTATCCCAATACCAGTGTCAGCAGCAGACCCCCTCCCCCATAAAAATGACCACATTTTTTGCTTACATCTTTTTTTCTATTTTCCTCCTCTAAAACCTAGGTGCGTCTTATGGTCCCGTGTGTCTTATAGTCTGAAAAATACGGTAATTCAAATATGAAGACATGAGACTAAATAATAGTGTCCATGCCTCTTAAAAAGATGCCAATAGTGCTACAGTGTTGTCACAGGCAAATAAAATGACCATGCATGAAATTCACACATAGCTTATATTACATATAAAGCTCCTTCTACAGAGGTAGAATTCAAATGTTCATGAAACAAATTAATACATTTTCCGTGCCTCTAATAAGGTGCCAATAGTGCTACAATTTTGTCACAGACAAAATACCTCTACATGTTGTAAATAGCGATTCCATTCAAAATGTAGTAGATCCCAGCTTGTCACAGAACTATATATATAGAAACCCCACATAGCTACCATTGTAATGTGACCCCAACACGTTTCCCCATTCCTGTTCAAGGTTCATCAGGAGGCTTTTTAGAAATAACCTTTTTGGGAAGTGTAGGATCACTTGTGGTTTCAAAAATTCATGTCATTCGTCTCTCAGCAGGTCATAATCCCATGTACAGCACCCTTAAATATGAGCTGTGTGTATGTAAATGTGCGCATGTAGAACAGCTGTGTGTGTGTATGTATAAATCTGTACATGTAGCAGAGCTGAGTGTGTGTGCACTGTCCACATAGAAGTGTTGTGTGTCTATATGTGCACTGTAAACTGTTCAATAATGTTCGTACTGGAAGAGGAAAAAATTGCTTGCACCAACTACCTTGGTGTTCTTATATCCAATCAAATACTGGACTTCAGCAATCAAGCCTGATGGTACCGGTTGCTCACATAAATAAGTACATAAAGGTGAAAAAAAGTGGCACTCATCGGTCCTGTAAAATCCAATATCTTTATTTAACAAAATATTAAAACTGGAACAGAGCTCATGGAAAGGATGACTGCCGTTTTGTGCTAGTCTGTGCTTCAACGGGTCCTTGGGAAACATTTAATTTCCAGAACCCGTTGAAGCGCAGGCTAGCGCAAAATGGGCGTCATCCTTTCCATGTGCTTTGTCCCTCTCAGCAGCCAGTTATAATCTTGTGTTAAATAAATACATTGGATTTTACAGAACCAGTGAGTGCTACTATTATTATTATTTATTATTATAGCGCCATTCATTCCATGGCGCTTTACATGTGAAAGGGATATACATAGCACAAACAATTGCAATAAATTTTGAACAATACAAGTCGGCGGCTGGTACAGGAGATAAGAGGGGAGTAGAGAAGGAGATCTTGTGAGAATTGGAGGTTGCGTGTAGGTAAGTACCTGGAGAACAGGTCACAGATATATGGAGGAGACACGTTGTGGATGGCTTTATATGCCATGATTAGGGTTTTGAACTTAAGTGTCTGGGCAATGGGGAGCCAGTGAAGGGATTGACAGAGAAGAGAGGCTGGGGAATAGCGGGGGACAGGTGGATTACTCAGACAGCATAGTTTAGGATAGATTGGAGGGGAGCAAGAGTGGTAGAAGGGAGGCCACAGAGCAAGAGGTTGCAGTAGTTGAGGCGGGAGATGATGAAGGCGTGCACTAGTGTGATTGAGGAATGTGCGGATCCAGGAGATATTTTTGAGTTGGATTCGGCAGGGAGTGGAAAGGGCTTGGATATGTGGTTTAAAGGAGATGTTAGAGTCCAGGGTTACCCGGAGGCAGCGGGCTTGCAGGACTGGGGAGAGTGGGCAGCCATTGACTTTGATGGATAGGTCAGTTGGGGAGGTTGAGTGAGACGGTGGAAAGATGATGAGTTCTGTTTTATCCATGTTAAGTTTTAGAAATCTGTCAGAGAAGAAGGATGAGATAGCGGACTGATATTGTGGGATTTTGGTTAGTAGGGAGTTGTGTTGAGCAAATTTGTTCGGCATTTCAAATTCGGGTTCGTGTTTGGGGTTCCAGCCTGTTTGCGCAAAAAAATCGGCTCCTTCCATGAACATCACTGATTTGCCATGCTGTCACGCAGATAACATCAGCTGGAACCTCGAGCACAAACCCGAATTTGAAATGCCAAACAAATTCGCTCAACATTAGTAGGGAGGAGATATCGGGTCCAGAGAGGTAGATCTGTGTGTCATCAGCATAGAGGTGATACTGAAAGCTATGTGATTCTATGAGCTGTCCCAGGCCGAAGGTGTAGATGGAAAAGAGCAGAGGTCCTAGGATTGAACCTTGGGACCACCGTCAGATAGGGGGCGAGATGAGGAGGTGATGTGTGAGTGAGAGACACTTAATGTCCTGTCTGTTAAGTATGAGAAGATCCAAGATAGGGCTAAGTCTTTGATGCCAAGAGAAGAGAGAGTCTGTAGTAAGAGGGAATGGTCCACTGTGTCAAAGGCAGATGACAGGTCCAGGAGGAGGAGGACAGAGTAGTGTCCTTTGGATTTAGCACTTAGTAGGTAGTTGGTGACTTTAGTCAGGGCAGTTTCAGTGGAGTGGTGCGGTGGGAAGCCAGATTGGAGGCGGTCAAAGAGGGAGCAGGAGGAGAGGCGGAGGACAGTTGAGAATGGACGTGTTGTTCCAGTAGTTTTGAGGCGTATAGAAGAAGTGATATGGGGTGAGAGCTAGTCAGAGATGATGAGTCAAGGGAGAGCTTTTTGAGGATGGGTGTGATCGAGGCATGTTTGAAGCGTGAGGGGAAGACACCAGTTGTTAGTGACAGGTTGAAAATGTGGGTTAGGGTTGGGATGAAGGCTATGGTAAGGTTAGGGATGAGGTGGAACGAGATTGGGTCAAGTTCGCAGGTGGTGAGGTGTGATTTGGAGAGTAAAGAGGAGAGTTGATCGTCTGTAATGGTGGAGAAGCTGGTTTTGGAGGAGGATGGTTGAGTAGGTGTGAGGAGGGGCTGTGGGGACTTTAGGCAAAAGCTTTTTCTGATGTTATCAATCTTCTGCTTGAAGAATAAGGCAAAGTCTTCAGCTGAGATGAGAGGAGAGGGAGGAGGCGCTGGGGGACAGAGGAGAGAATTGAAAGTTTTAATAACTGTTTAGGGTTGTGTGACGGAGGATATGAGCGATGAGAAGCATGTTTGTTTTGCTGCAGTAAGTGTGAACTTGAAGGTAGTGAGGGACTGTTTGAATGCGATGAAGTGCTCATTGGGAGTGGGACCTTTTCCATTTCCGCTCAGCAATCCTGGAGGCCCTTCGCAGTTCTTTAGTCAGGTTGGTGTGTCAAGGTTGCCGGTTGAGTGGGCGAACTGTTGTATATGTGAGGGGGGCGACTGAATTGAGAGCTGCAGCTGTTGTGGTGTGTGGTAGGATGACTCACTCGGCCACTTCCGGAAGTAGACTCAGGAACCCGGGTTTTCTTTGCAGGCTTTATTAAACAGCATAAAGCTCTGCACTACAGCAAAATAAACACAGCCTTAATTGGCAAAACAACAAAACAAAAGATAAACTGTAGCACAGTCCATATATGTGTGCGCGGTTCACCCACACAGGTTATGTCCAGCCTTCAGCTCCCTACTGAGCTATGGCTGTCCGGTCTGGAGACCCCGCTTCTCTAAACACAACAACAGAAAAAAAATGATGACATTTATACCTTGCTCAGCCACACCCTGAGGTGGAGGTATGGGGAATGACTTCCCTCCCATCGCTACGTCATTCCCATAAAACCACACCCTTTAAGTGAATTAACCCTTCAGCATATAACATGCTGACAGAAAGTTTATTGGCTTCAGTTCACACAGGCAAGCAACCTGTGACATATACCTCCCCTCATAAATCATACCAGTGACTCTGTCACAGGTGTTATATAAAGTGGCAGCAGCATTTTCATCGTGTAATGAACTTATGCCTGTGAGAGGGAGAAGGGATTCAGAGAGTGAGTGTAGGTCAAGGTGTTTGAGATTTCTGCGAGGGTGTGCAAGTTTGTGGAGTGGGGCTTGTGCACCTGGAGAGGAGAGGGAAGAGAATGTGAGTATGTTGTGGTCAGAAAGAGGGTGAAGTGAGCAGAGAGGTTAGATAGGGAACAGAGGCAGGTGAAGATGAGGTCCAGTGTGTGGCCATCTTTGTAAGTGGGGGCTGAAGACCATTGAGCAAGGCCGAAGGAGTAAGCGAGGGATAGAAGCTTGGAGACAGATGGGTGAGATGTGTCAATGGGGATGTCGAAGTCACCCATAATGATAGTGGGGATGTCTGCGGAAAGGAAATGAAGCAGCCAAGTGGTAAAGTGGTCAAAGAAGATAGTGGCTGGTCCTGGGGGGCGGTAAACGACCGCCAGTTGGAGGGGGAGTAGATGCGCACACAGTGCACTTCAAAGGAGGGGAGAGTAATGGAAGGTGGCAGTGGGAAATGGGTGAAGGAGCAGTTGCCTGACAGGAGAAACCCTTCTCCTCCACTATGCTTGCCATTGGAGCGAGGGGTGCAAGAAAGATGGAATCCACCATACGAAAGTGCTGCTGGGGAGGCCGTGTCAGAGGGGGTGAGCCAGGTTTCGGTGAGGCCGAGGAAGGAGTTTATTAGTAATGGAAAGATCATGGATGTAGGAAAGTTTGTTGCACATGGGGCGAGCGTTCCATAGAGCTCCTGTTAATGGGGCTGGGGAGGCGGTGGCTGGGCGGATGGTTATAAGGTTAGAAAGGTTGCGAGAGTTTGTGGAAGATCGTGGATAGGAGGTGGAAGTGACTGTGGGGATGTGGTGAGGAGGACCAGGATTTGGAGAGATATCGCCAGCAGATAGAAGGAGCAGGGAAAGTGTTAGCAGGTGGGAGCAGGAGAGGGCATGAGGCGGCTGTCTGTGTTTGGAGACACAGGAGTGAATATTGAGGAATAGTTCCGAGGAGGAGGTGAGATGAATGGGGAGGATGGAGGGGGAAATGAAGAGTTCTTTTCTAGGTGTAGGGATTAAAGGGGTTAGTAGAAAGTGAAAGACTATAGGGGAGAGAGTGAACACAAATAGAAACATTGTTTACTTTGCCTGGGTATCCAGTTCCCTTCTGTTCCCTTCAGGTTCAATTCAGGAATAATTCAAATGCCACACTTGTAGATCCACACAATTTTTTCTTCTTTTTTTCTCAATAATGTTCGTGCTGTGAATTTATATGTAAATAAAACACATGGTTCAGAGAAAGACTAACAAAAGATTTAGTACATCGCTATTCTACACTAGTGTATTCAAATTTGTAATTTTTCATCCTGTGTAGACACGATGGTCAGTGGGTGCTCTTGTCCTCTGGCCTGGCTCTCTTTAGAAAGAACACACGGCCTGGGTCGCATCCCACTGAACACTCGTACTCTTTCTCCGTGGGCAGAACCCTACTCAAGCAACATAGGGTGAGGGTAGCACACTCCAGTAAGACTTTATTGGGTCATCAACAGTTAACAGCATATATTACATTCCCTGCAGGGACACAAGATTGTCACTGTCACGGAGTCTCACCCTTTCGCTGGCTCTTCAAGGATTAGAACCTCCGCGTATTTGGGGCATGTCCACACTTGCCTGTCTGAGTACCAGCCGTGCTTTCCAGCGCCAGTCTGCCTGTATACCAGCCATGCCCGCCAGCACCTGCCTGTCTGTATTCCAGCAGTGCCCACCAGCACCTGCCTGCCAGTATATCAGCTGTGTTAATATTAAGCAAGCTGCTATCATTTTGCAATGGCATATGGTGTGTATAATCATAATCATGATATGTAGAATCTGCATGGGATGTACAATAGAATTTGGCATATGTGTCTAATGATATTGACTATTTATATTATTGTATAGTTTTTGAATATTTGAAAAATAAATTTATTGACTATTGTTATTTATGTATTATTATGTACTATTATGTATTATGTATTTGTGGCACCCCAGGGGTCTGGTTTTCCACAGTAATGTAATGTTATGTCTGAGAGCAGGTGGGAGGTCCTTTGGTCAGGGATCCTGTGCATGCCACACCTCCTGCCCAGTCTTGGGAGGGGAAGAACTTCCCCTGTATAAACCCGGGGCTGAGGCAGGGAGAGTCAGACAAGGAGAGTGGAGACAAGAAGCAGCATAGGAAACAGCAGAGTTACAAGGAGTCAGGGGCTGGCAGCTGCAGAGCTCGCCCTGACTAAGAAGATTCTTTACCGGACCCGGAGTCCGAGGCTGTGGGGACTAACTCCTACCCAGCAGCAGAATCCGTCAGGCAGGGGATTTCAGGTCCTCTGGCCCAGAAGCCCGAAGGCACGGTCACACGCGTGGGACCAGCACCGCCATCGTGGAGCGGAAGCCATTAGAAGGCCCCGAGTCACCGGCCATACGGGTGAGCACCACACGGTACACTCAGGGACGTGGGCTACTTACATCAGCTTCTAGCAAGGTAGCCAGAAGAGTACAGTCAGTTTGGGAGGCCTACAACTACGCCTGGCCAGGGGAGATCCCATCTGCTCAAAGACTGACCAGGCCCCGTTTGCTAGCAAGTACTCCGGGAGGGTCTGTCGTTGTTACCAGTAAAGACCCTGAACTACACCGTACCGTCTCTGAGTGGTTCCTGCTACCCCCATCATCCACGTCGGCTGCCCTGAGGCCATACCCCTCCCGTTGGGGGTTATACTATCACGCTGCACAATACTACCACCGGCCTCAGCGGTCTGCCCTGCAGCAGCAGCTTCCTGGCTGCACTCAACGGGTGGCGTAGTCATCAACTATTTACTACTAATAGACTGCCGTCTAGTTTGACTCCCTGGGCACGGACCGGGTCACCGCCACGAGACTACAACCCTCCACTGATCCGGCTCTGGGTAGGCTCCCGCGTGCGCAACGCAGCGCGACACAGGCCCAGGGGCGCGTCAACTTTGGCGTAGTCGGCAGGATTTCGTGCCCGCAACCACCGGGTACTGCGTGCCTGAAAAGCAAAGACTGTTCAAACTTACCAGTGGTGAAGGTTTCCCGCCATCCGGCGCCATCTTCTACCTTCTTCCCGCCATCCGCGAAGTTTTCCCGCCATCCGGCGCCATCTTCGACCTTCTTCCCGCCATCCGTGGAGTTTTCCCGCCATTGGACGCCATCTTGAGGACGCCGCGCGGGAAGAAGAGGGGCGTGGACTCCGAAAGCGCGCGAGAACTGAAGCCCCGCCTCACGTCCGGACGTTGCGTAAGGTCCTGGAAGGAGCCCAGCAGACGCCGACGTCACAGGAGCGCGACGGAAGGTCCTCAACCCTGACGATCCACTGCGGAGCCGCGGCCTACGGAAGAGGATCATCGCAAGGTAGGCCACGGTCCACTAGGGGGGAGGAAGATGTCGGATACGGAGGAGAGCTTCACTGCCTCAACCCCCGCCAGCGCTACCGCTGCTGCAGTTATGCCCTTCACCATGCCCTATATCCCGGGAGCAGCTTGGCTATCCCAGTACTCAGGGGAGTCACATACCCTGCATGACTTTAGAGAAAAGCTGGATAGCCTCTTCCAGGTGTACCCCCTCACAGAAGAGCAAAAAGTGAGCATCCTGGTGGCCCAACTAACCGGGGCAGCCAAAAGGGAAGTAAAATCCTGGCCACCTGGGAGGAAGACTGTCGCAGGGATACTAACCCGGCTGAAGGACACCTTTGATACCCGCACCTCAGCCGAGATTAAGCTTAGATTCTACGGGTGCAAGCAGCGAGCGCATGAGAGTATAAGGGACTATGCACTAAACCTACAAGAGGCCCTGAGGGCCATAAAGCAGACCGACCCTGATGGGGTGGGAAACAAGGACAGGCTGTTGACTGAACAATTTATAGAGGGTTTATATTGCAATGCCCACCGAACCCAGTTGCGGGCAATGGCCTTACAGGATCCCCATCTGGACTTTGCACAGTTCAAGGACAGAGCCATCCGGGTGCTCCGAGAACCGGCACCAGGTGGCGTTGTGACCCACAGACGCCCCACTACCACTTACTACCAGGAGGCGGCGCCCTTGTCAGCAGGGCCTGTGGGAGCTGATGCGCAGGCTTTGGACAATGACCCGGCTCCAGACCTACACCATCAGGTCCAAGAGCTAGCTAAGAGCGTTGCTGCGCTAACCCGAACTGTGCAGTCTTTACAGGTTTCCACCCCAGGGAAGATCCAGCTGGCATCCGGACCGGAGGACATCCCGTGGCGTCGACCAAGGAGGACCCCACCGGCCAGAGGAAGACCCAGTGACCGATACAGTGAGGACGGACGACCCATCTGCCGCCGCTGCAATCAACCCGGACATATGGCAAGGTACTGTTCTTTAAACGGGCACAACCTGGGGTAGAGGGCCAACCCCCAGGAAAAAGATCACCAGGCCCATCGAACTGGCGCGACAGATATGTGGGAGGACGTCCAGTCTTGCCTGTGGTACTGGATGGCATTCCCATGAGTGCCCTACTGGACACCGGGTCACAGGTCACCACCATCCCGTACGTGCTCTTCAAGCAGTACTGGAATGACTCGGATATTACCCGCTACCCCGACGACGACTTGAGTATCATCGCCAGCAATGGTCAGCCCGTGCCACAGATCGGATTTAAAGAGGTGACCATCAAAATTGGTAGAGTCGAACTGGCCGCACAGGGACTGATCATTGTAGATATTGATAAACATGAGAGTCACCCAAAAATAACTCTAGGAACTAATGTAATTGAAAATTGTCTTGCAGAGGTGATTTTCCTTTTACAGCAGGTTGCCAAGAATGCCAGCTCCGGCGAGCAGCGGGTGCTCCAGAAAGAGATCCGGGCACTGATGCAACGGCAACAAGTGGAACTCTCCGGCGGTGAGATTGGTAGCGTAAGAATGTGTGACCCTTTTCCTATTGCCATGCCCCCAAAAAGTGAAATGATGATTTGGTGCCGGGCAGCTATTGGTCTGAGAGGTAGAGATTACCAGGCAATGGTAGAACCAGTTTACTCAGACAGTAGGCCCACCATTTTGACAGCACGGGGGGTCGTCAATGTACGCCATGGGAGGGTGCCCGTTCGCATAATAAATATCGGGGAGAGGGAAGTGTACCTGCCCCGGTATGCCACGCTAGCCAAATTATATATCACTAATCAAAATTCTATACAATCTGTGGAACCCTTGCCTCCATCTCACCCGGAGGAAGGTAACGGCTCTAAGAAAGACATGGAGGACTGGTGTCAGCAACTACATCTGGGTACTGACTCCACTCCCTCACATCAGAAACAAGGAGTCTATCTGGTGGTTCAAGAGTATGAGAGAGTGTTTAGTAAACACCCGTTAGACTTCGGGCGAGTCAAGGGGGTAGAACATCGCATCCCCACGGGAGATCATCCTCCCATAAAAGAGAGGTATCGACCCGTACCCCCTGCACATTACCAACACGCCAAGGGGATGCTTAGAGACATGAAGGAGGCTGGGGTAATCCGGGATAGTTGTAGCCCCTGGGCAGCCCCATTAGTTTTAGTCAAAAAGAAAGACAACACCATGAGGATGTGTGTAGATTACCGGAAAATCAACCGTATCACACACAAGGATGCGTACCCCTTACCAAGGATAGAGGAGTCATTGGCTGCTTTAAGATCTGCTAACTTCTTCTCTACCTTGGATCTCACTAGTGGGTACTGGCAGGTTCCTGTAGCAGAGGCGGACCGGGAGAAGACCGCATTCACCACCCCGATGGGACTTAGCGAGTTCACCTGCATGCCGTTCGGACTCTGCAACGCACCAGGAACCTTCCAACGCCTAATGGAGTGTTGTCTGGGCCACAGAAACTTCGAGACGGTCCTGTTGTACCTGGACGATGTCATCGTATATTCCAAGACGTATGAGGACCACCTGAAACACCTGGCGGAAGTGTTCGAGGCTCTGGCGAGTTACGGCCTAAAGGTGAAACCCTCCAAGTGTCACCTCCTGAAACCAAAGGTGCAGTACCTGGGACACGTAGTGAGCGCTGACGGAGTGGCTCCCGACCCTGATAAAATCACCGCAATTAAGGAATGGCCAAGCCCCTCCAGCGTAAAAGAAGTGCGGCAGTTCCTCGGGTTGGTAGGCTACTACCGAAGGTTTATTCCCGGTTTCACCAAAAAGGCAGCACCTATGCAGGACCTCCTGATAGGCCAGTCCCGGAAGGCCAAGAACCAGAAGCCGCCCTTCAAATGGGAAGAGCTGGAAGAAGAGTCCTTCCGCCAGCTGAAGATGGCCCTCACGGGGGACGAAATCCTGGCGTACCCGGATTATAGCCAGCCCTTTATCCTCTACACCGACGCCAGTAACATCGGGCTAGGAGCCGTACTGTCCCAGATCCAGCAGGGGAAGGAACGAGTAATCGCCTACGCCAGCCGAAAACTGCGACCCACCGAAAGGAACCCCGAGAATTACAGCTCATTTAAGTTAGAGTTCCTGGCCGTAGTATGGGCAATCACTGAGCGCTTTAAGCATTACCTCGCTTCTTCCCGGTTCACCGTGTACACGGATAACAACCCGCTGACACACCTGGACACGGCAAGACTCGGTGCCCTGGAGCAGAGGTGGATGGCCCGTCTGTCCAACTACGAGTTCACAATTAAATACCGGGCAGGACGCTCCAATACCAACGCGGACGCCCTGTCCAGGATGCCCAACCTGCCGGACGAAGGAGAAGATCCGGAGGGACTGGAAGAAGTTGAACTCCCTGCGTTCCACCGTCATGGGACTATTCAGTATTCCCACCGGGTAAGGAGTAAGCAGGCTGCTACGTTGAACCCCTTACCCCACTACAACTGGGCGGAAACGCAAGACAGCGACCCTGCCGTCCGACTGGTGAAGGAGATGCTGACTCGGCCGGAGGCTCGCCTTGAACCAGACGCTCCGGAGGAAGCCAAACAACTATGGGCAGAGAAGAGTCGACTGTTCCTTTACAAAGGGAAGTTGTGCCGCAGAATGGTTAACTCCCGGACGCATGAATTACTCTGGCAAGTAGTGGTGCCACGAAGAGACGCAGCCATGGTGATGGAGGCATACCACGACGGAGCTGGACACTTTGGGTGGAAAAAGCTGGAGTTCCTGCTGCGCGAGCGGTTCCACTGGGTAGGCATGAGGGGAACCATCGAGAAGTGGTGCAGAGATTGTGGCCCGTGCAACCTGAGAAGGAAGGACCGAGCCAGCCAGAAGACTCCCCTGCAGTCCATCGTCACCCGGCAACCGTTGGAACTGGTAGCCTTGGATCATGTAAAACTGACCCCAAGCAGAAGTGGCTACGTCTACGCGTTAACCATCGTGGATCATTACTCCCGGTTCTTGGTTGTCGTCCCCGTCAAGGACTTAACGGCTCAAACAGCAGCTAGAGCCTTCCAGCAGCACTTCTGCCGTCCACACGGGTACCCGGACCAAGTGCTGACGGACCAGGGACCTGCCTTTGAAGCGGAGGTCTTTCAGGAATTCTGCAATCTGTATGGCTGCCGGAAGATAAGGACGACACCCTACCATCCGCAGACTAATGGACTTTGTGAAAAAATGAACCAGGTGGTAATGGATCTTCTAAAAACGTTGCCCCTGGAAGAACGCAGTCTGTGGCCTGAAAAGTTGCCCGATCTGGTGGACCTATACAACCACATCCCGGTAGGTTCCACCAACTGTACCCCGGCTTACCTAATGAGGGCAAGACCTGGTAAGTTACCTGTTGACCTGGAAATGGGAGTCCTGACCCCCGAGGACACTTCACCAGAAACGGACTGGGACACAGAGAGGCAGCAGCAGTACCGGAGAGTACAAGAGAGCGTGGAGCGAAGTCTCTGTCAGGCTAGGGAAAGACAAGAGAAGACTTACAACCAGTATGCTCCCGCTGTTCCCCTGGTACCCGGAGAGCAGGTCTTGAAGAGGAAAAGACGGCTCCACAAGTTGGATGACCAGTGGGAGAAGGACCCGTACACCGTACTGCCCTCAAGCCACGAGAACCCGAAGGTCTGTACCATCAGTAAAGACGGAGGGGAAACCACAGCCATTGTATCCCGGGACCACCTGAAGAAGTGTCCCGAACAACTGAGGAACCCTGAAGAGGAACAAGAAGACCATCGACCCGTGGGAGAAAGGGAAGATATGGTTAGTACCGTGCTCGGGGACTTCCCTCGGTCTTGGACTCAAGTCAATGGTGCAGTTGTGGTACCCGTACTCACCTTCCTCCAACCATCATCCCAAGAACCTACGGAGCAACGGGTAGAGCTGGAAGAACAGCCGGTCCAGGAGGCAGAAGACTCCACACGAGTAGAACAGGAGAATCAACCCTCTGCTTATAGTGAGCCTGCCATACCCCTAGTGAGACAAAGAGCCGGTAGACAGCTGCCCAGTTTACCCTTGACAGCTCCTACACCCTGTAGTTCAGGGCCAGACAGTCAGCTCCGTAGGTCCACTAGGGCCACTAGAGGCCAGTTACCCGCACGCTGGAGAATTTGAAGTGTAAAAATAGTTTTATTTATGTTTATCTGTGTATTGTTGCTTGTGTATAATTTTGTGTTTCCAGTTGTTTTTAGGAAACCTTGGTGGATTTACCGGGAATCCTTGTATATAGTTGGAGCGTAACCCAGGATGGACTAGAGACTGTTAAGGACTCGGGGTAGGACAGACCCCTACCTGGTTACGTCTCCCTGTGTTGGTGAAATGGACACCTTTGCTTTTCTTCAAAGACTGCATCCAGTTGCGGACACGCCGTAACCATCTTATGTGTTTTTCTTATAGTATTGTTATTGTTATACTTTGTTATGTTTTTCTAAATGTGTTTAGTCCCGGAGTACTAAATTTCACTAGGGGGGAATGTGGCACCCCAGGGGTCTGGTTTTCCACAGTAATGTAATGTTATGTCTGAGAGCAGGTGGGAGGTCCTTTGGTCAGGGATCCTGTGCATGCCACACCTCCTGCCCAGTCTTGGGAGGGGAAGAACTTCCCCTGTATAAACCCGGGGCTGAGGCAGGGAGAGTCAGACAAGGAGAGTGGAGACAAGAAGCAGCATAGGAAACAGCAGAGTTACAAGGAGTCAGGGGCTGGCAGCTGCAGAGCTCGCCCTGACTAAGAAGATTCTTTACCGGACCCGGAGTCCGAGGCTGTGGGGACTAACTCCTACCCAGCAGCAGAATCCGTCAGGCAGGGGATTTCAGGTCCTCTGGCCCAGAAGCCCGAAGGCACGGTCACACGCGTGGGACCAGCACCGCCATCGTGGAGCGGAAGCCATTAGAAGGCCCCGAGTCACCGGCCATACGGGTGAGCACCACACGGTACACTCAGGGACGTGGGCTACTTACATCAGCTTCTAGCAAGGTAGCCAGAAGAGTACAGTCAGTTTGGGAGGCCTACAACTACGCCTGGCCAGGGGAGATCCCATCTGCTCAAAGACTGACCAGGCCCCGTTTGCTAGCAAGTACTCCGGGAGGGTCTGTCGTTGTTACCAGTAAAGACCCTGAACTACACCGTACCGTCTCTGAGTGGTTCCTGCTACCCCCATCATCCACGTCGGCTGCCCTGAGGCCATACCCCTCCCGTTGGGGGTTATACTATCACGCTGCACAATACTACCACCGGCCTCAGCGGTCTGCCCTGCAGCAGCAGCTTCCTGGCTGCACTCAACGGGTGGCGTAGTCATCAACTATTTACTACTAATAGACTGCCGTCTAGTTTGACTCCCTGGGCACGGACCGGGTCACCGCCACGAGACTACAACCCTCCACTGATCCGGCTCCGGGTAGGCTCCCGCGTGCGCAACGCAGCGCGACACAGGCCCAGGGGCGCGTCATATTATTAGTTTTTACCCTATATATCATGTACACCATCTCTATGAACAGCTTGCCCTATTTCTTTGTGTTTTTAATAGTGTTTTAAAGGGTTTTTATGGGAATTTATCTGTAGTTGGTATAATTTGTGTAATAATTCTTTCACTAATACAATTTTGCTGATTATACTTTGCTGATTATACTTCATAAAATTATGAGTTTATGAACTATTCTTTGCCTGATGGTAATTAATATTAAAATTGCTTTTGTGGGTACTCTCAGGATTTAAATAATAGATTATATAATATGGGTCAGAATGTCCTGTTTATGATATTGTTCAGAGTATGTATCCAGCCAATTGAGCGCTCCCAGGGTCACAAGGAATGATTATCCAAAAAAAGGATTTACTTCTTCAGAAGATTTATTCAAGTTAATAAATAGATAAAACTTATAAATAAAACAACGCGTTTCAGCTATTAAAATTAAAGATATATAGCCTTCCTCAGGTCTAATGTAAGAGAGTCAATAGTGGTGGTTATATAGTCACTATAAAAACCTACCTAGTGAAATAATTATCCTAATCACATGTAAATTGGTTTGAGTTGGAACGCCCAAATCCCATTCTATAGAGACTCAGCTTTCTCAGAGTTAGGATTTTCCAACTTTTTCCTCTGATTATAGAATAAACAAATTATATATAAATTGTAGAACAGCTAAACTTGTCATAATAAAATTTTGGTAACGAAGATATTATACTTTCTCCTTCTCTTTCTTTCCTTTCTTTTTCTATCCCTTTAAGAGGAGAAAATAAGTGCATTGGTAGAAGAATCTATACCGTGAACCTGGATTTAAGAAGATTTTCATTCAATAGGTATATCAATAAAATTCAGATAAGGGGAGTTTAATTCACATGGATATATATGCTAAAGCAGGGTTCCCCAACTCCAGTCCTCAAGGCCCACCAACAGGTCATGTTTTCAGGATTTCCTTAGTATTGCACAGGTGATAATTCCATCATCAGCACAGGCAATAGTTACATCACCTGTGCAATACTAAGGAGATCCTGAAAACATGACCTGTTGGTGGGTCCTGAGGACTGGAGTTGGGGAACCCTGTGCTAAAGGTAGTGAAACGGAGAGAGAGAGAAAAAACAAACAAAAAAAAAAAAAAACGCATCAAAAACGCAAAGAAAAAAAAAAAAAAAAGGAGAGAGGTTATTATTATACAGTGCCTACAAGTAGTATTCAACCCCCTGCAGATTTAGCTGGTTGACACATGCGGAATTAACTTGGCATTGTGACATTTGTACTGTAGATCAGCCTGGAAGTGGGAAATGCACTGCAGCAAATATTGTTTTTTTTGTTTTTTGTTTTTTTTTTAAACGTTAAAAGTTAATTCAGAGTGTCATTTATTATTCAACCCCTCAAACCACAAGAATTCTGTTTGGTCCCCCTAAAGTATTAAGAAGTAGTTCAGGCACCAAGAATAATGAGCTTCACATGTGTGGATTAAAGATCTCTTTTGCCAGCCTTTTCTGACTATTTAAGACCCTCCCCAAACTTGTGAACAGCACTCAGACATGGTCAACATGGGAAAGACAAAGGAGCATTCCAAGGCCATCAGAGACAAGATCGTGGAGGGTCACAAGGCTGGCAAGGGGTACAAAACCCTTTCCAAGGAGTTGGGCCTACCTGTCTCCACTGTTGGGAGCATCATCCGTAAGTGGAAAGCTTATGGAACTACTGTTAGCCTTCCACGGCCTGGACAGCCTTTGAAAGTGTCCTCCCGTGCCGAGGCCAGGCTTGTCCGAAGAGTCAAGGCTAACCCAAGGACAACAAGGAAGGAGCTCCGGGAAGATCTCATGGCAGTGGGGACATTGGTTTCAGTCAATACCATAAGTAACGTACTCCACCGCAATGGTCTCCGTTCCAGCCGAGCCCGTAAGGTACCTTTACTTTCAAAGCGTCATGTCAAGGCTCGTCTACAGTTTGCTCATGATCACTTGGAGGACTCTGAGACAGACTGGTTCAAGGTTCTATGGTCTGATGAGACCAAGATCGAGATCTTTGGTGCCAACCACACACGTGACGTTTGGAGACTGGATGGCACTGCATACGACCCCAAGAATACCATCCCTACAGTCAAGCATGGTGGTGGCAGCATCATGCTGTGGGGCTGTTTCTCAGCCAAGGGGCCTGGCCATCTGGTCCGCATCCATGGGAAGATGGATAGCACGGCCTACCTGGAGATTTTGGCCAAGAACCTCCGCTCCTCCATCAAGGATCTTAAGATGGGTCGTAATTTCATCTTCCAACAAGACAACGACCCAAAGCACACAGCCAAGAAAACCAAGGCCTGGTTCAAGAGGGAAAAAGTCAAGGTGTTGGAGTGGCCTAGTTAGTCTCCTGACCTTAACCCAATTGAAAACTTGTGGAAGGAGCTCAAGAATAAAGTCCACATGAGACACCCAAAGAACCTAGATAACTTGGAGAAGATCTGCATGGAGGAGTGGGCCAAGATAACTCCACAGACCTGTGCCGACCTGATCAGGTCTTATAAAAGACGATTATTAGCTGTAATTGCAAACAAGGGTTATTCCACAAAATATTAAACATAGGGGTTGCATAATAATTGACCCACACTTTTATGTTTAAAATTTATTAAAATTCAACTGAGCAACATAACTTTTTGGTTTGTAAGATTTATGCTTCTGTTCATAAATCCTACTCTCGTTTGCAGTTTGAAGGCTCTAACTTATTTGCATCTTATCAAACCAGCTAAATCTGCAGGGGGTTGAATACTACTTGTAGGCACTGTACATAGTGAATGAAATATTAATTGTGGAGATATCTCCGTGAACTCTATACATTCTCCAATTTATCATTGAGGCCATCAGGATACAAACAACGTAGTCTATATATCCAGAAGGCCTCCTTCTTGTTAAGTTGTTGGATCCTGTCAGGAATATCAGCCGGGATCTGCTCCACCGGTGTAAGTCTCACTTTAAATTTTTTGTTATGGGTAGTAAGAAGATGTCTGGAGAGGCTGTGTGTTAATAAGCCATTTTTGGCATTATATCTGTGGGCATTGAGTCGGGATCTCACCATTTGTGTGGTCCTACCCACGTACTGGAGACCGCAATCACATGTAATAACATAGATTACATAGTCACTAGTACAGGTCAGGTGATCCTTGATATTAAAAGTCTCTCCTGTGCTATTCGATGTAATGGAATGGGACCCATGAGTAATTATATGACAGCACTGACATTTTTTCTGAGAGCACCTATAAGTGCCATTCTGTGTGAGTCTAATTGTACTAATCAAGGGACAAATGTTTTTACATACATAGATACATAGTTTGTAAAGCCGAATAAAGACTTGCGTCCATCAAGTTCGACCTGTAAGTTCTGTAGTTGATCCAGAGGAGGGCAAAAACCCCAAATGATTTAGCCAATCTTCACCTGAGGAAAAATTCCCTCCCGACTCTGAAACCAGCAGTCAGAATAAATCCCTGTATCAACCTACTATTTTATTCTATTTTTAAGTATATGCAGAAATCTGCCTGGTATCTAGAAAAGCATCCAGTCCCCGCTTGAACTGGTGTAGTGAATCCGACATTACCGTCTCCTCACTCAGTGAATTCCATATTCTCACTGCTCTTACCGTAAAGAACCCCTTCCTATGCTGGTGCTGAAACCTTTTCTCTTCCAGTCTTAGTGAGTGCCCTCTTGTTACCGTAATATCCCTCGTTTTGAACAAATCCCGGGCAATGTCTCTATACTGTCCCCTAACATATTTGTACACATTTATTATGTCCCCCCTCAACCTTCTCTTTTCCAGGCTGAATAGTCCTAGTTTTGCCAACCTCTCTGGGTATTGCAGTCCCTCCATTCCCTTTATTAATTTTGTTGCCCTCCTTTGTACCTTTTCAAGCTCATTTATATCCTTTCTATATATTGGGGCCCATAACTGAGCACAGTATTCCAAGTGTGGTCTGACCAGTGCTTTGTACAGTGGAAGAACAATGTTCTCATCCTTTGCAGCTATACCTCTTCTGATACATCCCATTACCCTGTTTGCCCTTACAGCAGCGGCCTGACTTTGGGCACTCCAATTTAGTTTGCTATAAATCAAGATGCCCAAGTCCTTCTCCATCTCTGAATTCCCCAATGATTTCCCATTCAGTGAGTACTGGTGACTTCCATTTTTCCTTCCCATATGTATGACCTTACATTTCTCCTCGTTAAACCTCATTTGCCATTTAATGCTCCACCTACCCAGCTTATCCAAATCCCTCTGAAGGTCTTCACTATCCTCTTTTGTATTAATTGTTTTACATAACTTTGTGTCATCTGCAAATATTGATATTTTACTATTTATCCCGTTGACTATGTCGTTAATAAAGATATTAAATAACATTGGGCCTAGTACAGACCCCTGTGGTACCCCACTAGTGACGCTTACCCAATCTGAGTATATTCCATTTATAACCACCCTCTGCCTTCTATCCTTTAGCCAGTTAGCTACCCACTTGCAGACATTTTCCCCCAGCCCCATCATTCTCATTTTGTATACCAACCTATTATGTGGCACGCTATCGAACGCTTTTGAGAAGTCGAGATACACGACATCCACTGGTTCCCCCTGATCTACTCGAGAGCTAACCTCCTCGTAGAAGTCAATCAGGTTTGTTTGGCAGGAGCCAAGGAGATTGAGAGAACACTGGTTGGCCTCCTGGTTTCCGTTTTTTTAAACGACTAGGTGCGAGGAGGTTTCTTAGAGTTTTTCCTCTCCTAAATGTAATGGCAGGTATTTTTCACAATATATCTCGTAGGAGAGGATCTTGTTTCAAGATATGCCAATGCTTTTGCAAAATATTCCTAATCAATTGGTTCCACTTATTATAAGAGGTGATAAAATTATGATTCCATTTATTCATATTCCTAGTGTCACTATCCCTGGATTCCTTATGGGGCAATTCATCCCCATTCCCCAAACAATCAGTTTGGGTTTTAGTCAAATTTATACGGTATGCCTCATCGATAATTTGCTTGGGGTACTTTTTCTCTTTAAATCTCTTCTTGAGTATATCCGATTGTCGGATGTAATCCGAATCCTTAGTATTATTTTTTCTGATTCGATGGAATTGACTGAAAGGGATGTTATTTTTCTATTTGATGTAATGGGCACTTTGATAATCCAAGTAGCCATTCACATCAACAGATTTGAAATGAGTTTTCGTTATTATTTTTTTTTCTTCATGTGAAATTTCTAAATCAAGAAAAACAGCTATTTTTGGTTCGATACTAGAAGAAAAAGTAATGCCCCAGGAGTTCTCATTCAATCCATTGACTAGAGACTGAGCATCCTCTTTGCTGCCCCTCCATATCACGAATAGATCATCTATATAGCGCTTGTACAGTACTATATTGTTGCTATATTTAGGGGAGCATAGGGGTGACTGGGACTCGAATAGCCCCATGAATAAATTAGCAAAACTTGGGGCTACCCGAGTCCCCATCGCGGTACCAAGCCTCTGTAAATAGAGGTGTCCCTCAAATTCAAAAAGATTATGTTGGAGGATAAAATTTAAGCCTCTCAAAAGGAAATCTACCTGACCTTGTGGCATATCTTTATCCTGCTGTAAAAAAAATTTCACTGCATTTATACCTAAATCATGACCAATATTTGAATAAAGTGCATTAACATCCATTGTAATCATGAGATAATTATCTTCCCATTGTAGTGCATTCAATTCAAAAATAAGTTGAGTAGAATCTTTTAAATAGGAGGCGAGAGATTTTACATATTGCTGAAGGTACAGATCTATAAAGTGGGAGAGTGGACTAGTAAGGGAATTAATTCCTGAAATGATAGGTCGTCCAGGAGGATTATTACAATCCTTGTGAATTTTCGGCAAGTGATAAAAGAATGCCAATGATGGTTCTTTATTGTTTAAAAAGGTTTTTTCTTTTTTTGTAAGGATACCTGCTGTGTAGGCATAATTGATCAGGTCATGGTATTCCCTTGTGAAATCCTTTGAGGGATCCACCTCTAACCTTTCATAATATTTAGCATCTGATAAAATGTTATATGCTTCCTTGATATAGGTCTCCCTATCTTGGACCACCACGCCCCCTCCTCAGCTTCCCTAATAATAATATCCCCATTGTTTTTTAATTTAGTAATGGCTATTCTCTCTCTTTTAGTAATATTTGGTCTCTGCATTTGGAATGCACCTTTCTTATTAATATTGTCCCTATTTTTTATTGTTAATTGATTTTTAGAAAATTTTTTTTGAATCTAGGGTACGAAAATCTTCATTAACTAGTGCTAGGAAGGTTTCTATATAACTACCCCTATGGTGTACTGGATTAAAATTTGAATGGGTTTTGATCTCCAGATGTATATTTTTATCCAGTTCCGTACTATTATCAGGGGGTATTATCAAATCCGATGTTGTTTTTGTAGTGCATTTCTCTGCGTTTTTCTTTTTCAAGTCAGAGTACCTTGTAAGAGTAACACGTCTCACAAACTTATTCAAGTCAACAAAGAGATCAAAGTGATTCGTTTCTTGACTTGGGCAAAAATTAAGACCCTCAGTAAGGACTTTTTGTTCAACCTCATCCAAAGGGTATTTGGATAAGTTGAAGATCCTATTAGGTTCTTTTGTTGGTGGTTTACAGATTGTACTTACAGTCTGCGATCCTATGTCATCAGTGTAGGTAGATTGACAAGGTTTTTTGTATTTATCCCTATTTTTTTGGGTGCTTCTACCTGCTCTAGTCCCTCTGGGCCTCCTTTTCTTTTCTTTGGGAGGGTAGTCACTGGGGCGAAGTATCTCGTGGTCTGGGGTTGGGAACACGGAATAACTTCTTCTGGCGGCGTCACGGAGGGTACGAATTCTGAGTGTCTTAGGATTGCAGGGACAATCGTTTCGACTAAAGGGAGTGGGCGTATCGGGCCAATCTCTAAAAAAGAGATATGGGAACTAGAAGAAGTGGGTGACGGAGCGGGTGCTGGAAGCACAGTAACAAATGCGCATGGGGAATTATCTATGCTATGTGTTGTAAGGTCATTCAAATCAAAAAAACTATTATCGTTATTTGTAATATCATTAATACTCGCAATTGAATTATTCCCATTACAAATATCAGTTTCTTGGTTTCCCTGCTGAGTGCATTCCAGGGGGGGTAAACCTGGATTAGGAGCTGGCAGTTCATGACTTGGAATCACCATGCTAGATTTAGTAATTGTTTCAGTGTTTTTACGAGAAACTGATGTATTCTCACAACTTGATATAGTAATAGGAGTGGAATGTTTGAAATTAGTCCGTTTAGATATTGCTCCAGCATTTTTTCCCATATTTTTTATATGTTTACTAGTGGAAATAAATCTAGGATTGGTAGGTAGTCTAGAATTATAAAAGGTGCGTAAATGATCTACTGTGTCTCTTTGTTTCTTAGGAAGGGGGTTCATGGGTATAGATTGATTACTATTAGTGGGAACTCTATCAATTTTATTCCCATTATTTTTATTATTGTTGTTAGTATTTACTTTGAAAAAAACATCCCTTCTAAGTTTTTTAGTTTTTGTTTCCATAAGATCATTCTCAAAATTTTTTAAATTTTTGTTAGTGTCAGTGTTGAGTGCACTGTAATAGGAAGTCGTATTATAGACTTCAAGTTCTTGTACCAAAATTTCACATTTGTGTGTGGCAAGGAGTGCTAATTCCTTGCGTTTCTCTATTAGAATTAGCATTAGATTATATGAACAGGAGTCTATAATATCTCTCCATTTAGTAGAAAAATCCAAATCCTGTGGAAAGTACTATTAAAATGAATCTGTAGTCCCTTGGGTATGATCTTATGTTTTATACATAAACCCAGAAACTCAGCGTCCAATTGATGACGTATTTCCAGTTTCATATTTTTTTCAAAATCAAAGAAAAAATTCCTGATCTTCTTTTTAGTCTCTAGATCCGTATCATCGGACACTGGTATCGTAGTGGTAGAGATGTCTTTATGTGGATTAATAGCTGCAAAGGCTTGACGCCTCCTTAAGAGTCTATTATTGAAGTGATCCATCTTAAGACCGCTGCCTTTGTTTTCCTGAAGGGTCAGTGAAGTTTCTTATCACCCAAGCCAATGGAAAAGAATCCTTAGGCTTCTATAAATTCAATGTATTCGACCCCAAGGCTGTAGGTCTGGTGGGGGGAGAAACAAAAAACAGGCGCAGATCTAAGTGTAGATGTGTATATATATATATATATATATATATATATAGAAACAGAAGAAAAATGAACTGCTCACCTTTAGCAGATCTTGTACCAAGGCTTATCGACCAATTTTGGTCTAATGTAGGTAGCTGGTCCACTGGTATGCAGCTTCTATCTGGATTAAACGGATCTCCCAGCTGGAGTCCGTAAGAATAAGGTTCAGAGTATGTATCCAGCCAATTGAGCGCTCCCAGGGTCACAAGGAATGATTATCCAAAAAAAGGATTTACTTCTTCAGAAGATTTATTCAAGTTAATAAATAGATAAAACTTATAAATAAAACAACGCGTTTCGGCTATTAAAATTAAAGATATATAGCCTTCCTCAGGTCTAATGTAAGAGAGTCAATAGTGGTGGTTATATAGTCACTATAAAAACCTACCTAGTGAAATAATTATCCTAATCACATGTAAATTGGTTTGAGTTGGAACGCCCAAATCCCATTCTATAGAGACTCAGCTTTCTCAGAGTTAGGATTTTCCAACTTTTTCCTCTGATTATAGAATAAACAAATTATATATAAATTGTAGAACAGCTAAACTTGTCATAATAAAATTTTGGTAACGAAGATATTATACTTTCTGTTTATGATATTAACAGTATATCCGCTGTGTCCGCCAGCACCTGCCTGCCTGTGTGTCAGCCATGTCAGTCACTATACCTGCCATGCTTGCCTGTGCTTGCCAAGTCTACCCATTCCTGGCAGTTAGAGCCTCCTGTCCCTTGGGGGTCAGCTGCCGTTCATCCAAGGTCAGTCCTGTTGTAGCACCTGGTTCCGCCTCCCCTTGGATCGCGGTATCGTCAGCTGCCCTGCATTTGAGGTTAGACTTGGTGTGGCACCTAGACACGCCCCTCCAGGCTCTCCTCCAGCCATGGCACAGTGGTTTCACCACCGATCCTAACAGTTTGCACTGGCCATGGGATCTGCTGGCTCTCGGGCTTCCTCCATCACTGACCTGTACCAGGAGGTCTCCCGCCAGAAAGATCAATAGAATAAAATCCGATTCTACCTGCGGACAGTAAACCCCTAACTAGATATGCTGACAACTCTGTCCGCATCCACACCTACCCAAGCTGCAACAACTTCAGATGTGACATCAGTCTGCCAGCTTTGTACCTGGCCCCTGACCCTGTCTGTCAGCTCCTCCACGTTATGGCAGTGACCTTGCTCTATGTCTGGGATTCATTAATCAGTGCATGCTACACTTCGAACTCTAGTCTCATGAGTTCCTTTCAGGTCAGTCCTGGTGTAGCACCTGGTTACGCTCTCCTCTGTTCATGGTGCTGTCAGCTGCCATGCATCTATGGTCAGACTTAGTCTATGTCGGGGGTTCAATAATCAGTGCACGCTACACTTCAAACTCTTGATTCATCAGTTCATTTCAGATGGGGCCAAAGTGGCCTTCATCATGTTCCAACTCACTGGAGTGGCTGAACCCCCTATGAGATAGAGGGGATCCTCTCGTGTCGAACCTTCAGTCCTTTCTAGAAGCCTTCCATAAGGTCTTCGATGAGCCAGGCCATGCTTCCTCTCTCCTCCTCTCTCCTCAGACTGCGCTAGGGAAATCTCAAAGTGGGCCAGTAGGATGTGCGTTTTCATAGACTGTTGTCTGAACTCTCCTGCAATAATGAGGCTCTGGTAGCCACTTTCTGAGCGAATCAAGGACAGGTTGGCCGGTCGCAATATACCCACCTCACTGGATGACCTGGTGTCTCTGGCAACACGGTATCAGGAGCATTCCAAAGAGGTGACCTGAGAGAGAAGACCTGTACGCCTGGCTCCTACCTTTCTAAGACTGGTCATGCAGCAAGCATCAGCTCCAGCACCTTCTCCAGAGTCCATGCAAGTTGACCAAACATCGTCAGGAGGTCCGTTGTGTTGAAGGAAGGTGCTTTTATTGTGGCAGTCCTGAGCATGTAATACGTTCCTGCCCAGAGAGACCGGGAAACTCCATAGCCTGCGGTCTGTTGAAGAGGTCACCCTGGGAGAGAATAGTTCCTCTCCATTGCAGACTCTGTCAGTGTCTATGTCCGTGTCCTGTGGTGGCATCTGTTTTGTCGAGTCGGCCTACCTGGAATCTGGATCTACAGTTAATCTCATTCAACAGGCCTATGTGGAGTGGTATGAAATCCTGATCCAACGTCTTCAGGATCCGTTGGTGCTTTCTTTGGTGGATGGAAAACCTCTTTCTGAATCCTGTTCATGACCAAGCCTACGGAACTTCGAGTAGGAATGCTACACTCACAGAAGATTAATCTTTATGTGCTGCCAGGTCTGTCTCACCATCTGCTTCTAGGTCTGCAATAGCTGCGAAAACATGAGCCTGTCTTGGATTGGAAATCTGGAGAAGTGCTCCGTTGGGGACAGGAGTGCCATGTGAGATGTCTAGTTCCCATTCATCCTACTCAACCTCCGGCTTCTCCATCTAATTTACCTGGCTTGCCTGCTGTATATTGCACGTACGTTGACATCTTTGATAAAAGGGGGACTCCAACTCATAGGCTGTATGACTGCCCTATTGATCGGCTACCAGGTACATCCCCTCCATCAGGCCGAACCTATCCATGTCCGAGTATATTAAAGAGAACCTTGGGGCAGCACGGTGGCTCAGTGGTTATCTCTGCCAAACTCCTGACTGGGGACGAATTCTCATACAACAACCTTGTTAGTGAATCCTCTGCCAAATCTCAGTTTTTTTGTGGTCTATGGTCAACATAATAGTCTGTTCCCTGTTTCCACTACCTCCCATATTCCTGCTGCCAAATCTCGTCAAGGGTTTTTCTAAAAACTGGGAGTACAGCAAGTCCACCTTATTGAATTCCTCGGAATGCATGAAAAGACATGCAGACAAGAGACGTCTGGATCCGCCCCTGTTTTGCCCTGGGGAAAAGGTCTGGCTATCGTCTAAGTATGTCTGTATCAAGGTACCCTTCTATAAACTGGGCCCTCACTTCATCAGTCCATTTGAGGTTCTAAAACAGATTTACCCAGTAGCCTACAAGCTCAGACTCCCGGCCTCTTTACATATCCCCAATTCTTTTCATGTGTCTCTCCTCAAGCCTGTGGTTCTCAGTCCTTTTTTCAAAGATTTTGGTGCCACTCCTGCTCCAGTCAGCACTGAAGACGTTTTCAAGGTAGAGAACATTCTGGTCACCAAGAGGGTAAGAGGAAAAACTTTTTTTCTTGTGGATTGGAAGGGGTTTTGTCCTGAGGAGACCTTCTGGAGAGATTCCTTGCAGGCTTGAAAAAGAGGGGGCGTAAAGGGGGTGGGGGTTCTGTAGTACCAGCGTCCTTGCACGCTGGCCCACTACCCCAGCAGGGAAGCCGACTTACTCACCACCATGGCTCCCGTCCAGCGCTCCCTCTTCCTTCCTCATTGGCTGTAGCTCGGGATACACAGATCCTTAGGCACTTTGCTTAGAGCGCGCACACTCCTTTCTTAAAGGGGCCGCACGCGCGTCATCCTAAAATGTCCTCAGCCAATGGCTGGGAGACACTATTTAAGGCACCTCCACCTGCATGGAGGTGCCTGTGCAACGTTGTTAGTCTGTTTCCAAAAATGGTTGCTAGTTCTTAGGTCCCTAGTGCTCGTATCTCAGTACAGTGATACGTGATATCTTGATAAATGAGTGCATCTACTTATGAATTTTCTGAGATGCGAGCCACCGCTCAGTTGATTTATTGTTATATGATGCGATCCGAGATCTGAGTTACGAGCGACGTGATTATTCTGCTGCGTAAGCATCTCTGTCTTTGCTGTTGTGCTTTTGACCTTTTTTTGTGAATCATTTTCCTGGGCTAGACTCTATTTCTAGCACTCCTTCCGGCATGCATTTGACATGGGGCTGTTGTACATAGGATAATGGTTATTTTTTGCTTTATGCTTCTGCTATTTTTCTGTGGCTGTAGTGTATGTTATTTCACATGTGCAGCAAGGTACACTATTATGTGCACTCTCTGACTCTTTGGAGTGTTGGCTTTAGGATTCAATATTTGCTATATCTATATGTGAAGATGATTAAGTGAAGTTAAACTGTACTTATTTTTATTTATTTTTTTATTACACATTTAATAGTTTTTCATACTGTACATTACTGTATTTGTTATTAATAAACAAAAAAAATTGGTGTGTTTTTTTGGAGGGCTCGAACAGATTAATAGCATTTCAATTCATTTTAATAGGGAAATTTAATTTGATATAAGAGTAAATTGAGTTAAGAGCTCGGTCACAAAACTAATTAAACTCGTCGTAAGACAAGGTTTTACTGTATACCTGTCCTGTATACAGGTATACAGTATACAGGACATGTATACCAGGGTTGGACTGGGACTTAAATTCAGCCCTGGCATTTGAGAGCACACAGGCCCATTTGCTATGAAGTGAATGTGATATATGTTCGTCGATTTTTGTGGATCGCTCGATATATATCACATTTACAGAATGCAAACTGCTGTGGAGCCAGAATAACACGATGTGAAATTTAAAGGGAACCTGTCAGGTCAGATAACTATTTACTTGCAGATGAAGGGTTAATTTGCAGGTTAATTGCATTATGAAGGTGCCCTGCCGCTGTACTAAAAAGTGTGGCACCTGGGACAAAATACATTTTATCTCTCCCAGGAGCCACTGACTTTCAGTCATGCAGGCGTGTCCAAAATAATTACAGTCACTGCACACAGCAGTGAGAGCAGCAGCTGTAAGCATGCCCTGGCACTATGACTGACAGCCGGCTACACACTGATGCACAGCTGGCTGTCAGTCAAGGAAAGATTGCAGCAAACAGGGACCAGGCCCACCCACAAAAGTGACTTCACTATCAGGGGCAGGGCTGGTCTCTGCTCTCCCAGTTTCCTGCTTACAATGCACTATTACAGTGCTCTCTCTTTCCAGCACATCACTTCTCATTAGAGCTGGCAAGGTTGTGCACTGTCACTGTGCACTGAGAAAAAGATTGCATAGTGACAAGGGAAGTCCTACTGAGCATACATCAGAATTGATAAATGACACATGCACAGTAGAGCAGGGACTAGCCCAGCCCTTAAAATGTATGTCACTGATGATGCCATTGGCAGACACAAACAGAAAAGGGCCCCTGTGCAAGAGCAGTATATGGGCCCTTTGCAGTCCTATAGCTCATCATAATGCACAATTCCACCTGTTTTGGAGGTGGAAATGGGCCCCCTGACCTCTTGGGCCACTGTGCGGCACCACAGGTTACATCAATGATATGTCCGCCCCCTGAATGACACTTCGTTTTAGGGTGCAGAGGCTGTGGACTGACTGCAGCCTCTGCCTCTGCCTTCTGATGACAACTCGTTTGAGTATCCCAGCATGCAATGGGGATTTTCAAACAGAACATCATCAAAGAGGAAATAGATAAAAAAAATATCTAAAGCAGTTAGATTAGAGAGGGAATAATAAGGGCTTTTTAATTAAAGTATACTAGAAATGCTATTCAATTATAAAAAAAATAGTAATTTAGGATGAAAATCATTATTAGCTTTGGGCCACCCCTACAAGGTGCATTGACTGCACCTAAATATACCATTAAAGGGAACATGTCAGCTGCCCTAACTACCTAAACCACCACCATGACTGTATTAGCCCCTTTTTGTTGCTTAGTGATTGATGATAAATGTAAAATTAAAGGGGTTGTCCACTACTTGGACAATCTGTTATGTTGTGCAACTTAGAACTAAGGAATAGGAGGGAAAAGCTGTCCCTGCACTGAGACTCAGCTTAACCCTACGCTGGGGTGGGTGCCCTATTCCTTGTGAATAGCCCCAGCGAAACTCCTGCACTGAACTCAAACGAAGACCTGTAGGAAGGGGAAAGGGGTCCCTAAAAGACCTAAGGACTGGGAGCAAAAACAGGAGACCTCCTAACAGAAAAGTTAGTTGCAGAAACGAAGATTAAAGGGATCAAAACTGGTTGAACAAGAAGTCCCAGGATATCAATTGTCCAAAGCACAAAAAACTTAACAAGGCAACTTAGCCAGAGCACGAGCATAACAACACTGATGTCCAGCGGGGAATGGGAGACAGGTGCTGAGTAATAAAGAGTGAAGAGATCACATGACCAAGACACCCAGCACCAGAGGAAAAGACTAGAAGCCAGCAAACCACAACAAGATGGCCGATAGTAAATCAACATAGATTCTAACACAATCCCTTCTAAATCACTATTGCTTTATTACACCCAGTAAAAAATATAACACTTTTACTCACCTTTGGTGCTGATGGCGTTCCAGGTGATGCCTGTAGCAATTCAGCAGCTTCTTCCTCCCTTCCTTTGGACATAACTTGCATCCAAAGAAGGTGAGAAACCAGACCCAGCTCTCACTTTCTCTGCATGTCTGGATTTGTCCAAAAGCAAGAATGAGAGGAGAGTCTTCAATTTAGACCCCTTTAAGCTGACTGGCTGCAATGACGTCATGCCCTCCTTCCTCCTTTATTTACTGAATGTGGCTAGGAAGAAGCAGAGGTCAGATCACCACTGAATTAAATCCCTGCACAGTGTAGAATCTTTATAGAACAATTGGGTCATCAGGGGGAAGGTTTGCCCTTCCCTGGGAAGAAGGAGAGGCCCACAGCTGACACCAACCCCTCTAGCATTTGCCAGCACCTGCCTGCTTGTATAATAGCCGTGCCCACAGCACCTTCCTGCCTGTATACCAGCCGTGCCTGCCTGCCAGTATATCAGCCGTGCCTGTCAGCACCTGCCTGTGTCAGTTGTCCCAGTCACTAAACCTGCCGTGCTTACCTGTACTTGCCAAGTCTACGCATTCCTGGCCGTTCTAGCCTCCTGTCACTTGGGAGTCAGCTGCTGTGCATCCGAGGTCAGTCATGGTGTACACATGGTTCCGCGTCCTTGGATCATGGTATCATTAGCTGCCGTGCATCCAAGGTCAGACTTGGTGTGGCACCTAGTTACCCCCCTCCAGGCTCACCTCAGGCCACGGCACAATGGTTCCAGTTCATAACAATAGTCTTGTCAGATGAGACCAAAATAGAACTCTTTGGATGCCATAATACACACCATGTTTGGAGATCGAAAGGCACTGCATATCACTCAACCATACCAAAAGTGAAGTTTGGAGGTGGGAACATCATGGTGTGGGGCTGTTTTTCAACACATGGCACTGGCAAACTTCATATAATTGAGGGAAGGATGAATGGACAAATGTACCTAGACATTCTTGCTAAAAATCTGCTGCCATCTACCAGGATGATGAAGATAAAATGAGGGTTTACATTTCGGCAAGACAATGATTCCAAACGCACAGCCTAAAAAACTCTCATTTGGTTTCAGGTAAAAAAAAAATAAAGCTGCTAGAATAACTCAGCCAATAACCTGACATGAATTGAATAGAACATTTATGGAAAGAACTAAAGCTCAGAGTTCATAAAAGGAGCCCACGGGACATTTAGGATTTGAAGAGGGTTTGTGTGGAAGAATGTGACAAAATAACACCTGAGCAATGCATGCAAGTTATGGCATTATTATAGCTGTTTACCAAAACATATTCAAGATACAATTATATAATCAATCTGGGCTTAAAGTGTTGACTCTCAGCTTAAGGCCACGGCCCCACTATCAGTATTTGGTCAGTATTTTTTCCCAGGAGTGGGAGCCAAAACCAGGAGTGGGTGATCAAAGCAGAATTGGTGACTTGTTTCTATTATACCTTTTCTCTGATTGTTCCTCACCTGGTCTTGGCTCCCACTCCTGAGAGAAAATACTGACCGATTACTGACCAAATACTGATAGTGGGGCCGTGGCCTTAATTTGAGGGTATTCACATCCTAAATGAAGTAAAGGTTTAGCGATTACAGCTTTTTCGTGTGGATCTGACTTTTTCAAGAGACCAAAAGTAACTGGACAATTATCTTAAAACCTCCTTCATTGGCTGTATGTGCTCTTCCCTCATTAATCTACTATCAATTAAGCAGGTAAAAGGTCTGAAGCTGGCCAATTCAACAATTTGGTACATTGTGAAAAAAAAAGTGTACTGGTGAGCTTGGAAACTCAAAAAGGCATTGACGTCCATGGAAGAAAACAGTGGTAGATGATCGCAGAATCCTTTCCATGGTGAAGAAAAGCCCCTTCACAATATCAACTTAAGTGAAGAACATTTTCCAAGAAGTAGGTTTTTCAGCGTTTATGTCCACCATAAAAGAGAAAACTTCATGAGAGCAAATCAGAGGGTTCACCTCAAGGTGGAAACCATTAATCAGACTTAAAAATACAAAGGCCAGTTTAGACTTTGCAAAAAACATCTAAAGAAGGCAGAGAAACCCCCTGAGCCTTAAGCCCCCCGTCTCACATAGCGAGATCGCTAGCGAGATCGCTGCTGTGTCACGGTTTTGGTGACGCAACAGCGACCTCACCAGCGATGTCGCTATGTGTGACACTTTGCAGCGATCAGGCCCCTGCTGTGAGGTCGCTGATCGCTGCATAATGTCCTGGACCTTTTTTTGGTCGTTGCCCTCCCACTGGTCAGCACACATCGCTGTGTGTGACCAGCGGGAGCAGCGATCAGGCTGGTAATCATGATAAACATCGGGTTACTAGGGGCACACGCGCACCTAGTAAACCGCTGTTTATCATGGTTACGAGCCTGCTAAAGTGACCGGTAACCTCCCGCTCACCGTAGCAGAGTGGTAACCATGATAAACAGCGGGTTACTAGGTGCGCGTGTGCCCCTAGTAACCTGATGTTTACCATGGTTACCAGCCTGCATCTGCTTCAGCAGGCTGGTAAGCAGGAGCAGGACATCGTGGAAAGATTCTTTCCATGATGTCGCTGCTCCCTGATCGCTGGTGAGCCTGCCTGTTTGACAGCTCACCAGCGACCACATAGCGACGCAGCAACGATCCCTGACAGGTCGTATCGTTGTCGGGATCGTTGCAGCGTCGCTAAGTGTGACAGGGCCTTAAAGGAGTGATTCTGCTCTAGGAGGAAGGATCACAGTAGGCGGGGGGTGGGGGGGAGGGGTGGGGCTTATTGGCCTGTGGGCTTATTGTAAGGAGGGTGGGGCTGAGAGGGGGGAGGGAAGGTAACTCCTCTCTTTGTGTGATATTTCTTTCTGTGGACAAGATGGAGGATGGACAGGAGCAGTAGCAGGAGAGTATAATACTGAGGCTATCAGCTGATATTATACATTTCACATTTCGGGTATTAGCATAATACTGGGGGTTATTATCACCTCTCATTATGGATGATATGACCACATTCACCTCAGACACCATGTATTAGTGTAGTATCAGCTCCTACACCATATATCTGATCAATATTACCTCAGAAATTCATGTAGCCGCCATTTTCCTCATGTGACTGCTGCAACTTGCCTCGGATGCTGCTCCTGTGTGACCTCCTTGCAGACATCGCTGATATAGCAAATATTACTCATCACGGATTACACACTGCTGTCATCTATACACGGATTATACACTGCTGTCATCTATATACTGATTGTACACTGCTGTCATCTATATACTGATTGTACACTGCTACCTTCTAGGAAAGCCGAGAGATGGCCATCACAGTGTAATAGTACAGGACCGATCATGGACACATACAGTGTCTGCCATTACAATGCTCTCTATAGTGGAGCTGGACAGACACATTTACTAGAGACTGGTGAGAGGGGTCGGGGGGTGGTATGTAAGAGGAGATGCTACACACAGTGTCAGCACAAGGTATACTCATCCTGCTGTGGGCTGTTTTAGCCTTCCCCACCTTCAAATGTATGGAGTCTGGTCACTGGTATGTGACCTGGTGTGATACTGATAATGCTGTAGGGGTAATCTGTTATATACTAATCATGTTGTGTGTACGGATCCTGTGTATGAAGGTTATCATTCCTCATTATATATGGGTAATCTACCGGTGCAGTATTCTTATCTATACAGATCCAGTATATCCAGTGTATTATCCCCAGTATATACACTGCTCAAAAAATAAAGGGAACACTCAAATAACCCATCCTAGATCTGAATGAATGAAATATTCTCATTGAATACTTTGTTCTGTACAAAGCTGAATGTGCTGAATACAAAATCACACAAAAATCATCAATGGAAAATAAATTTATTAACCAATGGAGGCCTGGATTTGGAGTCACCCCCAAAATTAAAGTGGAAAAACGCACTACAGGCTGATCCAACTTTGATGTATTGTCCTTAAAACAAGTCAAAATGAGGCTGAGTATTGTGTGTGGTCTCCACGTGCCTGTATGACCTCCCTACAACGCCTGGGCATGCTCCTGATGAGGCTGAGTATTGTGTATGGCCTCCACGTGCCTGTATGACCTCCCTACAACGCCTGGGCATGCTCCTGATGAGGCTGAGTATTGTGTGTGGCCTCCACGTGCCTGTATGACCTCCCTACAACGCCTGGGCATGCTCCTGATGAGGTTGCGGATGGTCTCCTGTGGGATCTACTCCCAGACCTGGACTAAAGCATCCGCCAACTCCTGGACAGTCTGTGGTGCAACGTGACGTTGGTGGATAGAGTGAGATATGATGTCCCAGATGTGCTCAGTCGGATTCAGGTCTGGGGAACGGACGGGCCAGTCCATAGCTTCAATGCCTTCATCTTGCAGGAACTGCTGACACACTCCAGTCACATGAGGTCTGGCATTGTCCTGAATTAGGATGAACCCAGGGCCAACCGCAAAAGCATATGGTCTCACAAGGGGTCTGAGAATCTCATCCCGGTACCTAATGGCAGTCAGGCTACCTCTGGCAAGCACATGGAGGGCTGCGCAGCCCTCCAAAGAAATGCCACCCCACACCATTACTGACCCACTGCCAAACCTGTCATGCTGAAGGATGTTGCAGGCAGCAGATCATTCTCCACGGCATCGTCAGACTGTCACGTCTGTCACATGTGCTCAGTGTGAACCTGCTTTCATCTGTGAAGAGCACAGGGCGCCAGTGGCGACTTTGCCAATCCTGGTGTTCTGTGGCAAATGGCAAGCGTCCTGCACGGTGTTGGGCTGTGAGCACAACCCCCATCTGTGGACGTCGGGCCCTCATACCACCCTCATGGAGTCGGTTTCTAACCGTTTGTGCAGACACATGCACATTTGTGGCCTGCTTGAGGTCATTTTGCAGGGCTCTGGCAGTGCTCCTCCTGTTCCTCCTTGCACAAAGGCGGAGGTAACGTTCCTGCTGCTGAGTTGTTGCCCTCATACGGCCCCCTCCACGTCTCCTGGTGTACTGGCCTGTCTCCTGGTAGCGCCTCCAGCCTCTGGACACAGCCAACCTTCTTGCCACAGCTCGCATTGATGTGCCATCCTGGATGAGCTGCACTATCTGAGCAACTTCTGTGGGTTGTAGAGTCTGTCTCATGCTACCACGAGTGTGAAAGCACAACCAACATTCAAAAGTGACCAAAACATCAGCCAGAAAGCATTGGTACCGAGATGTGGTCTGTGGTCCCCACCTGCAGAACCACTCCTTTATTGAGGGTGTCTTGATAATTGCCAATAATTTCCATCTATTGTCTATTCCATTTGCACAACAGCATGTGAAATTGATTGTCAATCAGTGTTGCTTCCTAAGTGGACAGTTTGATTTCACAGAAGTTTGATTTACTTGGAGTTATATTCTGTTGTTTAAGTGTTCCCTTTATTTTTTTGAGCAGTGTATGTATTTTCTCACTATATATGTATGATCTGGGTACTCTGACTATATATGTGTAATGGGTATACAAACTCCAACCCTATTCTATATACTTATGTTTACAGAGGCAGTATTCTCACTATATACTTTATGGGTCTAGGCGCCATCCCTGTGTGGTATAATTATGGATACAGAGAAAGTATATCAAGGGTATATATTCTCTCACTATATACTAAATGTGTTATATGGGTCCAGCCTCGATCCCTGGGTGGTATTCTTATGTATACAGAACCAGTATATCAAGGGTATATATACTCTCACTATATGCTATTGTTTTAATATGGTTCTATGCTTCATCCCTGTTCAGTATACTTATGTACACAGAGACAGTATATCAAGGGTATTCTCACTATACTATATACAGAGCCAGTATATCAAGGGTATTCTCAGTATACTATATGTACACTATATACTGTATGTGTAATATGGGTACAGGCTCCAACCCTATGTGGTATACGTATCATATAGGCAGAGCCAGTATATCAAGGGTATTCACACTATATACTGTGTGTGTAATATGTGTACAGGTGCCATCCCTGTGTGGCATATGTATAATGCATACAGATACTGTGAATCCAGTTAGTCACTCCTCACTATACATTTTGCATGTTTATGTGACCTCCATCTATGCTATATACGGTTCATGTTGTATATACTGATCCTGTGATACAGGTTATTCCCCTATATACAGTTGTGCTCAAAAGTTTACATACACCTGCATAATTTTTGCTTTCTTGGCCTTGTTTCAAAGAATATGAATGATAACAAAAAACTTTCTCCACGCACGGTTATTGGTTGGGTGAAGCCATTTATTGTCAAACTACTGTGTTTTCTCTTTTTACATCGTAATGACAACCAAAAACATCCAAATGACCCTGATCAAAAGTTTACATATCCCATTTCTTAATAACATGTATTGCCCCCTCTAACATCAATGACAGCTTGAAGTCTTTTGGAGTAGTTGTGGGTGAGGTTCTTTAATTTCTCAGATGGTAAAGCTGCCCATTCTTCTTGGCAAAAAGCCTCCAGTTCCTGTAAATTCCTGGGCTGTCTATCATGAACTGCGCGCTTGAGATCTCCCCAGAGTGGCTCAATGATATTGAGGTCAGGAGATGGAGATGGCCACTCCAGAACCTTCACTTTGTTCTGCTGTAGCCAATGACAGGTCGTCCAAGTACGTCCCATGCGCAGCTTCCGGGCTGATGAGTGCAAATTTGCCTCCAGTATTTGCTGATAACGTGCTGCATTCATCTTTCCTTCAACTGTTTCCAAGTTTCCTGTGCATTTTTAGCTCACACATCCCCAAAATATCAGCGATCCATGTCCGTGATTTACTGTAGGAATGGTGTTCCTTTCATCATAGGCCTTGTTGACTTCTCTACAAATGTAACGTTTATGGTTGTGGCCAATAGGTTCAATTTTGGTCTCATCACTCCAAATTACCTTGTTCCAGAAGTTTTGAGGCTTGTTTCTGTGCTGTTTGGCGTATTGTAATTGAGATACTTTGTGGCATTTGCACAGTAATGGCTTTCTTCTTGATTCGACCATGCAGCCCAATTTTCTTCAAGTGCCTCCTTATTGTGCATCTTGAAACAGCCACACCACTAGTTTTCAGAGAGTCTTGAATTTCAGCTGATGTTATTTGTGGGTTTTTCTTTGCATCCCGAACAATTTTCCTGGCATTGTGGCCGAAACTTTGGTTGGTCTACCTGACCGTGGTTTGGTTTTTACAGAGACCCTGATGTTCCATTTGTTAATCACAGTTTGAACGCTGATGACTGGCATTATCAATTCCTTGGATATTTTTTTGTATCCCCTTCCTGTGTTATACAGTTCAACTACCTTTTCCCGTAGATCCATTGACAACTCTTCTGCTTTCCCCATGACTCACAATCCAGAAACTTCAGTGGCTGGATGAAAGATGCAAGAGTCTGTCTGGATACAAGAAACTCACTCAGCTTTTATGCACACACACTGATTACAAGCAAACAGGTCACAGGTGAGGATGTTACCTTTAGTAGCCAATCAAACCCATTTGTGTCAAATTCTGTGCATGTTATCAGGCCAAAATTACCAGGGCATGTGAAATTTTGATCAGGGTCATCTGGATGTTTTTGGCTGTCATTAAGATTTAAAAAGATAAAACACAGTAGTTTGACAATAAATGGCTTCACCCAACCAATAACCATAAGTGGAGAAAAAGTTTTTTGTTATAATTCATATTCTTTGAAACAAGGCCAAGAAAGGAAAAATTTTGCCGGGGTATGTAAACTTTTGAGCACAACTGTATATATATACAGGGCTGCCACCAGGAATTTCAGGGCCCCACACTGGCAAAATTTTCGGGCCCCCTTGAGACTCCGCCCAAGCTCCACCCAAACTCCGCATCCACCTCAGCTCCGCCTCCACATCTCAAAACTTCCAAAGTCCCACCCCTCACTCTTGGAAAAAGTCTATTTCTGCACCACGTCCTCACCAAATCACATATTAACAGTTCCCATCGAACACCAGATCACATACATAGCCAGCAGCTTTTGTTTTGGCCAAGAGATTTTTGAAGCCGCCACCACAACAAGGGGACTCTTCTGGCTGGGTCCTACTCTACTCTAACCTATTAAATATCCAGTACTCTTTTTAAGTATATTTGTATTTATTTTTCTTTAAGAGAATGTGTCACGTACATTTTTTAAAATGACCAATAATATCACATACAAGGGACAAATACCGTCACACCATGGCCACCACATAGTGACCGAACAACACCGCATATGACTCGCCCCCTGGGCCGGGGGGCACTCGGATCCGGGCAGTAGGGGAACGATGGGAGTAGTAGTGGCAACCCGGTTCCGTGGCTCAGGGTGGTCAGGCCAGTCATAGTCCGTTATGTGCTGATGATTATGTCCGACTACGCCATACGTGGATTGCGGTTATTAGGAACCGCCGCTGCATGCAGACCACTGGGGCTGATGAGGTGTGCAGCTAGGATAGTGTGACTCCCCACGGGAAGAGTGCGGCCCCAGGGCAGTATAATGGATGGTGGGAGTGATGGTAGTGAGAGTCCCAGTGCTGATAGTGCTGGAGGAGCAAGGAGCACACAGACAACAGGTTGCAGTCCAGGGTCTTTACTAGAACAGGTAAACTGACCCACAAACAGTCCCGGCTAGGAGGGGACCTGGATGTCTGAGAGCAATGGGGAAATTGGCCCTGGTCAGGGTGAGGGTGTAGGCCTACCGTGCTTTCTGCGCTCCTTCTGGCTATCTCCTCCTGATAGGGTAACAGCCCACGTTTCCGAGCTTTCCGTGTACTCTCGCCTGTATGGCCTGCAACGTGGGTTCCTTTCTGCTAGGCCAAGGAATATACAGTCCCCTGCGGACTGGTTATCTGCTGGGGGATGTGGAATCCTCCCAGCCTCAGACACCAAAGTCTGGTAAATTAAGTCCTTTATCTGCCAAGACAGACTCACTTCGCCTCTTGTCTCTGGCTTGTGGCTCTCCTCCTGCCACACTTCCTCTTAGGTGCAATACAACTTTCTGTCCCTGCTCTGCTCCGGGACACGTCTCAGTGCTGAGACAGGCCATCCAGTTCTCTCTAACCCTGCCCCCAGTACCAGCTTTTATAGGGGCAGCCAGCTCCCCCTACTGGCCTGAGACAGGAGGCATTGCATGCTAATGTTCCCCTGACCAGAGAACCTCCCCCTTGCTCTCAGACACAGCTTTATTACATTTTGTGGCATCCAGGCCAGGGTGACACATTCCCCCCTATTAAAATTTAGTACTCCGGGACTAAACAATAAACAGAGACAATATGCATAACCATAAAACATTAATAGACAACGACGCACAGATTGAGTTCTTAAGGTCACAGTGTGGTCTGTGACCGGGTGTCCATATCACCAATACAACGGGGAGCCTTAACCAGGTGGGGGTCTGTCCTACCCCAAGTCCTTTACAGTCTTAGTTCATTCCTGGGTTAGGCTCCGAACGCAGTCCATACAAGGTCCCGGTTATTAAAAGTCCATAACCTTCGAGTCTGTATGGCAACTGTAAGGAACTGAAACACACAATTACTAATCTCGCATGTAACTTGGCAAACAATTCAACATTTGGCAACAGGGTTATTTACAATTTTAGTACACTCTATATTCTCCAGCAAGCGGGTATTATTATTATTATTATTATTTATTGTTATAGCGCCATTTATTCCATGGCGCTTTACATGTGATAGGGATATACATAACAAAAGCATTTACATAATCTTAACAAAAAGAGTCAGCGACTGGTACAGGAGGAGCGAGGACCCTGCCCGCGAGGGCTCACAGTCTACAAGGGATGGGTGAGGATACATTAGGTGAGGGTAGAGCTGGTCGTGCAGTGGTGTTTACTGCAGGTTGTAGGCTTGTCGGAAGAGGTGGGTCTTCAGGTTCCTTTTGAAGGTTTCCACAGTCGGCGAGAGTCTGATATGTTGGGGTAGAGAGTTCCAGAGTAGGGGGGAAGCACGGGAGAAATCTTGTATACGATTGTGGGAGGAGGAGATAAGAGGTGAGTAGAGAAGGAGATCTTGTGAGGATCGGAGGTTGCGTGCAGGTAAGTACCGGGAGACTAGGTCACAGATGTATGGGGGAGACAGGTTGTGGATGGCTTTGTATGCCATGGTTAGGGTTTTGAACTGAATTCTCTGGGCAATGGGGAGCCAGTGAAGGGATTGACAGAGAGGAGAGGCCGGGGAATAGCGGGGGGAGAGGTGGATTAGTCGAGCAGCAGAGTTTAGGATAGATTGGAGAGGCGCAAGAGTGTTGGAAGGGAGGCCACGGAGCAGGAGGTTGCAGTAGTCGAGGCGGGATATGATGAGGGCATGCACTAGTGTTTTTGCAGAGTCTTTGCTGAGGAATGCACGGATCCGGGAGATGTTTTTGAGTTGGAGTCGGCAGGAGGTGGAAAGGGCTTGGATATGTGGCTTGAAGGAAAGATCAGAGTCAAGGGTTACCCCAAGACAGCGAGCTTGTGGGACTGGGGAGAGTGAACAGCCATTGACGTTGATGGATAGGTCGGATGGGGGATGTGAATGAGAGGGTGGAAAGATGATGAACTCTGTTTTATCCATGTTGAGTTTTAGAAATCTGTCGGAGAAGAAGGATGAGATGGCGGACAGACATTGTGGGATTCTGGTTAGTAGGGAGGAGATATCGGGTCCAGAGAGGTAGATCTGTGTGTCGTCAGCATAGAGGTGATACTGAAAACCGTGAGATTCTATGAGCTGTCCCAGGCCGATGGTGTAGATGGAGAAGAGCAGAGGTCCTACAACTGAACCTTAGGGGACACCGACAGATAGGGGGCGAGATGAGGAGGTGGTGCGTGAGTGGGAGACGCTGAATGTCCTGTCTGTTAAGTATGAGGAGATCCAAGATAGAGCCAAGTCTGTGATGCCAAGAGATGAGAGAATCTGGAGTAAGAGGGAATGGTCCACTGTGTCAAAGGCAGATGACAGGTCCAGAAGGAGGAGGATGGAGTAGTGTTGCTTGGATTTGGAATTTAGTAGGTCGTTGGTGACTTTGGTCAGGGCAGTTTCAGTCGAGTGATGCGGTCGGAAGCCAGATTGTAGACGGTCGAAGAGGGAGCAGGAGGAGAGGTGGGAGGACAGTTCAAGGTGGACATGTTGTTCTAGAAGTTTTGAGGCAAAGGGGAGGAGTGATATGGGGCGGTAGCTAGTCAGAGAGGAAGGGTCAAGGGAGGGCTTTTTGAGGATGGGTGTGATTGCGGCATGTTTGAAACATGAGGGGAAGACTCCGGTTGTTAGTGACAGATTGAAGAGGTGGGTTAGGGTTGGGATGAAGACTGTGGTGAGGTTAGTGATGAGGTGGGATGGGTTGGGTCAAGTTCGCAGGTGGTGAGGTGTGATTTGGAGAGTAAAGAGGAGACTTGACCTTCTGTAATGGTGGAGAAGTGGGGTTTGGAGGAGGAGGGTTGAGTAGATATGAGGAGGGGTTGTGTGGACTTTAGGCAAAAGTTTTGTCTGATGGTGTCAATCTTCTGTTTGAAGAATGATGCAAAGTCGTCGGCTGAGATGAGAGAAGAGGGAGGAGGTGCTGGGGGACGAAGGAGAGAGTTGAAAGTGTTAAATAGCTGTTTAGGGTTGTGAGATAGGGAGGATATGAGAGATGAGAAGTAGGTTTGTTTTGCTGTAGTGAGTGCGGACTTGAAATTAGTGAGGGATTGCTTGAATGCGATGAAGTGCTCGATGGAGTGAGACCTTTTCCATCTCCGCTCCGCAACCCTGGAGGTATCTGTCCCTTTGTGCTCCTGGTTGATCTACGTAGCCCACTGTCTGGTGGTGGACTAACCTGGCTTTCCCCACTAGCGTTAGGGGTACAGCTACCAGCTGGGTGTACAGGTAGGGCAGGCAGCTGTCTGCGGGTCCTTTGGCTTACCGCAGGCATGGCAGGCTCACTGTCAGCAGAGGGTTGACTCTCCTGGGCTGCTGGTACAGGCTCTTCTGCCTCTGGAACCGCTTGCTCCTCTTCACCTTCCGGCTCTGGTGTTGGTTGTTGCTGTGCCGGTTGCAGGAAATGCAGGACGGGTACCACTATGGCATCATTTTATGCGAGTCCAGGACTGAGGGAACTCTCCGAGAACGGTGCTGATCATTTCTTCCTTGTCCTCTGCGGGTTCAAGGTCACTCTGGTCCTCTTCTGCACTATGGAGTTGCTCGAGGAATCTTTTGAGGTGGTCTCTGGAGACGGTGCTAGTGGTTTCTCCTCCGTCCTTGGTGATCACGCACACCTTCGGGTTGTCGTGATCAGACTGCAGTACGGTGTAGGGTTCCCTTTCCCACTGGTCGTCCAACTTATGTAGCCTTCTCTTCCGCTTCAGGACCTGCTCACCAGGTTCTAGGGGACCAGCAGGGGCGTGTTGGTTGAAGAGTCTTTCTTGCCTTTCTTGACCTGGGCCAGGCTCCTCTCCACACTCTCCTGTACCTTCTTGTACTGCAGTTGCCTTTCCGTATCCCAGTCCGCATCCGGGGAGGTGTCCTCAGGCGTTAGGACTCCCATCTCCAGGTCTACGGGCAGCTTACCTGGTCTGGCTCGCATCAGGTAAGCCGGGGTGCAGTTGGTAGCATTCACCGGGATATGATTGTACAAGTCTATCAGGTCCGGCAGTTTTTCTGGCCACAGGCTGCGTTCCTCCAGGGGCAACGTCTTCAGGAGATCAATGACTATATTGTTCATCTTCTCACACATCCTGTTGGTTTGGCGGTGGTAAGGCGTTGTACGAATCTTCTTACAGCCATAGAGGTTGCAGAACTCCTGGAAGATTTCAGCTTCGAACGCTGGACCCTGGTCTGTCAGGACCTGTTCCGGATACCCGTGTGGACGGCAGAAGTATTGCTGGAAGGCTCTGGCCGCTGTTTGGACTGTCAAGTCTTTTACCGGGACCACCACGAGAAAACGGGAATAGTGGTCCACGATTGTCAGGGCATAGATGTATCCTGACCGGCTTGGAGCCAATTTGACGTGGTCCAGAGCTACCAGCTCGAGAGGCTGCGTGGTGACTATGGGCCTCAAGGGTGTCTTCTGGCTGGTGCGGTCCTTCCTCCTTAGGTGACCAGGGCCACAGTCTCTGCTCCATTTTTCTACAGCTCCTCTCATGCCGACCCAAAAGAACCTTCCTCTTAGCAGGAACTCCAGTTTCTTCCAACCGAAGTGTCCCGCTCTGTCATGGTAAGCTCCCAGGACCATAGCTGCATCCCGCCTTGGGACCACGACTTGCCAGGTCAGCTCGCGCGTCCGGTGGTTGACAATCTTTCTGCACAACTTGCCTTCGTAGAGGAACAGCTTGCTCTTCTCTTTCCATAGCTGCTTAGCTTCCTCTGGAGCATCCGGATCCATGCGGGCATCTTCCTGGGTCAGCAGATCTTTCACCAGGCGGATGGCAGGGTCACTATCTTGGGTCTCAGCCCAGCTGCGGTGAGGTAGGGGATTGATCATCACGGTTGTTAGATCCTCCTCCTTCACGCGGTGGGAGTATTGAGCGGCTGCATACCGGTGAAACGCGGGGAGTTCTACCTCCTCCAGCTCTTCTGGGTCTTCGTCACCTTCAGTTAAGTGAGGCATCCTCGATAGGGCGTCAGCGTTGGCATTGGTTTTGCCTGCCCGATATTTGATCACGAAGTCATAGTTGGAGAGACGGGCCATCCACCGCTGTTCTAGGGCACCTAGTCTTGCATTGTCCAGGTGTGTCAACGGGTTGTTGTCCGTGTACACGGTGAACTTTGCGGAGGCCAGGTAATGCTTGAAGCGTTCCGTCACGGCCCACACCACCGCCAAGAATTCTAGCTTGAAGGAGCTGTAATTCTCCGGGTTCCTCTCAGTGGGCCTCAGCTCCCGGCTGGCGTATGCGATCACCCGTTCTCTGCCCTGTTGGTTTTGGGACAGTACGGCTCCCAGTCCCACATTACTGGCGTCTGTGTGGAGAATGAAAGGCTGGCCATAATCAGGGTAGGCCAGGATCTCATCCCCCGTGAGGGCCATCTTTAGCTGTCGGAAGGACTCCTCTTCCGGTTTATCCCACTTGAAGGGTGGCTTTTGACTTCTGGACTTAGACTGTCCGATCAGGAGGTCCTGCATAGGAGCTGCCATCTTAGTGAACCCGGGGATGAACCTTCGGTAGTAGCCTACCAACCCGAGAAACTGTCTCACCTCTTTGATGTTCGAGGGGCTTGGCCAGCTCTTGATTGCCGTGACCTTGCCAGGGTCGGGGGCTACTCCTTCCGCACTTACCACGTGCCCTAGGTACTGGACCTTTGGTTTCAGAAGGTGACACTTCGATAGTTTCACCTTCAGGCCATAGCCTGCCAGGGCTTCGAACACCTCGGCCAGGTGCTTCAGATGGTCCTCGTAGGTCTTCGAATAGACGATCACGTCGTCCAGGTAAAGGAGGACCGTCTCGAAGTTTCGGTGCCCTAGACAGCATTCCATCAGCCTCTGGAAGGTCCCTGGTGCGTTGCAGAGCCCGAAGGGCATACAGTTGAACTCACTCAGTCCCATCGGGGTGGTGAAGGCGGTCTTCTCCTTGTCAGCCTCTGCCACAGGAACCTGCCAGTACCCGCTAGTAAGGTCCAAAGTAGAAAAGAAGTTAGCTGATTTTAGTGCGGCTAAAGACTCCTCTATTCTAGGCAGTGGGTATGCGTCTTTATGGGTGATACCATTGATTTGTCTATAGTCTACGCACATTCTCATGGTGCCATCTTTCTTTTTCACCAGAACCAAGGGGGCTGCCCAGGGGCTACAGCTATCTCGAATGACCCCAGCTTCTTTCATTTCTCTTAGCATGCCCTTTGCGTTCTGATAGTGTGCAGGGGGTACAGGTCTGTGTCTCTCTTTTATTGGTGGGTGGCTCCCTGTGGGGATGTGGTGTTCTATCCCTTTTACTCTGCCGAAATCTAGTGGGTGCTTACTAAAGACTCTCTCATACTCCTGTACCACCCGGTAGACTCCTTGTTTTTGGTGCAGGGGAGTGGAGTCAGCACCCACGTGGAGTTTCTGGCACCAGTCCTCCTTTTGTTTCTGGGAGCCATTACCCTCCGCCTGTGGAGATGGAGGCAAGGGTTCCACGGCCCTGATAGCTTTGTGTTCGACAACAAACAGTTTGGCGAGTGTAGCGTACCTGGGTAAGTGTACTTCCCTCTCCCCAATGTTGAGGATGCGGACGGCACCCTCCCATGACGGACATCAACCACCCCCCGGGCTGTCAAAATGGTGGGCCTGCTGTCCGAGTACACGGGTTCTACCATGGCTTGGTAGTCTCTACCTCTCAACCCGATTGCAGTCCGACACCAGATCATCATTTCACTTTTGGGAGGCATGGAAATGGGGAATGGGTCACTCAGTCTTACGCTACCGATCTCACCACCAGACAGTTCTACCTGCTGCCGTCTCATCAGGGCTTTTATCTCCTTGTTGAGGACTCTCTGTTGGCTGGAACTAGCATTCACCGCCACCTGTTGTAGAATTACAATTACCTCTGAAAGACAATTTTCAATCACGTTAGTACCCACAGTTATTTTAGGGTGACTTTCACGACGGTCAATGTCCACAATAATCACTCCCTGTGCCGGTAGTTCAACTTTACCAATTTTAATGGTCATCTCCTTGAACCCCATCTGCGGCACTGGTAAGCCATTACTGGCGATGATGCTCAAGTTACTGTCTGGATACCGTGTGATATCAGCATCAGTCCAATACTGCTTAAAAAGTACATAAGGGATAGTGGTTACTTGCGACCCAGTATCCAGCAAGGTGCTCATGGGGATACCGTCCAGCACCACGGGTAAAACCGGGCGCCCCCCAACGTACTTATCACGCCAATTATAAGGGCCTGGTGATCTTATGCCTGGGGGTTGGCCCTATGCCCCAGGTTGGACCCGTTTAAATTACAGTACCTGGAAATGTGTCCGGGCTGGTTGCATTGACGGCAAATGGGCTGTCCATCCTCTGCGTAGCGGTCTGTGGGCCTCCCTCGAAACGACGGGATCCTCCTCTGTCGACGCCACGGGACATCCTCCGGACTTGAAGCCAGCTCTATGGGTCTTGAAGGGTCCACTTGCAACGGCTGGACGGTCCTGGTCAACGCCGCAACGCTCCTGGTCAGCTCCTGGACTTGGTGGTGCAGGTCTTTCGATGGGGCTTGGTTCAGAGCCTGTGCATCAGCCCCCACGGGGTCCATAGAGGAGGGCGCCGCCTCCTGGTGGTAAGTGAGAGCAGGGCGCCGGGGGTTTATAGCGCCACTGGTTGCAGATTCACGGAGCACCCTTATGGCCCTGTCCTTAAATTGGGCAAAGGTCAGGTCGGGGTTCTGAAAGAACATGAGGCGCAGTTGGGCCCTGTGGGCGCTAGACAGCAGACCTTCTATGAATTGTTCTGTTAGCAGCTTATCCGTTTCCTGCACACTGCCAGGGTCAGTTTGTTGAATAGCCCTCAAGGCTTCCTGCAGATTTAGGGCATAGTCTCTGATGCTGTCCTGTGCCCGCTGCTTACATCCATAGAACCTCATTTTAATTTCAGCGGAGATACGTGTGTCAAAGGTACCCCGCAGCCGGGCCAGAATACCCTTCACAGTCCTTTTCTCCTCAGTGGGCCATGATTTTACCTCCCTTTGGGCTGCGCCAGTTAACTGCCCTGTCAATATGCTGACCTTCTGTTCCTCTGTCAGGGGGTAAACCTGGAACAAACTGTACAGCCTTTCCTTAAAGTCAGTTAGGGCATGGGGCTCCCCTGAGTACTTGTGCAGCCAGGCCGCTCCAGGGATGTAGGGCAGGGAAAAGGGCATCACCGCTGCTGCAGCTGCGTTGGTGGTAGTTGGCGCCTCTGTATCCGACATCTTCCTCCCCCCTAGTTAAGCGTGGCCTATCTTCCGACGATCCTCTTCTGTAGGCCGCGGCTCCGCTGCCGCTGCTCTGGACGAGGACCTTGCGTCGCGTCCTGATGACGTCAGCGTCGCTCTCTCTCCCTTCCAGGACCTTGCGCAGCGTCGGTGCGTGGGGTGGAGCTTCAGGGCTCGCGCGCTTTTGGCGTCCACGCCCCTCTTCTTCCCGCGCGGCTTCCTGAAGATGGCGTCCGACGGCGGGAAAACGACTTCGGATGGCGGGAAAACAGCTGAAGATGGCGGGAACCGACTGAAGATGGCGGGAAACGGCTCCGGATGGCGGGAACCTTCACCACGGTAGGTATGACAGTCTTTTGAAGGCACGCAGTACCCGGTGGTTGCGGGCACGAAATCCTGCCGACTACGCCAAAGCTGACTCGCCCCCTGGGCCGTGGGGCACTCGGATCCGGGCAGTAGGGGAACGATGGGAGTAGTAGTGGCAACCCGGTTCCGTGGCTCTGGGTGGTCAGGCCAGTCGTAGTCCGCTATGTGCTGATGATTATGTCCGACTACGCCACCCGTGGATTGCGGTTATTAGGAACCGCCGCTGCATGCAGACTGCTGGGGCTGATGAGGTGTGCAGCTAGGGTAGCGTGACTCCCCACGGGAAGAGTGCGGCCCCAGGGCAGTATAATGAATGGTGGGAGTGATGGTAGTGAGAGTCCCAGTGCTGATAGTACTGGAGGAGCAAGGAGCACACAGACAACAGGTTGCAGTCCAGGGTCTTTACTAGAACAGGTAAACTGACCCACAAACAGTCCCGGCTAGGAGGGGACCTGGATGTCTGAGAGCAATGGGGAAATTGGCCCTGGTCAGGGTGAGGGTGTAGGCCTACCGTGCTTTCTGCGCTCCTTCTGGCTATCTCCTCCTGATAGGGTAACAGCCCACGTTTCCGAGCTTTCCGTGTACTCTCACCTGTATGGCCTGCGACGTGGATTCCTTTCTGCTCCCGGCCTGGTACGGCTGTGCTGGTCCCTTCTGTTGTGGCAGAGCCTCCAGGCTTCTTAGGCCAAGGAATATACAGTCCCCTGCGGACTGGTTATCTGCTCGGGGATGTGGAATCCTCCCAGCCTCAGACACCAAAGTCTGGTAAATTAAGTCCTTTATCTGCCAAGACAGGCTGACTTGGCCTCTTGTCTCTGGCTAGTGGCTCTCCTCCTGCCACACTTCCTCTTAGGTGCAATACAACTTTCTGTCCCTGCTCTGCTCCGGGACACGTCTCAGTGCTGAGACAGGCCATCCAGTTCTCTCTAACCCTGCCCCCAGTACCAGCTTTTATAGGGGCAGCCAGCTCCCCCTACTGGCCTGAGACAGGAGGCATTGCATGCTAATGTTCCCCTGACCAGAGAACCTCCCCCTTGCTCTCAGACACAGCTTTATTACATTTTGTGGCATCCAGGCCAGGGTGACACACATACAAGGAACAAATACCATCACACCATGACTAGACCACATATTACCACCACAAAGTAACCAAATAATAGGACATTCAAGGAACAAATACCACCACACCATGACCAGACCACATATTACCGCAACATAGTAACCAAAGGAGGGAAAAAAGAAAAGAATCACACAGGTGGACTATAAAGCAGGGGGGAGAAAAATGTAACAATCAAATCATGGGGACTAATACACACAGTACATAATTACATATATCCTTACTGATTCACAGCGACCAACATGATTTCAAACCAGCAATGTAGGGCTAGTAAAGTGTCCGTGCACAAAATTCATTGTTCATAAATATAAGAATAAATATAAGAATAAATATAGAATATATGATGTTAAAGAATACAATAGCAAAATCACGACCGCTATAAAAGTACAGCCAAGATGGAAAAAGTTACTATGGTTCAAATCTGCAACCAAGAGCAAATAAAGTGACAGTGCACACAAGATTCATAAATACCAGATATATTAAGATCATATGAAAGCTCAGATATGGCAGAGAACATAATACAGAGCAACATGTGCCGCCATGAAAAAACTAGCAGCAGCTTGGAAGTGAAGGGAAGTACATACCGTAGTGGTAGAGGAATGCCCCCATGGACGTCTCCAGCCGGGGTGGGGGGGGGAGGGGGCATTTCTCTACCACTACGGTATGTACTTCCATCACTTCCAAGCTGCTGCTAGTTTTTTCATGGCGACACATGTTGCTTTGTATTGTGTTTTCTGCCATATCTGAGCTAGGCATGAGCGAACATTTCAATGTTCGGTTCAAAAAAGTTTGCCGAACAAATTGATATTTGCCGAATTTATTTGCCAACTGTTTGTCGAACATTTCTGAATCCCACAGGAGTCAATGGGGGACCAAAAAAATGCATACACAACACCTAGAAACGGAACCAAAAGCTGCCAAAACACATCAAATTTGGTGTAGACGCCAGGGAAGTGCCATCAATTGACCCAGAGTACAAGTACTATAATTATTATTACTGTGACAGCGACATTTATTCAGTTGCGCTTTACAATTCAAAAGGGGTCACCGACTGGTACAACAGGAGAGAGGACCCCACCTGCGAGGTCGCACGGTCACGGACGTGGTTTGTGGAACCACAGGGCCACGGACCCCGGAGAGCCTGGAGGGGGGTGACTAAGCACCGGACTGTTTACTAGAGCCTCTGATGGTGAGGTTACACTTGGCTCCCAATGAACACCAGGTGCCACTCCAGGACAGACCAACGGACACGCAGCAGCTGGATCCCATAAGATAGGCTAGATGGTGCAGCAGGCAGAGTCTGTACCAGGAGTGCAGCAGGCAGAGTCTGTACCAGGAGGGCAGCAGGCAGAGTCTGTACCAGGAGGGCAGCAGGCAGAGTCTGTACCAGGAGGGCAGCACGTAGAGTCTGTACCAGGAGCGCAGCACGCAGAGTCTGTACCAGGAGCGCAGCACGCAGAGTCTGTACCAGGAGCGCAGCACGCAGAGTCTGTACGAGGAGCGCAGCAGGCAGAGTCTGTACGAGGAGAGCAGCAGGCAGAGTCTGTACGAAGAGCGCAGCAGGCAGAGTCTGTACGAGGAGCGCAGCAGGCAGAGTCTGTACCAGGAGCGTAGCAGGCAGAGTCTGTACGAGGAGTGCAGCAGGCAGAGTCTGTACGAGGAGCGCAGCAGGCACAGTCTGTACGAGGAGCGCAGCAGGCAGAGTCTGTATGAGGAGCGCAGAAGGCAGAGTCTGTATCAGGAGCGCAGCAGGCAGAGTCTGTACGAGGAGCGCAGCAGGCAGAGTCTGTATCAGGAGTGCAGCAGGCAGAGTCTGTACCAGGAGTGCAGCAGGCAGAGTCTGTACCAGGAGCGCAGCAGGCAGAGTCTGTACGAGGAGCGCAGCAGGCAGAGTCTGTACGAGGAGCGCAGTAGGCAGAGTCTGTACGAGGAGCGCAGCAGGCAGAGTCTGTACGAGGAGCGCAGCAGGCAGAGTCTGTACGAGGAGCGCAGCAGGCAGAGTCTGTACCAGGAGCGCAGCACGCAGAGTCTGTACCAGGAGCGCAGCACGCAGAGTCTGTACCAGGAGCGCAGCAGGCACAGTCTGTACGAGGAGCGCAGCAGGCAGAGTCTGTACGAGGAGCGCAGCAGGCAGAGTCTGTACGAGGAGCGCAGCAGGCAGAGTCTGTACGAGGAGCGCAGCAGGCAGAGTCTGTATGAGGAGCGCAGAAGGCAGAGTCTGTATCAGGAGCGCAGCAGGCAGAGTCTGTACGAGGAGCGCAGCAGGCAGAGTCTGTATCAGGAGTGCAGCAAGGACTGGTACGCAACCTTACACAACTTAGACTGCAGAACAGGAAGGTTCCACTACAGCCAACCCAATAGATGGAGACCCAATCAGGATTCCCCACATTTAAAAAAAATAGTGGAAGACACTAGCAATGTCTAATCAATTTCACTACAGAAGAAAGAGTGTAAATAAGACCCACACCTCTTCCAGTACAGCCAACCCAGGAGATGGAGATCTAACCAGGAGTGTTCACATTGCCCTAAATGAGGGCCTAACACCACCAAGTGGCATCAATGTCATCAGACTACAAGTAGTTTAATGCAGACCCATACCTGTCCCACTACAGCCAACCCAGGAGATGCAGACTCAATCGGAAGTGTTTACATTTTAAAAAAATAGGGCCTAAGACCACCATTTCCGTGGCCAACAGATTGGAGATGGTGGAGTTCAACCTCTTAGCTTTGTCGTGTAGGATGATACAATCTTTTACGTGACCACAACAGTGGGATTGAGGGCTGGCTGCAGTGCTGAGAGAGGGCAGAGTACGGTGAAACGGACAAACCGATAAACCGTGAGTGAGGTGCAGGTGGAGATGTTACGGTGGATTGAGAAACGTGTGGTGTGCTCAGAGTGACACAGCAGGCATGTCTGCTTCACTTACAGCTGACGGGCTGTCACTCAGCCTAACTTCAGCGGGTATACAGCTGGTTCTGTCGGACACCTGCGTGACACAACTTGGAACGGTAACAGAGGAGGAGGAAGAAGCAACAGAGGTGTTTGATGTGGCGGCTGATGGTTGTTTATTGAAAATCAATTTAGAGTTTATCATGTTTGCGTACCCGTTTGGGGAGAACAATATCTGCACCAAATGCTCAATTTCACTACAGTATAACTATAGAAATGCATGGAGACCAAAACCTCTTCCACTACAGTCAACCCCATGGATGGAGACCCATGCAGGCTTCCCTACCTTTCCAAAAATTAGCGGCAGACGCCAGGAAAGTGTAATCAATTTCACTACAGTAGAAATAGTGTAAATGAGACCCACATCTCTTCCAGTATAGACAACCCAAGAGATGGAGACTTAACCAGGAGTGTTCACATTGCCCTAAATGAGGGCCTAACAAACACCACCGAAGTGACATCAATTTCACTAGAGTATAAGTATTGCAAAGACGGCCCAAACAAGTTCCACTACAGCCAACCCAATAGATGGAGACCCAATCATGATTCTCCACATTTCAAAAAATTAGTGGCAGACACTAGCAATGTCTAATCAATTTCACTACGGTAGAAATAGTGTAAATAAGATCCACACCTCTTCCAGTACAGCCAACCCAGGAGATGGAGACCTAACCAGGAGTGTTCACATTGCCCTAAATGAGGGCCTAACACCACCGAAGTGGCATCAATGTCATCAGACAACAAGTAGTTTAACGCAGACCCAAACCTGTCTCACTACAGCCAACAAAATGGATGGAGACTAGTGATGAGTGAGTATGTTCTGTTAACCCTTTCGGCGAGTATGCTCGGGCCGAGCTCCGAGTATTTACAGCTGCTCGGTGATATGTTTGAATCGCTCCCGTGTACATGATTTGCAACTGTTTGACAGCTTTAGTACATGTGAGGAATGTCTATTTCTTACACATTCCTCACATGTATTAAAGCTGTCAAACGGTCTCAAATCATGCACACGGGAGCGATTCAAGCATATCACCGAGCAGCTGTAAATACTCGGAGCTCGGCCCGAGCATACTCGGCGAAAGGGTTAACAGAACATACTCGCTCATCACTAATGGAGACACAATCAAAATTCTCCACATTCCCAAAATTAGGGCCTAAAACCTGCAGCAGCAACAAGAGCAGGCACAGAAGCTATATCACAGACTGCAGTTTCAAGAGATCAATGCAGCACACTTAAAACGACAACATCGCCTACTCTGTACAGTCTGCAATTGGGGTGCAAAAGTCCTTGGAGATCCATGACTTGTTCATCTTGATGAAAGTTAGGCGGTCTACACTTTCAGGGGACAGCCGGGTCGCTTATCCGTTAATACACTACCAGCACCGCTGAAGACACGTTCAGAGAGAACTGGCTGCCGGGCATAATAAAACCTCCAAAACGTGAGAGGCCATTCATCCATTTTTGAAGACCAAAATGTAAAAGGGTCAAAATCCTCCCTGATTGTATTCATATTAAGCTTTAGATACTCCTCCACCATCCTCTCCAGTCATTCACCACATGTCAGACTTGTACTGGTGCAAAAAATGTGTGAAAGGACTCCCAGAAATAGCTTCTGCCACTTACTATGGTGCTGCTGCTAATGTTTTCGCATTGACAAACTGACGTGCGGGAGGTTGAAAGACTACAGCGGACTACAGCTGTGATGCACACTGTGTGCCTCACTGTTATCTTGAGGAAAACCTCTACTAAGGTTGCTTAAAAGCTTATTTCGATACTCCAACATAAGCGGGTCCCTTTCCAGGGCAGGAAGCATCTGGAAAAATTGACTTTTATAACGTGGATCTATCAGAGTGGCAACCCCGTAGTCAGCATTATTTTGAATCCTAGCTATACGGGGATCATGTTGCAGATAGTGTATCAAGAAGGCACTCATATGTTGGGCTCTTCCAGGAGGTCCAATGCCAGGCTGTATTGTGGCCTGCTTAACACTGATGCTTGTTTCCTCCGTCCCCTCCTGCCAACAAAGTTCAAACGAGAGGGAATGATTATCCTCTTTATCCTCTGACAGCTGCCCATCACCTCTTCCTCCTCCATTAGTTCCTCGGCTCTTGTACCTTCACTAACAGTTTGCCTGGTATCACCAAACCCTGTCGATCACTGTAATCCACCATCACTTGGCATCCGCCTGTGTGATGACAGTCTGGAAATTTGAGACATTGGTATCCCTTCCGCATCCTACTCTCTTCTGGGGCCACCATCTACTGCCACAGGTTATTCAAAGTGTGCTCCAGCATGTATATGACCGGAATAGTCATGCTGATGACGGCATCGTCAGCGCTAACCAGTTTAGTAGCCATTTCAAAACCGTGCAGAAGGGTACGGAGGTCCTTAATCTGTTCCCACTCCACAAACGTGATATGCCCAAAGTCCGTACTGCGTTGCCCCACGCTATATGTCATGACATATTGCGTCAGAGCTCGTTGCCGCTGGCACAGCATGTGCAGAGTGGAATTCCACCCCGTCGGCACATCGCAGATCAACCTGTTAACTGGCACTGACACAGACCTCTGTACTGATGCAAGTCGATGACATGAGGGGTACGAACGGCGTAAGTGAGCACATAGCTTCCGTACTTTGTGAGGCAGCTCATCCAGGCCAGGATAGTGGCGGAGAAATCGCTGTACCACCAGATTGAGGATGTGAGCCATGCAAGGCACGTGTGCGAGCTTACCTCGGCCTAGGGCCGCTAACAGGTTCGCACCGTTATCGCACACGACCTTCCCTGGCTCTAGGTTCATCGGAGACTGATATTGCTCAAACTGAGCCTGGAGAGCTGCCCACAACTCTTCACCTGTATGACTGCAATCTCCAAGACATATTAATTTGAAGACTGCCTGATTACGATGAGCCCTGACTGCGCAGTACGGAGGTGGTGTGTATTCGCTCCGCACCCTTGGAACGCATGTCTCATTAAGGCAGAGGTTGAGTGCGCAGGTGGAGGCCCTAGAGGAGGTGGAGGACGCAGAAGCAGAGGAGGAAGTGGGAAATACAGAGGTTTCTTCTGCAAGCCTTGGGAATTCCAAGATTTGTGGAGCAGCCCCTGACCCCACAGCCACCAGAGTCACCCAGTGCAGGGCCGGCTCCAGGTTTTTCTGGGCCCCGGGCAAAAGAGTCTCAGTGGGCCCTTTTAACACATACACGATTCATGATGCACAGATACGGCGGAGAAATATATATATATATATATATAGTACACAGGGCCCAGCCTGCCACCTCATCCTTCACATATGCAGACATGGGCACGCACACATGGTACGCACACACGGTACGCAGACACATGCACGCACACACGGTACGCAGACACAGGCACGCACACACGGTACGCAGACACAGGCACGCACACACGGTACGCAGACACAGGCACGCACACACGGTACGCAGACACACGCACGCACACACGGTACGCAGACACACGCACGCACACACGGTACGCAGACACACGCACGCACACACGGTACCCAGAAACGCGCACGCACAAACGGTACCCAGACACGCACGTACACACGGTACGCATACAAACGCACGCACACACGGTACGCAGACATGTACACATACAGACATACACATATTTTTACACAAATTCTTAAAGACATATATAAAACAAACAAATATATATACACAGTCATACACACTGACATTCACATACATGCACTCACACAGACCCATTACAAGTATTTTTAATATGGGGATTGGGGAAGCCTCACTCACCTGTCCCCGGTCCAGTGTCCTGTCCAGCAGCTCCTCAGGTATGGGGCAGTGCAGGGCCCCCGGCGTGTCAGACTTCATGGCCCTGGAACATCAGAGGGGTCCACTTGCGGTCGGGTCTGGGCCGCTCCCCCCCATCTGTGGAGGACCTCCGCTCCGACGGTGTTTGATTGCCGGCACTCCCCCCAGACATGGCCGCGCGCTGTGCGGCTGTGTCTGCTAGTAATGACGCGGCAGGGGCGACACACAAGCACAATTAAAGGTGCAGTGCCATTGATCCTGCCGTGTCATTACTAGCAGACACAGCCAGACAGCGCGCGGCCATGTCTGGGGGGAGTGCCGGCAATCAAGCAGCGCCTGCGTCCCTGAACACGTGCCGAGGATGCGGCCAGGGCCCCGACAGTGAGTGGGCGGGTGGGTGTGAGGGCCCGGCCCCGACAGTGAGTGGGCGGGTGGGTGTGTGGGCCGGGCCCCGACAGTGAGTGGGCGGCTGGGCCCCTCTGATTTTCCAGGGCCGCGGCACTTGCCCGGGTACGCCGGGTGCTGACGCCGGCCCTGACCCAGTACCCAGTCAGCGAGATGTAATGCCCTTGGGCCATGCTTATCCGTCCAGGTGTCTGTGGTGAAATGCACCCTGGCACACATAGATTTAGACAAAGAACAGGTGATGTTGTCTGCGACATGCTGGTGTAGCCAGTAGTCAGTCCACTTGGTGCAACAGCTCTCCAAGGTGTGATCACTCCATTTTAGATGCAGACTAACGAGCAGATCTAATTTGATGCAGGTGTTAGTTTTGGAAATTAAAATTTACAGGGTGATTCCATAATTTTTTCCTCAGAATTGAGTGATTCCATAATTTTTTCCCTCTGCTTGGTCCCGAAAAAAATTACCCTTACTGAGTACCACATTTTTTTTCTTGATTTCTTTTAGTGTTTCTTAAAGCCATAAAGTTGCCATTTGAAATTACTTTAGTTTTGTGCCATGTCTGTGATCTGCTTTTTTTCAACAACATTAAACAACTGAATGAACATCCTCCGAGCCCAGTGATTCCATAATTTTTTCCAGGGGTTGTAGTAGTCAAATTACTGCAGTTTATCCCTCTACTGAGTTTTTTATTGCAAAGTTTGCAGATAACGTGAGTTGTCTCATCCTTTGCAGCGACAAAAAAGGCCCATGCTAGGCAACCCTTGCTGCCCCTGCAAGCTGCAGATCCGTGACCACTGCTGGCCACAGCCACGGATATGGCTAAGGATGTAGTGCTCCTCGTGCTTGCAACACTCCATGTCTGCGCCATAGGGCAAAATGTAACCTCCTCGTTTTCCTCCTCCACCTCCTCGATGAGCTACTCGGCTGCGTGACTCTGGGTTCGCACCAAGTAGGATCTTCAACCTTGTCATCATCCAATGTGTTATCCTATTCTTCACCCTCAGAGTGACCCCTCTCTTCTTGTTGCTCTGACAGCACAGTACAGTCCGCATGAGCCTCAGGTATCTGAGTCTAATCGGGATCACCTCTCTCCTCTGAGGTTAACGTCTGGTGACGAGGGTCAGGAACCTGCTCGGACCCTACTTCGTCCTGCCCCGAATCCAAGCTAAAAAAAATTTTGGGCATCGGGGCAGATGCTTTCCTCCCCGTGACTGTTTGAAGTACACTTCTGATGCCCATAGTGTAGAATGGGTAAAGAGTTCTACAGACTCACCCATCTGTGGTTCGCTACAGTCAGCTGGGCAGTTGGCCAGTTGTGACGCGGGGGGAAACATGAGTAATTGGGGTGCCACCTCTGAGGACTGTACTGCGTGTGATGTTGAGGTGGAGGAAGAAGAGGAGAGGCCACTGGAAGCAGAGCTTGCCATCCACTGGGGCACCTGCTTTTTCTAGGCCTTATCAACAAGGCGTATTGCTGTGCGGCTGCCAAAGGAAGGGAGTGCAGTAGGCCATCCACTAACATAAGTTGTCAGTTGTCTTTGGATAGGACCTGTTTGTGTTGGTTCACTAGTGCTTTCACTAACATTATCACATACCCCACGTACACCTTGAACACCAAGCCTATTCCCCCTTCCACCATGCCCTCTCTTTTTCCCACTCATGTTGGTCAGATACAGTGGTAGGAGCACGCAATTAACTAAAGAAAAATACGTTTTTTTCCTGTGCAATAGCTCAGCACACACCTGAATTTCAGTGACACTAAATGACAAGGTAAGATATGGCCTGCCGTATAACATTACTAACAGACAAAAGAAATTTGTTAGTGTGCATGAGGCCGATAAAACCTACGAGATGTTCTCCAAACAATTTCAAACTGAGATGTCCCCTGCTGTATTACTTTAGGAACAGAAGAAATTATTTTTTTTGAATGTGGATGAGGCCAGTATGACATAGAATATATGCTCCAAAATATTTCAAACTCAGATCTAGCCAGCTGTATCACTTTACTCAGAGCAAAAAATATATTTCGGTTACTCTGCATAAGCTCTGCGTCCAGCTGACTTTGACCACCACTGACGTAGTAGCTGGTTTATAGCACTCTATGACTTTTGGCACAGGAAAAAATATTTTTTGGACTGGGCCAGGTAAGAGAAGTTTTTGTTTTTTTTACTGTGAAACCAGGACAAGTTCAACTCCACTAAAATAGGATCTGCCTTTTAACAGACTGGATCAACTTTGCCACAGTAAAAAACTTTTGGTGGACTCTGCCTGCCAACCAAAAATAAATATAGGTTTGACTGTGCGTACAAGCTGAATTTGACCGCCACTGACGTAGTAGCTGGCTTATAGCACTGTATGACTTTTGGCACAGGAAAAAATATTTTTTGGACTGGGCGTAGCATGAGTAAAAATGTATTTTTTTACTCTGAAACCACCTGAAGTTCAACTCCACTAAAATAGTATCTGACACTAAAAAAACTTTAGTGCGCATAGCTTTCAATATCACAATAGCAACAGAAAAATAGCAGAGCACAATGTCAACCCCACTAAATGAAAAGGTGCACTGCGCTTACTTGATCACATTAGCAAGAGCAAAAAAAGATTCAAGGTATACTGAGACATGGAGCTCTATACCACCGGTGCACAGCACTATTGTATGGCATTGGCCCTCTGTTTCTGTCAGAATCTCAGTACTTGCACAAGAACACCAAAATGTGCTGCACCAGCGGTTGCAGAGGTACACAGGCCAGGAATTATCTACACTATCTGACTGCCACACAAGCGCCCATCTATCTAGCTAATATCTCTCATTACACAGGAGAACACTGAGCTGCGTCTGTCTCCAGCAGTGACATGGATATAATGGCGCTGAGGGAACATGGCCACTTTTTATATTGAGAGGACATGTGATTTCAGCAGCCAATCGCAGAAGCCCTTATGTCTGGACAGTGTAGATGCTTCCTGCACTATGATTGGCTGGCTGTGCTTTCTTCAGTTAAAGTTACCGCCCACCGGAAAAAAGAAAAAAAAAGTGACCTGTTCTAAGCTCTCCACAGCCCCCACACTCACCTGGCACATATCACGGCCCATCATACACTTGCACTATGCGAACAAAACATTTCAAAACGCCGTAGTTGCCCTGTATTCGCAGTCCCGTGCAAATTCTTAAACTTTTCAGATTTTAAGAAAGTTTGCTCGCCTTTGTGATCACGAATCCGAATGTGCCATATTCGTGCCGAATTTGAAACTTTCGAACATCCGCCGAACAAATTCGCTCAACACTAGTGACGACCACGGTTTTAGGCTGTGGCCTTTTAGTATAGTATTGTTCAGCGACCAAGTGTGAATAAGTTCAACAACACACAGGCTGACTTTAAATCGAGTATATTTGGTATGCTTCACAAAATGTCTGTATTATTATGGCAGTAATATGGGATCAGGTGTGACGACCACGGTTTTAGACTGGGACCTTTTAGTATAGTATTGTTCAACCACCAAGTGTGAATAGGTTCAACAACACACTGCTGGCTGACTTTAAATTGAGTATTGGTATGCTCCACAAAATGTCTATTATTACGGCAGTAATATGGGATCAGGTGTGATGATGGAAAATTGTCTCTGCTTTACAATACAGCAATGTGAGTAAAATAAAAAAAAATGCCTGTATTCTGCTAACAAGCATATGGAGCAGCAAAATGGTGTACTGTATTGCTTTTTAAGCTACTAATCAGGATTAAGATAAAAAAAAAAATAATTATCTGGGGCCATGTCTACAGATATCTGTAACAGCAGGAGCAGACAGAACGTGCAATGGACCCTATTGTGCAGTATACAGTGTCCACAAAAACCTGCCTGCCTAGCTCCTGCTATCACCACTGAATATATGCAGCTGGATTAGTCCTCAGAAGGACTGTTAGTTCAGATGGATATCTATCTTGGTGTGGAATACCTATACCTAACTATTACACTGCCAATTCTGTCCTTCACACAGCAGCACCTCTCCCTACTCTGCCTGTTTCCGGGTTAGACTGTGATGAGCATAGGGGCACCAGGTCTTATATAGACCCGATGACGATATGGGGCCTGGCAATCACTGTAATGCCACAACCAAGATGGCTACGGCATTACAGTGAGTGGCAGACAATCCCTGCATGTTCACTGGCTCTCTTAAGAGCACCAAACATGCAGGGCAGGGACCCGAGCTCCCGCCCAAGCATCCCAGAAATACTTGCCAAGCATGTCGAGCAGTGAGATCCTCAGGCGAGTACCGAGCAGTGTCGAGCACGCTCGCTCATCACTACTTCTGATCTTTGGGCACCACCACATCGACATCCCCATTCCTTAACGTCACCCTTTCCGATATTGAATGCTTTATGAAAAAAAATTCCTTGGCTTTATTTTTTACAAGTACTCTCACAGATGTGTTATGTATAAATTCCCTGTAGGTAGTAATGTGTGGGTAATTTTTTTTAGCTTTATTAGACAGCAACAGCAGACTCAGGAAAATTACTGGTAAATAGCGACGTTTGCGTATCTCAGCAGGCTTTGCGCCAGTCACACAACTGTTGGATAAATATACGCCATTTACTTTACCAATAGTAGAGTAATTTTTGTTCTATCGCCTTTATGACACACGCGAACAGCAGACTCAGGAAAATTACTGGTAAATAGTTTAGTTTGCATAGCTCAGCAGGCTTTGCGCCAGTCGCACAACTGCTAGATAAATATACGCTATTTTAGCAATAGGCCAGGAATATTATTTAGCTGAAAAAATTGTTTAGTATATGCAGGTACTAAGGAATATTATTTTGCTCTAAAAAAGAGCTGTTTTGTATATTATGGTACTGGATATGAAACCCGGCCTCTCTCCCAACTCCCATAATCTGTTCCTACATTATACACAACCTACAAACAGAGTGGCGTGACAGAGCCCAAAAAAGAGTCAGGTCAACATCATAATGATTCCAGATAATAAAATCAGTTTTATTGTGGATTAAAAATATAAAAAGGAGGTCCCACAGACACTTCTAAATAGAGCACAACCAATAAAATAGTAGGTCATAGGTGAAAACTACACAAAGGACAGAGACAACCATGTGAGTCCACATATATGGGAACATGAAAAGAAGTGACAATATTATCAATCCAAGTATCAATAAATCGAGTTACCAAGTAATTGGACAACGTAACTTACAAGCACAGTATACAATCATGCATATGTGTTATCTTGGCATCATAACAGTAAAGGTGCCCATAAGACATGTGTAACCTTTTATGATGTCCAGAAATATACTGACATTGCCTGGGAAGAGAAATTGACATTGACATAAAGATGAGTCATAACATACCCATAGTGCTGTATGGACTGGTGTCTCGCTGGGGCACCGACGCGCGTTTCGCATGAGGCTCTTCGGGGGGCGTTGTCCACAACGTTGTGCCAGGATAACACATATGCATGATTGTATACCGTTCTTGTAAGTTACGTTAAACAACCAAAATATCCAGATCAATATATATTAAACGTCTGGACAAAGAAGAGATACCAGCTGCATATAAAAGGTAGGTGGTGACAGATGTAAGGTAATTAATTTATCTACCCATACCTTATCCACAACTCAACTAACACTCTTAGAGAAGGGCCCTACCTATTCTCCTGTTTATCACCTAGACCCGTTCACGAAGGTGAAAGTTACACATCTATTTGCAAGGAAACTCATTTACAAAAAATTACATTACAAAACAGCGTTACATGACCTATTTCCTACCAGAGAAGAAAGGGAAGCATTGGAAACCCTGGAATCTCTGGAGGCAGAAAGTAATTCAGAGGTTAGTGACTTTCCCCATAATCTATGTAACAAATCTAAGAAATTTCCAGCCCTCAGCCTATGTCCTGCCATTGAGGTATTCACTAAGTTGGTCACTTTGGACATTGAAAATCTTTCCCAATGCACGCCTTGGAAATCTAACCCAAGTAAAATGGAAAAAATGGAGCTAAAATATTTACTAAAATTGAAAGATGTTATTTTTAAACCTGCGGATAAATGGGGAAACCTCGTTGTCTGGCCAGTCAGCCTTTACAAAAAGCAGGCATATAAACTTCTGAATACCCCCATTGCTATAAAAAAACTTTCTTATAACCCCCTATCCTCTTTCCAGGATGAATTGGTGTCTATCCTCGAAGAGGCATTCAAACAGGGTGTGATCCCAAAAGAACTGTTGGATACGGTGCGCAAACTATAGCCCCGTTTGGCCACCTTTGACTTAATTCCAAAACATCACAAAAATCCGATTGATCCACCAGGTAGGCCAATTGTTGCCGGTAACAGCAGTTTGTGTGAAATTATATCTAGTGTAATTGATCACTACTTGAAGCTCTTGGTCTCTGGCCTGCCCTCCTACAAGATACCATGGCCGCCCTGCAAAGATTGGATCACCTCTGCCTCGGTGACCATATAGTCATGGTCACTGCAGATGTAGAGACACTTTATACGTCCATCAAACATGAAGATGGTATTAGGGTGGTTTCGTGGTATCTGACGTCAAGTGGTCTCAAGCTGTCCCTGCCGAGCTGCTCGTGGTCCTCCTGGAATTTGTCCTTCGACATGTGTTTATTTTCAAAAAGAACATCTACTTACAACAACAGGGCTCCAATATGGGGGCCTCCTGTGCCCCCTCCTACGCCAACCTTTTTTGGGTTCGTGGGAGCGGGATATATTCCAGGCGGATACCACCTGTTGAGATGGACATCGTCCAGGGAAGGATCAGATACATTGATGATATATGGTTTGTGTGGGAGGCTACAGCCAGAGATTTGGAGAGGCTTATGACCAAGCTGAATGATAACAATTTGAATATTCGGCTAACATATAAATTCGGAAGAAGTCTGGACTTCTTGGATTTAAAAATCGGGGTATCTGAGAATGGTATTATAACTACTGACATATTTAGGAAATCAACTGCGACAAACTCGTTGTTACACGTAGAATTGGCACACCCACCCTCCACTATAAGAGGAATTCCAATAGGTCAGTTCCTTAGGGCCAAAAGGATATTCTCTAATGAGAAAACATTTGAGGAACAAGCGATAGAACTGGATAATCGGTTTGAAGAGGGGATATAGCTGTAGGTCAATCAGACGGGGTTACAGGATAGCAGCACGAACCCCAAGAGATCAATTAATTTATGGCAATAAAAAAAAACATCAACAAATCAGAGGAGGTACGATTTATTTTGGTATATAACAATCAGTGGCCTGAAGTGAGATCAATTTTACAGAAGCACTAGTAAGTTCTATTAACAGATCCGATCCTCCGTCAAATCCTCCCCCCAGCACCCTCAATGGTGGAGAAGCAAAGTCCAAACTTAAAAGATCTGTTGGTTCACAGTCACTATGATCCGGAGAGATGTAGAGATAAACAGGATAACAGGAAAGAGATTAATGTTTTTTTTCCGTGCGGGCTTTGTAAGGCGTGTGGTTATTTGAAGAAGGCAAAGAAGTTTGATAGTTTTGGTGGCTCCAAAACATTTGAAATAAGGGCACATTTAAATTGTACCTCGAAGGGCGTAATTTATTATGCCCAATGTCCTTGTAAAAAGATATATGTCGACTTACTACTAAAGAATTAAAAATTTGAGTAAGAGAGCAAGTTAGGGACATTATCAAAGCCAAAACGGTGGAAGACCCTAGCACTCAAAACTTTACCACGCCATTTTTTACATCACCATCAATGCAGCCCAAGAGAATTCTGCATCATAGATATTGATCAAGTCACCATGGGAGCAAGAGGAGGGGACCTGGGGAGGATTTTAGCACAATTGGAGAGTAAGTGGATCTATCGACGGGGTACCCTAGCACCGGCAGGACTTAATGAAAGCTTTGGGTTCAGTACCTTCCTATAATAGAGGCTAATGGGTAGATGGGGGTTTCTTTTAATATCTTATGGTTTTATTGTAGATGTATTGGTGTTTTTAATTGTTTTTATTCATCCTTAGGAAAGCTTTTGCCTGGGTTGATGGGTCGTGGCGGGATGTGCGTTTCCAGTGGCTGGGGGACCAGCTCAACTGTACGAGCAAGGCAGTTGAACGTCTATCCTCGCGGATGACCCTATACGTGTGGGATAGAAGACTACAGTGACAATATAGTCGTCTATGTGAATTATTGTATCACTATGTTAGATATGGGTTTTAAATGTATAGGGGTTATTTTATACTAATATATACACTGGGTACGGAAAGTATTCAGACCCCTTTAAATTTTTCACTCTTTGTTTCATTGCAGTCATTTGGTAAATTCTAAAAAGTTCATTTTTTTCTCATTAAAGTCCACTCTGCTCCCCATCTTGACTGAAAGAAAACAGAAATGTAGAAATTTTTGCAAATTTATTAAAAAAGAAAAACTGAAATATCACAGTCTGCAGTTTACCTGTATTCATTGGCCTGTTTTACATCATGACATACCTATCTATTATCTGTATGACCATCAGAGTCACTGAAGCACTGGCACCTTAAACTTTGGCATTTTAGGCTGTATTTTTTCATTAGGATAGTCTCTTCAGTATTGATTTAAATTAAGTTATGTTACCATCATGTGTATGATTCATGCCACTTACTAACAAATACATTGTATGAATATGGCATTATATTAATTAATTTCTTGTTTACTAGTGATGTTCAATTTTTTGGCCTTTTTTGGGGGTTAATTTTCCCTCCCAGCTCATGTATGTGTCGCTCCTTTATAGAGGTTGTTGCCCTGTCTTGTTAATTGGTTTTATCAATTTGATGAAATAAAATCTATATCTTTTATAAGCAGCTGGTATCTCTTCATTGTCCAGACGTTTAGTATATATTGATCTGGATATTTTGGTTGTTTATTCATGTTGAAGTGTCCAGGAATGGATTAACATAGGACATTTAATGTAATTAATTGTAAGTTACGTTGTCCATTTACTTGGTAACTGGAATAATTGATACTTGGATTGATAATATTGTCACTTCTTTTCATGTACCCATATTTGTAGACTCACATGGTTGTCTCTCTGTCCTTTTTGTAGTTTTCACCCATGACATACTATTTTTATTGGTTGTGCTCTATTTAGGAGTGTCCGTGGGACCTTCTTTTTAGATTTTGGATACACAATAAAACATTATGATGGTGACCTGACTCTTTTTGGGGCTCTGTCACTCCACTCTTTTTGTAGGTTGTACTTTATTGGGAGTGCCCACATATGAACTATGGTTTATCTATACCGCCATGTTCTTCGGTTTATATGCTTCTGACTATACACAATGCAACCTAGCAGAGATCTGCAGCATGTACTTGCAATGCTAACACCCTGCCGCCCTTTTCCTCTCCCTCGTATTAAATCTCACTCTGCGCTATCTCAACCTAACAGAGAACTAATCTTCACTCTAAATAGCTCTTAAAAGACACTCCCTATACGCTGCTTTCACTCTCCCTACGCTCACACTACGTTGAGTCCGCATGTAAAATGCGCAAGATAGCGCCGGCAGGGCTTAAATATCCCCCTATGATGCTGTAAGGCCAGCCAATCACAGTAATGCCACAACAAAGATGGCAACGGCATTACTGTGATTGGCAAGCAAGCCCAGCATGTTCATTGGCTGCAAATAAAGCGCCAAACATGCTGGGCGGGTCACTCGAATATACCGAGGTGAATAGCTAATGACTCGTCGAAGAGCCTGAATTGTGTACTATTCGTGAGAGTAAAGAATAGTGCCGAATGTATTCGCTCATCACTAGTAAAAAGACATAAATCCAAGTGACACATTCATTCCTGCTCCGAGTGTGTAAAAGGTTGTCATAACTCTGTCTCTCTGAGATTTGAAGTTACCTTTTAATACAAGTAATTTCATGTCCATGATGCTGTGATCAGGGATACAAAAATGTTTGGCTACAGGTAGATCTATTCTTTTTTTCTTTTATTGTGTGGCGATGAGAATTCATCCTTGTTCTAAGTTTTTGCCCCATCTCCCCTACATACAGACCCCCAGTTGGACCTTTGGTACATATAATTAAGTACACTACATTAGTTGTGATGCAGCTGAAAGTACCTGGGATCTTGTGGTCCTGATGTGAGTTGGGAATCTTTATCTTGTCCGTGGTCATTATAAATGGACAGGTTTACATTTACAGTTGGTGAGGATGAATTGTATAAGTTTCACCACAAAGGTGAAACTATCCTCCCGGTCAGTTTGCTTTCCCTCCTAGTACATTTTCATTCTAACAATGTTAGGTTTCTGGGAGATTATACTTGTTCCTTTTATTTGTGGCTCTCATTAGCTTGCCTTCTTTGCCCTATATGAATGTGTTTTAGTTTCTCACTCAGGGTTTTCGTATTTTACTTCATACTTTCCTTTCCCCTGGTTGACAGTATGTTGTGGCCTCCCCTCTGGTTCCTCAGGAGGTACGAGAAACTCCTCAATTAGAGAATTAGGTCCGTAGTATTTTTAGTTGTGCAGCTAGGGCCTTTCTAGTCTGTACAGAGACTAGTTGGGTGTAGCTGCGGCATTCTCCTCTGTGTGGGTTCTCCGGTGGCTATCAAGATGCGCTTTCTGGTTAAAACATTTCCCACATTTTGAACATGAAAATGGCTTCTCCCCTGTGTGAGTTCTCTGATGTTCGATAAGCGTTGATTGCTCTGTAAAACATTTCCCACATTCTGAACATGAAAAAAGCTTCTCCCCTGTGTGAGTTCTCTGATGTTTGATAAGACTTGATTTCCGTACAAAACATTTTCCACATTCTGAACATGAAAATGGCTTCTCCCCTGTGTGAATTCTCTGATGTTTGCTAAGATTTGATTTCTTTGCAAAATATTTACCACATTCTGAACATGAAAATGGCTTCTCCCCTGTGTGAGTTCTCTGATGGTCGATAAGCGTTGATTGCAATGTAAAACAGTTCCCACATTCTGAACATGAAAAAGGCTTCTCCCCTGTGTGAATTCTCTGATGTCTAATAAGATTTGATTCCTGTACAAAACATTTCCCACATTCTGAACATGAAAATGGCTTCTCCCCTGTGTGAATTCTCTGATGTTTGATAAGATTTGATTTCTGTACAAAACATTTCTCACATTCTGAACATGAAAATGGCTTCAACCCTGTGTGAGTTCTCTGATGTGTAATAAGCTTTGATTTCTCTGTAAAGCAGTTCCCACATTCGGAACATGAAAATAGCTTCTGCCCTGAGTGAGTTCTCTGATGGCTGATAAGATTTGATTGATTTGCAAAACATTTCCCACATTCTGAACATGAAAATGGCTTCTCCCCTGTGTGAATTCTCTGATGTGCAATAAGATTTGATTTCTCTGTAAAGCAGTTCCCACATTCTGAACATGAAAATGGCTTCTCCCCTGTGTGAGTTCTCTGATGGCTGATAAGATTTGATTTCTTTATAAAACATTTCCCACATTCTGAACATGAAAATGGCTTCTCCCCTGTGTGAGTTCTCTGATGTGCAATAAGATTTGATTTCACTGTAAAGCAGTTTCCACATTCTGAACATGAAAATGGCTTCTCCCCTGTGTGAGTTCTCTGATGTCCAATAAGATCTGAATTCTTTGTAAAACATTTCCCACATTCTGAACAGGAAAATGGCTTCTCTCCTGTGTGAGTTATCTGGTGCCTAACAAAATCTGATTTCTGATTAAAACATCTCCCACACTTGGAACAAGAAAATCTATTCTTCGCTTTGTGAATTTTTTCATGCTTAAGAAAAGACTTTTTGAGGGGAAAACTATTTCTATATTCTGAACGTGAAAATGGCTTCTTTGCTTTAGGAGCAATTTGTTTTTTAATGCTTATTTTGTGACTCTGATTTTTCTGAGTAGTCGGTAATGAATCAGAAGACAGAACCTGTTTCAAAGGATCAGAAGACAGATCTTTGATGTGAAGGGATGATGGTATATCTGGAGTAATGCTATTCACTTCAATTGTATCCTCTGAGATCTCAAAATTATCTGATTTGAAAATTGAAGATGTCAGCTGTCCCTCTGATCTCCTGGTACAATCATCTGCCAATAATAAAACCAATTATTATTTTTTAATAAAAAATCCGTGTAATTATATATTTTTGAACATTTCTACTTAAACTGTCTGTAAAAATGGGAAGTTATGCAAAAAAATTGAATTATTCACCAAGACAATGACAGTTCACAGTCTAATAGATAACCTCATAGGATGAACCAGAAGAGCGTGGTGTTCAATTGTTTGTTCATTCTGCTTCCCATATATGGAATAAAAAGCCACCAAACAATGTTATGTAAGCGAAAATAATACCAAAAAAAACTTCTCATCTCACAAAAAAACAAGTCCTCACTCAGGTCCATCATCTGAAAAACAGAGGTTTCCACATTATTAGTGGCTCAAAGGCTCTTGAAAAGCAACATGGCTTCCATAAACCAATCCAGCAATATCTGCTCTCCCAAAGTCAAATCTCCCCCTTGTTCTGAGCTTTGCAGTGTGCCCAAACCACATTTATCATCCATGTATTTGGCATTACTATAGTGAGAAGAACCCACTTAATTGATGGTGTGTGTCTCCTGGAGCACAATCTGGACACTATGTGTTGGGTTATAAAACAACAAATGTGCAATTTTCACTCTACAACATCCACAGCGTGCTAATTTCAGGAAAGTGGCTTTGGAGTCAAAATAGTCACTACTCCTATAGATTAATTCACTGAGGGTTATAATTTCCAAAATGGAGCCACTTTAAGGTGATTTCTACTGATCTGGTTTTCTGCCATTGTGTCATATAAGAGCTTCTGCAAATGGTGTGTCCTATCTCCTCTGGGATCTCCTACTGTGACATCTGCTTCTGTCACCAGGAGCCACCTTTTTCCCTTCCCCCATGACAGCACCATACGAGAGAGAGTAGGATCTGCCCCTATTACCGGACAGGAAGCCCTGAGCACAAAATAAAAAGGCAACCCCCACTTCCTCCTTCAATGTGGTTTCCTGTCCTCAAGGATGTAGAAGCCTGGAGCTCACGGCTGGAGCAGCCGTAAATCATGGAACACCAGTGAATCATGGAACACCATGCTGAGTTCTATAGCTACCTCTAGTGAGTGGCAATGAGCAGGGGCCCAGTTGGGCGCTGAAATGATAACATCAGTCTGGAAGAATCTAAATTTAATGATTCCGTACCTACCTACGTTTTTTTGGCCTAAGCCTCATGGCTTGTGTATTGAGCCTCATGGTTAGGCCTCATGGCTTGTGTATAAAGCCTCAAGGCTAGGCCTCATGGCTTGTGTATTGAGCCTCACGCTAGGACTCATGGTTTGTGCATTGAGCCTCACGGTTAGGCCTCATGGCTTGCGTATTGAGCCTCACGGTTAGGCCTCATGACTTGTGTATTGAGCATCATGGCTAGGCCTCATGGCTTGTGTATTGAGCCTCATGGCTTGCGTATTGAGTCTCACGGCTATGACTCATGGCTTGCGTATTGAACCTCACGGCTAGGCCTCATGGCTTGCGAAATGAGCCTCACGGTAGTCCTCATGGCTTGCGTATTGTGCCTCACAGTTAGGCCTCATGGCTTGCGTATTAAGCCTCATGGCTTGTGTATTGAGCCTCACGGCTTGCGTATTGAACCTCACAGCTAGGCCTCATGGCTTGCATATTGAGCCTCATGGCTAGACCTCATGGTTTGCATAGAGCCTCACAGCTAGGCCTCATGCCAATTCAGGTGTAGGTTTATGACTCACGTTGGCCTTTCTGAAGGTTTTTTTAGACCGCTTAATAGTTGCGGAAGAACCTGCCACGTTAGGTCTAGGATTTTCCTCAGCTGTCTGCCTCACGGGGGGTTGCCCGGTTAGCAAGACAACTTGGGGCTTGTAGATCTGTTTCACTAAGGTCTCAAAACTTCACTGCCCTTTACTAGCAATATTACTGATATTGGTAAATAAGGTCTCTGGACGATGCCCTCGGTCTGGGGTGATTCTATTAAATACAGTCCAAAGGATAGCTGCTGAGTAACAGGTCCAGTCAATCCTTCATACTTGGATAGCATATTGAACTAGTCTGCATTTATCATCTATGTCCCAGTGGTCTTCTTGGTAAAGGTGTGAATGGGGGCGCTAAAAGAATAATACCAATTTAAGTTCAGTTTATCTTCACAATCTGGGATCATTAGTAACGTAACAGATTGAATAAAGACCTAGGTCCATCAAGTTCAACCTTTCTCCCCCAATTGCACTCTGACACTAACTTACTAACTTACTGGGACTAGGCCTCACAAATGTATTATTACCTTTATAATTATAACTTCACTATTACAATTATAATGAATCAGTTTATAATTTTTAATTAGTTTTATTTTTTTGTATTTGTAACAATGGTTTTACTAAAATCCCTATACCTAAAAACTGTTGATCCAGAAGAAGGCAAAACCCAGGTCACATTCAGCAATTTGCATCAAGGGGAAAAAAAAAAAATTCCCTCTTGACCCCAAGAAAAGGTGATCAGTCCTAGAACCCTGGATCAAATGTACTACTATAGGTGTAATATTTTATCTAATTTAACTGTAACCCACAATATTATGTGTATCGAGGAAATCATCCAGCCTTTTCTTTTTTAAAAGCTGTTAGTGTCTGCCCTTACTACCTCTTGTGGTTGGCATTCCACAGTCTGACTGCACTGACAGTAAAGGACCCTTTCATATTTTAGGTGCTGGAATTGCCTTTCTTCCACCCGAAATGAGTGCCCCTGGTCCTTAGTATGGTCTTTGGAGGGAATAAGTTATGTGCTAGTCCTTTGTACTGACCACACATATATTTATAGATGTAAATGAGATCCCCCTCTGAGGAGTCATTTTTCTAAGCTAAACAAGCTCAACTTTTTCAACCTCTCATCATATGAGAGGCCTCCATCTCTTTAGATGAACTGGCTGATAAACATCTGCAGCTCAGTTCCCCCCACCCCCTCCTGGTTGAAGGTGCAAGAGGAACATGTCTGTGCAAAGCTTAAAAGAAACCACTATAAGTCCACTTAAAACTCCTACCTGGAGTCTTCGAATGACCTTTTCGACCTTAAGTGATTAAACTCTCTATATCCCATATCCCCCTGATAGGAAATGGTAGGAGGAGCTGCGAGTTGTACTCACCGGTGGGGGGCTGAAAATCCAACATTTGCCCCAATCTACCCTTCTGGCTTACAGTGATAAGAAACTTGATTGTGCCAAGAGGGCAGCACTATACCGGTCTGACCTCCTAAGGGAGGTATGAGTTGGTTGATAGACCATCAATTGCCCCAATCTACCCTCCTGGTATGGAATGGTAAGATAAACTTGATTGTGCCAAGTAAGGCAGCACTATACCGGTCAGCCTTCCTAAGGGAAGTGCGAGCTGGACTCGCCAGTATTGGGAGCTGACTAACTACCAATTGCCTCAATCTACCCTCCTGGTATAGAATGGTAAGATGAACTTGATTGTGCCAAGTAAGGCAGCACCATACCGGTCGGCCTTCCTAAGGGAAGTGCGAGCTCGACTCACTGGCAACTATGGTTGATAATCCAAAAATTGCCTCAATCTACCCTCCTGATTCGGAATGGAAAGATAAACTTGATTGTACTGAGTCGGGCAGCACTAACGGCCTGCCCTACTAAGGGAGGTACGAGTTGGACTCGCTGGTATGGGACTGACGAACCAGTAAATATCCCAGTCCATCTTCCTAATGGAGTTGCCCGACAGACATGATTATGCAGGATCTGGTAAAATTATTTCAAGACCAGTGTATCCTCCCAGTTAGAAGTGCAGATGGACAAATTGGAAATTAAGTCAATGGAACCATATTACACTATGTATTCTTGCGATTAAAGTCATAAACTGGTAGACTCAACTAAGTGGCGAGTTGGTTAAATATCCAGTCGGTGCGCTCTTGGAGTGATAAGATGGCAGCGCTGCAATAAACCTATAAAAGGAGGAATCAGTGGATGAGTTAAAATGTCCCCGTATCCGTGAGACTCCTGTGGTGAAGGAGAAGCATCTTTGCTAGTTAAGACGAATGCCTTCACACTGAGGTAAGACTGTTCTGATTATTACTCAAGCACAGGATGATACGTACTTAAGGTACATGTTTAACGGGACGGGATGCTAATACCTTAGCTTAAGACCATCTGAGATTTGACAAATACCATAAGAGATCTAGATCTCTTTCTGAATGAGTTGCTTTGGAAAAAAAAGTGTATCAGAGGAGATGGTTATCACTCAGTTTACTTAGTTTCTTTGCTTGAAAACGAATCTATTTTTCATTTGAACTATTTTCATCTAACAATCTCCATGGTTGGATTATAAAGTTGCAGAATTAATGCTATTATAGGGGAATAGTGTAAATACGATCATTCCTGAATAGTGTTGAGCATTCCGATACTGAAATATCGACCGATATTCGCAGTATCGGAGTTCCGATACTTTTAGGATATCGGATACCGGAATCGGAAGTTCCCATAATGCCTGCACTATACAGTGTCTCTGAAGGATGACAAGCTGGATGGCAGCGCTCAGCTGCGATCCAGCCTGTCATCAGAATGCCATCCCAGCGTGGGAGAATTCTCCTGATTGTTTAAAAGCTGGTGGGCGGTAAAAAGCCGCCAGCTTTTAAACAATCACACAGCCCCATACTGCTTCCCCACAGCCTCCCACCCCGATCCTCCGCTCCCCCCATCCTGATCGTAAGTTAGGACCGGGCGGGGAGCGCAGCACCAAGGAGCGGGGAGCGGAGGACCCGGGCGGGGAAGCCGGCAGTGAAAAGACTATACCGCCGGCTTTCCCGTTCTGTGCTGCGCTCCCCGCTCCCTGATGTATGTGGTATGATGTATGATTGGTGTGTGCGCGGTGTCTGCGCGATGTCTGCGTGCAGGCAGACATAGGCCGATGTGACACTATTACTCCCATCGGCCTATGTCTGTCCCCCGTCCACTCGTGCAAGCAGGATCAGCTCGATGGGAGCAGTAGTTCCCATCAGCCTGATCCTGCTATTTAAATTACCCTACTGTGTCCTTTAAACTGCCCCCATATGTTATTTTGGCCCCCATAGGTTTATATTTTTGGCCCTATACATGTTTTATTTTTTTAGGCTCCCATATTTTTTTTTTGTTTGTTTCTGGTCCCCAATAAATTTTAAATACATTTCATTGGTGGCCAGTGGTTACCTAAAATAAATTAGTTTATACATTACCTGTCCCCGCCGATCGCCACATAAAATAAAGTGAAAATAAAAAAATACACCTATACTCACCTAGACACCTAATTCCCCGAAGCCATCAATCTCCTGCTATAAAATATAAAATAATAAACCACAATTTTATCCTTACCCCTCCGTAGTAGTCCAAATCGAGTGTCCCACGATGATCTCCAGTTTAGAGCAGCCACATAAAATGTGACCGCTCTAAACCGCTACCGCCGCTACAATGACGGGGCCGTAAAGCAGCCCCGTCATTGCATAAGCGGGTTCGCCGGAGTTCAGGCAGCACTGCTTCAGTGAGCTCCTTTACGGCCCCGCTGACCGTGAGAAATTCCCACGGTACAGCAGGGCCGTAAAGGAGCTCACCGGAGCTGCGCTGACTGAATGCACTCCGGTGACCTCAGTCAGGGGCTCACGCTGCCGGGAGCGGACGTGTTCCCGGCAGTGTGAGCTTACAGCAGCAATGACAGCTGTCACATCTCCAGATGTGACAGCTGTGCATGGGAGATCAGCGCAGGTAACTATTTTTTTTTTTTAGTAAACTAAGAATTAAATAAAATTGTGTGTTTTATTTCAAATAAATTATTTTTTTCTGGGTGTAGTGTCTGTTTTTTCTTTTTAACACTTTGTAGGTTAGTAATAGGGGTGTCTTATAGACGCCCATCATTACTAACCTGGGCTTCATGGCAGCTGGCACTGACATGAACCCCACCACTATTACCCCCTGCCACCGCTACAGGGCAGCGTGGAAGAGCGAGGCTAAGCGCCAGATTTGGCGCACAAATAGGATGTGCCAAATCTGGGGCGGCTGAGGGCTGCTGTTTCTAGCTTGGGAGGGGGCCAATATTCATGGCACCTTTCCTGGGCTATTAATATCAGCCCCCAGCTGTCTGCCTAGCCTTTGCTAGCTATTAAAATAAGGGGACCCCACATCATTTTTTTTTGGGTCCCCCATTTTAATAGCTAGTAAAGGCTAGGTATTCAGCTGGGGGCTGATATTAGTAGCCTGGGAAGCTCCGTGGGTATTACCCCCTTCCCAGGCTTCAAACATCTGCCCCAGCCGTCTGCTTAACCTCCGCTAGAGACTAAAATTATGGGGGATCCCACGCCAATCCTTTATTTTAACACTAAATGACACTTGAGGGGTTAATAAAGATGCAGTCCCTAAATTATTATTTATTTTTTACCTAATTTATCCCAAAAATTTTGACATGGGCTTCGCCATATTTTTGTATGCCAGCCAGGTACAGCATCCAGGAACGGGCTGCCCCCAACACCCAGATGCCTATTTGTACCTGGCCGGACACAACAATATAGGGAAGCCCTTTTTTTTTAATTATTTCATGAATTTCATGAAATAATTAAAAAAAAAATAAGTGGGGCTTCGCCCTATTTTTGTGTCCAGCCAGGTACAACTAAGCAGCTGGGGGCTGGAATCCACAGTGCAGGGTGGCCCAAGCTTTGTGGGACCCCCCTGCTGCGAACTGCAGTCCGCAGCCACCCCAGAAAATGTTGCGTTCATAGAAGTGCCATCTTCTGGCGCTGTATCAAGCTCATCCAGGGCCCTGGTTCGGTGGCTCACTGGGTAATAAAGGGGTTAGGGCCAGATTTGTATTATCCACTGGCCCTAAGCCCGAAATTCATGGGGTCACGCCAATATTAGGCTATGTGCCCACGATGCAGAAATGAAGCAGAAATTTTCCTGACCATTTCCGCATCTCCTTGCCAGAAAAACGCATGCGGATTCTATGTGCGTTTTTGAAGACAAATAAAATTAGTGAAGAAAAAAAAGGCCAATTTGATGTCATTTCCTACTCCAACCCCTATTCAATGTATAAAAAAAAAAAAAAAAAGGGTGGGCTCATGCGTATTTTTAAGGAAAAGAGGGAAAGCTGAGGGCTGATTTAATAGTCTGGGAAGTAGCCAAGGATCATGGCCCCTTCCCTTGCTATTAATATCAGTCCGCAGCAGTTAGCTTAGCCTTTACAGCCCATTCTACACGTGGGACCCCCCCCCCCCCCCCCAAAAAAAAAAAAAAAAAAAAATAGGGTCCCCCTATAAATTGGAGCCAGCAAAGGCTAGGCCGACAGCTGCGACCTGATATTAATAGCCTAGAAAGGGGCCATGGCTATAGGCCCCCTCGCAGGCTATAATATCAGCCCTCAGCCGCCCCAGATTTGGCACATCCTATTTGTGCGCCAAATCTGGCTCTTAGCCTCGCTCTTCCACGCTGCCCTGGTGCGGTGGCAGGGGGTAATAGTGGTGGGGTTCATGTCAGCGCCAGCTGCCATGAAGCCCAGGTTAGTAATGATGGGCGTCTATAAGACACCCCCATTACTAACCTACAAAGTGTTAAAAAGAAAAAACAGACACCACACCCAGAAAAAAATAATTTATTTGAAATAAAACACACAATTTTATTTAATTCTTAGTTTACTAAAAAATATAAAAGTTACCTGTCCACTTTCCTGCGCTGATCTCCCATGCACAGCTGTCACATCTGGAGATGTGACAGCTGTCATTGCTGCTGTAAGCTCACACTGCAGGGAACACGTCCGCTCCCGGCAGCGTGAGCCCCTGACTAAGGTCACCGGAGTGCATTCAGTCAGCGCAGCTCCGGTGACCTCCTTTACGGCCCTGCTGTACCGTGGGAATTTCTCACGGTCAGCGGGGCCGTAAAGGAGCTCACCGGAGCAGCGCTGCCTGAACTCCGGCGAACCCGCTTATGCAATGACGGGGCTGCTTTACGGCCCCGTCATTGTAGCGGCGGTAGCGGTTTAGAGCGGTCACATTTTATGTGGCTGCTCTAAACTGGAGATCATCGTGGGACACTCGATTTGGACTACTACGGAGGGGTAAGGATAAAATTATGGTTTATTATTTTATATTTTATAACAGGAGATTGATGGCTTCGGGGAATTAGGTGTCTAGGTGAGTATAGGTGTATTTTTTTATTTTTTACTTTATTTTATGTGGCGATCGGCGGGGACAGGTAATGTATAAACTAATTTATTTTAGGTAACCACTGGCCACCAATGAAATGTATTTAAAATTTATTGGGGACCAAAAACAAAAACTATGGGGGCCTAAAAAAATAAAACATGTATAGGGCCAAAAATATAAACCCATGGGGGCCAAAATAACATATGGGGTAGTTTAAAGGACACAGTAGGGCAATTTAAATAGCAGGATCAGGCAGATGGGAACTACTGCTCCCATCAAGCTGATCCTGCTGGCACGAGTGGACGGGGGACAGACATAGGCCGATGGGAGTAGTAGTGTCACATCGGCCTATGTCTGCCTGCACGCAGACACCCACAAACACCCGCAGACACCGCGCACACACCAATCATACATCATACCACATACATCAGGGAGCGGGGAGCGCAGCACAGAACGGGAAAGTCTTTTCACTGCTGGCTTCCCCGCCCGGGTCCTTCGCTCCCCGCTCCTTGGTGCTTCGCTCCCCGCCCGGTCCTAACTTAGGCGTGGGGAGCAGAGGATCGGGATGGGAGGCTGCGGGGAAGCAGTATGGGGCTGTGTGATTGTTTAAAAGTCGGCGGCTTTTTACCGCCCGCCGGCTTTTAAACAATCAGGAGAATTCTCTCACGCTGGGATGGCATTCCGATATTTGTGTCCCATTGACATGCATTGGTTTCCGGTATTGGAATCGGCGATATCCGATATCCGATATTTTTTGGGTATCGGTCCGATCCAATCCGATCCGATATTTCCCGATATCAGAAGGTATCGCTCAACACTATTCCTGAATGAACGGTGGATTGTGACTTTTCTTTTGGAATAGCTCAGATCTGTATCTTACCCTTTCTAGTTGTATTAGCTCTTGGTACTTGGCTAGATTGTGGTAGCCAGAAACTCCCCAGGATGGAAATCTCAAACTATAAAAGTGTCCGTTCGGCTTAAATACATTTCTTGGGGGAACTTAACGTTACACCTTAAGGGATATAAAGTACTAAATATTTCTGCTGGTTTTGAGATCCCCATTTTGGCAATCTGGCATGCTCTATCTACTCTTGGTAGCATAGAGTTGGGTAGTTTTGAATAATTATGTGATCATTGACCCTAGAAAAGGTTTAGGGCCCAGATCTTGGCCTTAAGTGGGGCCTTCAATTGAAAATGGCAACAATATTAAAGTAGAAACCCTAGTCAAAGCCTGGTTAAGGTTACCAGGTTCCCTGAATCGATTAACTTCTGCTTCTATTACACGCTGAGTACTAGTACCAGTTCTTATATATTTCAGTTGTTGGTTAGTTGATTTAATGAAAACAGAATATCTAATCAAATCTGTGAAAAATATTCAACCATGTATATAAGTGAGGTCTCTAAATATAGACCTTTCTCTGGGAGATAAAGAGGAAAGAGTGTTGTAAAAATCCTTTTTACTCTTGTTGGTGCTTTGGGTTTAAGCTCCAAATCGATAGAGATTATGTTGATAGTGCTTCAAGAAGGAAGACTGAATGATATCTAAAAAATTCACAATCTGTTGAACTAGGATATTTCAGGGATATTTCTTCAGGTGTAAGATCCTACATGGGTGCTCCCTCCCTATTGAAGGGCTCCGTTGCTTTCGTCTCTCGTATGGTGCTGTTATGGGGGAAGGGAAAAACGATAATTACTTACCGTTAATTTGATTTTCCTGAAACCCATGACAGTACCCTAATTTTCCCTCCCTCTGGCTTTTGGTTGATGGTTCTTAGTCTTCTCTTCTCACAATGAAGAATGTGCTTGAGTGAATGTATAAATAAAAATGATGATGAATTGGGTGACTCTTACTTGACTCCTGGAAACCACATTGAAGGAGGAAGTGGGAGTTGCCTTTTTATTTTGTGCTCAGGGCTTCCTGTCCGGTAATAGGAGCGGATCCTACACTCTCGTATGGTGCTGTCATGGCTTTCAGGAAAATCAAATTACCGGCAAGTAATTACCGTTTATTCATTCTGCAGGCAACGCTGGTGATGGAAGAGACGTCGGAATAAGCTCTTGGCGGCGCAGGCTCTGTCCAGCCACTAATAGCCCCAGCCCCCTGAGGAAGCCAGACATGGCGAAACTTGTTGGGGTGGCTATGTATATATTTTTGGTAGCACTAGGGAACCTGTGTATGTCCTAGTAAATAATCTGATCAATTAATCTATAAACTGCAGACAGAGGAAAACTATAATGAATATAATGAGCTCATGATATCAGATGTATCGTAATACTATACAGTTTCTAGAGACTTAATATCACAGTAAGGGCACAGACAAACTAGTGTAGTTTTAATTTACTTCTTTACCACATTTTAGTAAAAGCAGTAATAAGACATTTTTTTATACACCCCTCAACCAGGGTTTTTTTTACCCTCTCGGTAATTTGTCAATATGCATATGACAGAAAATACCCAAAAGTGACACCATTCTAAAAACTGCATCCCTCAAGGTGCTCAAAACGACATTCAAGAAGTTTAGTAACCCTCCAGGTGTTTCACAGGAATTAATGGAATGTGGAAGGAAATTTTTAGTTTCACAACAGGAGAAAATGGACCCCAAAATTTGTTGTGCATTTTCTCTTAAGCATGCTGATATCCCATGTAGGGGAAAACAACTGTTTGGGCGCATGGCAGGGCTCAGAAGAAAAGGATCGCCATTTGACTTTTTAAATGTAAAATTTGCTGGAATAATTAGCGGACGCCATGTCGCGATTGGAGAGCCCCTGATGTGCCTAAACAGTGGAAACACCCCACAAGTGACACCATTTTGGAACCTAGACCCCTCAAGGAACCTATCTAGAAGTATGGTGAGCACCATATTCTTCACAGAAGTTTATAATGTTGAGCCGTGAAAATATAGAAAATCTAATTTTTCCCACAAAAATGTTTTTTTGCCCCACATTTTGCTTCTTCAAAAGGGTAACAAGAAAAATTGCACCACACAATTTGTTGTGCAATTTCCCCTGAGTATGCAGATACCCCATATGTGGGGGACAACTACTCTTTGGGCGTACGACACGGCTCAGAAAGGAAGGAATGATGTTTCTTTGATGGAATGGTCTGCAGGTGTCATGTCATGTTTGTAGAACTCCTGATGTGCCTGAACAGAGGAAAACCTCCACAAGTGAACCAATTTTGGAAACTAGATCCCTTAAGGAATTTATCTACCTTATTATTTGGACTATAAAATGCATTTTTTTAACAAAAAAAACTCGTTAAAAAGTGTGTGCGTCTTATAGTCCGGAGGCAGCTTCCTGTGATGGAGGAGGAAGCTGACACCGCATCCTCCCCAATCACAGAAACCGGAGGCTGCAGGAGCTGAGCAGCTGAAGGACCTTCTGCAACGGTAATTTCAAGATCTTTCAGGTCTGCGAGTGTCATGTCGCATTTGGAGAGCCCATGATTTGCCTAAACAGTGAAAAACTTCCACAAGTGACCTCTTTTTGGAAACCTGACCCCTCAGGGAACTTATCTGGATGTGTGGTGAGCACATTGAAACCACAGGTGCTTCACAAAATTTTACAACGCTAATCTGTGAAAATGAAAAAAAAATATTTTTCCCACAAAAATGTTGTTTTAGCCCCAATTTTTTTCATTTTCACAAGGATAGCAGGAAAAAATGGACCCCAAAATTTGTTGTGTAATTTCTCCTGAGTACGCCGATACCCCATATGTGGAAGAAAACTACTTTTGAGGCGCAGTGCAAAGCTCAGAAGGGAAAAAGTGCCATATTGTAGTTCAGATTTTGCTGGACTAGTTTGAGGGTGCCATATCACAGAGCCCCTGAGGTGCCAGAACAATAGAACCTCCCCCATAAGAGACCCCATTTTACAAACTAAACCTCTCAATGAATCAATCTAGGGGTGCAGTGATCATATTGACACCACAGGGGGGGGCACAGAATTTTATACTATTGGGCAGTGAAGAAAAAATAATATTTTTCCCACTAAAATTTTGTTTTAGTCCTAGATTTTACATTTTCACACTGGGAAATGGATAAAAATGGCACCAAAATTAATCACACAATTTCTGCTCAATGTAGAAATACCCCATATGTGGCTGTACAGTACTGCTTAGCCACCCGGCGAGACTCGGGAAGGACGGAGCGCTATTTGCCTCCTAGAGCAAAGGACTCCATATACAAAGCCCCTAAGTGCTAGAAGGACAGAATCCCCCCTCAAGTGATCCCATTTTGGAAAATATATCCCTTTGGGAATTTATCTACAGGTGTAGTGAAGACTTTGACTCCATGGGTGTTTTTCAGAAACAAGCAGCAGTGGATGTTGCTGAGTGAAAATTGCAAACTGCCGTTGTAGTACCCAGTACATAGTAGTTCCTGTACATAGTGCCCAGCTCATGCTTCTGAAGACATGCAGCAGTTAATTAGGCTGACTCTCATCGCTACAGAAATGCCAAACATATGGACGCTAACTGCGGTTTGGGCACACTGTGGTGCTCAGAAGGGAGGGGAGCATTTGCATTAGGAAGAGTAGAATTTGCTGAATTTCTTTTGGGGGACGAGGAGCCATTTTCACTTTTCCAGAACCTCTCTGCTACCAGTAATGTGGTTAGTCCCTCATTATATGGGAACTATTGGCAGTGAGACGTCAAACTAGTAGGAGACGCCCTCTAGTGGACGTGTTCATTATCAATGAATATAGGTGATACCATGGAAAAGATAATATAGTTTCTCTCACTGGTGACAAATTAATAAATTAGAACTAGTGATGAGCGAGTTTGTTCTGTTAACCCTTTCAGCTAGCACCGAGTATCTTCAGCGTGCTCGGTGTTATGTTAAAATCACTCCTGTGTGCATGATTTGCAACTGCTTGACAGCTTTAATACATGTGAGAAATGGCTGCTTCTTAAGCATTCTTCACATGTATTAAAGCTGTCAAACAGTGGCAAATCATGCACACGGGAGTGATTTTAACATTACTCTGAGCATGCTGAAGATACTAGGTGCTCGCTCGAGCATGCTTGTAAATCTCGAGTAACGAGCATGCTCGCTCATCTCGAGTAACGAGCATGCTCGCGCATCTCGAGTAATGAGCATGCTCGCTCATCACTAATTAAAACGTGTCAGTAAGAAGATAGATAGCATTCATCTTGAGACAAGTAGAAGCGCAAGGAAGCGCTAAACGGCCGTCATCCACAATATGTTCCACTTACTCCCCAGCTCTTAGGTTTTAAAGTGATGAAATAAAGACTGGTATTTTTACAGTCGGTGAGTGCTATCTATCCTCTTACTGACACAGACGATTGCTCACTGTTTCCATTGAGATATGCACCCGACTTGCGTGGGATGAGGTGTCCTGGCTGCTTTTGTAACATTGCTGCTTAAAGGGGTTGTTCGGTACTTTTAAAAAAATGCCAGTGTGTTTTAATGATAAATACAACCTTCCTTTTAATTACCTCGCGCTGCTGATACTGCCTGTGAGCAGGTGGCCACTCACAGTCAGCACATGACCCCACGCTGACGTCACGACAAGAGAGGCGTGACTCAGCGCTGGGGTCCCCGCGGTGGCTGCTGGGTTGTGGGCGGAGTTATTCCCCTGCGTCACACCCAGCATCCACCGCACGCTTTCCCAGTGAATGAGAGCGCGTGGTGGAAGCCGGGTGTGACCCAGCAGCCACTGGTGGAACGCGGAAGAGGGACCCCTGGCTGCAGCCGCAACTTGTCGTGACATCAGCGGATGTCAGCGCCGGCTGCAGCCGGGGGTCACGTGCTGCCTGCGAGCGGCCACCAATAGCGCCGCTCACAGGCAGTATCAGCAGCGCAAGGTAATTGAAATACACAGGTGCCGGCTTTTTGTCTTTATCTCCGATAATAAATTAGAATGCTTTACATCAAGACCATATAAAGACCACACATTCATTGTAATTTTAAAATTGCACAAATTTTCTTTTATTGTTATTGGTAAATATATATATATATATATATATATTAATAGAGAATCTTGAGTTGAGGGATTATTTGCTTATGGCAATTAGTTAATAAATTACTAATACCCTATGCTGATTCCAAGAACAGTTGAGGTGTTGCTGTCAGATTATCCTGAGACATAAAACTACACAAAGCAAATGGAAGACATTTATTAGCATCCTGAATAGGACCTGTGCAAAATATATATCCTATGGGAATAAACATGCTAGAAATAGGAGGAAACCACTATGGCTAAATAGAGCTGTAAGGGGCGCAATAAGTGACAAAAAGAAAGCATTTAGAGTACTAAAGCAAGTAGGTAGTGATGAGGCATTAAATAAATACAGAAAATTAAATAAATTCTGTAAAAACTAAATCAAGGCAGCAAAGATTGAGACAGAGAGACTCATTGCCAGAGAAAGTAAAAATAATCCCAAAATATTCTTTAACTAGATAAATAGTAAAAAACTAAAAAATGATAGTGTTTGCCCCCTTAAAAATAGTCTGGGTGAAATGGTGGATGTGGATGAGGAAAAAGCGAATATGCCAAATGATTTTTTTTCAACCGTATTTACACAAGAAAATTGCATGACAGAAAACATGATTAGTGATGCCAAAAATTCTCCATTAAAAGTCACTTGCTTAACCCAGCAGGAAGTACGGCGGCCAGTGGCATCCGCCAATGGCGGCAGGCCAAGCGACTGCTATGGGGCCCGTGAGCTGGGGGGGCCCCATAGCAGTCCCCCCCTCCTTCACTCACCGCTCAGCTGCTTGATTGCCGCCGCCGCCTCCCACCGGCACTGTCTTCAGGCATGGCAGTGCGCTGTGTGGCTGTGTATTGTAGTAATGACACAGCAGGGGCGACACTGTGCTTTTAATTGTGCTTGTGTCGCCCCTGCCGTCGCCCCTGATGAAGGCAGGCCCCGAGGGGGTTCCTGACGAAGGGAGGCCCCGATGGGGGCCCTGATGAAGAGAGGCCCCAAGGGGGGCCCTGATGAAGTGCCATCAATTAAGCAGCGCCGGTGGAGCAGGAGGGGGGCCCTGATGACGTGCCAGCAATCAAACACCGCCGGAGGTCCTCCCTGCGGAGATGTTGGGGAAGCGGTGTGGGCCCCAACGGCGAGTGGACCGCTCGGATGGTCCAGGGCCTGTGATGGCCATCAGACAAGCCGGCGGCCCTGCACAGCTGGACTGGACACAGGCTTGTTGCTAGATTCACCAATCCCCATATTAAGTATATTTCTAATGTGTCTTGTGTGTATGTCAGTGTGTATGACTGTGTGTATATATATATATATATATATATATATATTTATGTCTGTTTTATGTGTTTTTAAGAATGTGTTCAAATATGTACGTATGTCTGTATGTGTAGTTATCTGAGTATCTGTTTGTGTATGTGCATGTCTGCTTACCGTGTGCACGCGCATGTCTGCGTAACGTGTGCGCGCGCATGTCTGCGTAATGTGAGTGCGCGCGCGCACATGTCTGCGTAACGTGTGCGCGCATGTCTGCGTACCGTGTGTGCGCGCAGCGTACCGTGTGCGCGCGCATGTCTGCGTACCGTGTGCGCGCGCGCATGCCTGCGTACCTTGTGCGCAAGTCTGCGTACCGTGTGCGCGCGCATGTCTACGTACCGTGTGCGCGGGCATGTCTGCGTACCGTGTGCGCGCGCATGTCTGCGTACCGTGCGCGCATGTCTGCGTACCGTGCGCGCGTGCGCATGTCTGCGTACTGTGTGCGCGCGTTCGCATGTCTGCGTACTGTGTGCGCGCGTGCGCATGTCTGCGTACTGTGTGCGCACGTGCGCATGTCTGCGTACTGTGTGCGCGCGTGCGCATGTCTGCGTACTGTGTGCGCGCGTGCGCATGTCTGCGTACTGTGTGCGCGCGTGCGCATGTCTGCGTACTGTGTGCGCGCGTGCGCATGTCTGCGTACTGTGTGCGTGCATGTCTGCGTACTGTGTGCGCGCGCGCATGTCTGCGTACCGTGTGCGCATGTCTGCGTACTGTGTGCGCGCATTTGCATGTCTGCGTACTGTGTGCGCATGTCTGCGTACTGTGTGCGCGCGCATGTCTGCGTACTGTGTGTGTGCATGTCTGCGTACCGTGTGCGCGCGCATGTCTGCGTACTGTGTGCGCGCATGTCTGCGTACCGTGTGTGCGCATGTCTGCGTACCGTGTGCGAGCGCGCATGTCTGAGTACCGTGTGCGAGCACGCATGTCTGCGTACCGTGTGCGAGCACGCATGTCTGCGTACTGTGTGCGCATGTCTGCGTACTGTGTGTGTGCGCATGTCTGCGTACTGTGTGTGTGCGCATGTTTGCGTACTGTGTGTGCGCATGTCTGCGTACCGTGTGCGCGCGTGCGCATGTCTGCGTACTGTGTGTGTGCGCATGTCTGGGTACTGTATGTGTGCATGTCTGCGTACTGTGTGTGTGCATGTCTGCGTACTGTGTGTGTGCATGTCTGCGTACTGTGTGTGTGTGCGCGCGTTTCTGCGTACTGTGAGTGTGTGCATATCTGCGTACTGTGTGTGCGCGCATATCTGCGTACTGTGTGTGTGCGCATGTCTGCGCAATGTGTGTGTGCGTGTGCATGTTTGCATACAGTATATGAAGGATGAGGGGACAGCCTGGGCCCTGTGTACTATACCTATATTTCTCTACGGTATCTGTGCATCATGAATGGTGTATGTATTAAAAGGCCCACTGAGACTCTTTCGCCCGGGGCCCACGAAAATCTGGAGTCGGCCCTGGTTGATAGCAATGATGGAGGAGGGAACGTCATGTGACACTCTCTCTCCCATCATTCCTCCTCTGCGTCTGACGCAGCGGCGTGATGACGCTCCACGCTCTGTCAGACAGTGGAGCTGGCAGCTACTGAGGTGATGACACAGACGCTCTGCAGAGACTGAAGCAGTGGGGAACGAGGAGCGGTAAGTATGTATTTATTTATAAATCAGTGAATACTGATAAAACTGGAGGACTGGGGGCGGCATTTTACCCTATAGTGGGGGGAAGCTGCATTTTACCCTATGGGGGGCTGCATTATACTGCGTACAGGACCATGGGGTGCATTATACTGCGTGGAGGACCATGGGGAGTTCATTATACTGTCGCATTATACTGCATACAGGACCATGGAGAGAGCATTATACCGTGTGGAGGACCATGGCGAGTGCATTATACCGCGTGGAGGACCATGGCGAGTGCATTATACCGCGTGGAGGACCATGGCGAGTGCATTATACCGCATGGAGGACCATGGCGAGTGCATTATACCGCGTGGAGGACCATGGCGAGTGCATTATACCGCGTGGAGGACCATGGCGAGTGCATTATACCGCGTGGAGGACCATGGCGAGTGCATTATGTAACATACCTGGCGGCGTCCTTGCATAGTGGTCCATCTCCCACTGTGCAAGAGCGCGCACTTGATCTCCAGTCCAGTTTGCTAGCCTGGCTTCCCTCCATGCTGTCTGTTTGCCTCTGTGTCTGCTGCTTAAGGGCGGCACCCGATCACTTCCTGCTTTTTGTACCTGCTGCAGGCACACCCCTTGTGCGTCCTCAGCCTATTGCTGTCTGCCATCTGGTATTTAACCCAGCTGCTCCAATGAATCCCTGCCTGAGCATTGTGTTCTATCAGTTGGCCTTTGCTCACTGATATGCCAGGTCCCGTTTATGTTTCCTGCCTTTGGTATCAGTTCCCGTGTCTGAACTGTGTCCTGTCTGTATTATCTTCTAGCTTGTTGTCTTCTGCCTATCCTGGAGGCTGTATTTCCAGGCCTGTGTGAACTCGCTCCTGCCTGTTCGTTCCGCCTTCTAGGGACCGCATACCTAGACCCGCTCCTGTATCTTGCTGCTGTGTCTGTTCTTGTCTGAATACTCTCCTAGCCTGTTTTGTTTTTCTCTATGTTCGTACTTTCCCTTTTTTCTGCAGAGTCTGAACTCGTACCTAACTCCTGCTCGTTGTCACTGTACTTCCGTTTGTGAGTTTGTGGTCCACTCGCTACTTCTCTGCAAGTACCCTGTGGGTATCTGGTTCTGCCTTTCCCTTCTAGTCTGTTCCGTGTGTACAGAGCCCTGTCCCCACCGCGTCTGCGGTTTTCGCTTTGCTCAGCTCTGTCCACCGCGTCTGCGGCTCTCGCTTTGCTCAGCTCTGTCCACCGCGTCTGCGGCTCTCGCTTTGCTCAGCTCTGTCCACCGCGTCTGCGGCTCTCGCTTTGCTCAGCTCTGTCCACCGCGTCTGCGGCTCTCGCTTTGCTCAGCTCTGTCCACCGCGTCTGCGGCTTTCGCTTTGCTCAGCTCTGTCCACCGCGTCTGCGGCTTTCTCTTTGCTCAGCTCTGTCCACCGCGTCTGCGGTTTTCGCTTTGCTCAGCTCTGTCCACCGCGTCTGCGGTTTTCGCTTTGCTCAGCTCTGTCCACCGCGTCTGCGGTTTTCGCTTTGCTCAGCTCTGTCCACCGCGTCTGCGGTTTTCGATTTGCTCAGCTCTGTCCACCGCGTCTGCGGTTTTCGCTTTGCTCAGCTCTGTCCACCGCGTCTGCGGTTTTCGCTTTGCTCAGCTCTGTCCACCGCGTCTGCGGTTTTTGCTTTGCTCAGCTCTGTCCACCGCGTCTGCGGTTTTTGCTTTGCTCAGCTCTGTCCACCGCGTCTGCGGTTTTCGCTCTGCTCAGCTCTGTCCACCGCGTCTGCGGTTTCAAATTTGTCTCCCAGTCTGTACTGGACCCTACCCAGCCTGCGCCCTAGTCTGCCTGTTCCTGTATTCCCCGATGTGGGTCAACAGCTGTGTTCGGAGTCTGACCTGGAGTAGACCCTGGTTCCTCTGCTCGGTTCCTCCCTGGTGCACTGGCGTCGTATGCCGTCGTGCGACCTTGGTCGGATCGGGCAGATACTTAGTTACGCCCCTCCAGGCACTCTCCGGTTCATGGCACAGTGGAATCACTACATAAACACGCACACGCCAGTCAGTCCGGGCGTGTGCATTACAGCATGCTCAGGCCATGGTTCCCGTTGAGCCCCACGGCCTTCGATCTCTGAGACGTTTTCCAGCGAATACATGCATTAAAAATAAATAATTTTTTTTTTCTCTAGCTGAGTTCCAGACGAACTACGCACCCGTCCAGATGGATCTATCAGCTCTCGTTCCTGCGGATCCGCCACGGTACTATGGGGATCCAAGACAGAGTCGTGCATTTGTGGAGCAATGCATGCTACACTTCAAGTTCTACCCTCTTTGTTTTCCCACCGATTGGGTTAAGGTGGGATTCATTATGTCTAACCTAGCGGGTGATGCCTTGGAATGGATCAACCCCCTATGGGAAACACAGGATCCTATCGTCCTCGACATAATGGCCTTCCTTGTGGCCTTTCTAATGGTCTTCGATGATCCTAACCCGGAGGCTCCTGCTGAAGCTTCACTTCCCAATATCCCGGAGCAGCCCCGATGGGTAATGTGTGTGGGTAGAGCACTAGTACTCCTGCCCGAAGAGACTACTGCCCAATCAGAATCCACACAGGATGACTACGCTCTCCGGAATACTTTTCCCAACCTTAAGAGGCAGTCCAGACGTGATAGGCGTAGAGGCAAGCCGTCACACCAGGGTCTGTCCTCCCAAAGACCTCCTGACCCCAACCTTGAAGTCCCTGTTGAAGCTTCATTTCCCAGTATCCCGGAGCAGCCCTGATGGGTAATGTGCGTGGGTAGCGCACCAGTTCTCCTGCCCGAAGAGACTGCTGCCCACCCAGAATCCACACAGGAGGACTTCCTGCACCTGGTATCTGATACTTCACCCACTTTAATCGGTGAGCCTGTCCAAGGGTACTCCGAAGCAGAGGTTACCCCCGAGTCTCTACACCCCTCTGACCAGGCATAGGACCTCCAGTTGTCTCCTGAACCCTTCGGGGTGCTATCTGGTAGCGAATGGACAGAGACTTTCCTATACTCTGCACCTGATACCTCGCCCGCTTCATTCAGTGAGTCCGACCTAGTGTACTCCGAAGCAGAGGTTACCCCCGAGTCTCTACACCCCTCCGACGAGGCGGAGGACCTCCAGTTGTCTCCTGAACCCTTTGGGGTGCTACCTGGTAGCGAATGGACAGAGACTTTCCTATACTCTGCACCTGATACCTCGCCTGCTTCGTCCAGTGAGTCCGACCTAGTGTACTCCGAAGCAGAGGTTTCCCCCGAGTCTCTACACCCATCCGACCAGGCGGAGGACCTCCAGTTGTTTCCTGAACCCTTCGGGGTGCTACCTGATAGCGAATGGACAGAGACTCTCCTATACTCGGTATCTGATACCTCGCCCGCTTCTTCCAGTGAGTCCGACCTAGTGTACTCCGAAGCAGAGGTTACCCCCGAGTCTCTGCACTCTTCCGACCCGGCGGAGGACCCCCAGTTGTTTCCTGAATCCTCTGGGGTACCACCTGATAACAAAGAGACAGTGACTTTTCTACACCTTGTACCTGATACCTAGCCCATTTCATCCTGTGAGCTTGACAAGATGTACCCCGAAGCAGAGGTTACCCCCGAGTCTCTGCACCCCTCCAACCCGTCGGAGGGCTTCCAGTTGTCTCCTGAACCCTCTGGGGTGCTACCTGATAATAAGTGGAGAGAGACTTCCTTGTGTGCTATTCCTGGTACTCCACCCGTTTCGTCTGTTGCTGAGGATGGCTGGATAGGAGGTAGCATCCTAGCTACCCAGAGGAGACCAGTTTTTCCGGTGGACAGTCGAAGTGATCTCCTTGAAGTAAAGGATTGGCCCTCGAATTCCCTGCGGAACATTCTGGCAGGACTGAAGAAGAGGGGGCGTAAGGGGGGGGGGTACTGTAACATACCTGGCGGCATCCTTGCATAGTGGTCCATCTCCCACTGTGCAAGAGAGCGCACTTGATCTCCAGTCCAGTTTGCTAGCCTGGCTTCCCTCCATGCTGTTTGCCTCTGTGTCTGCTGCTTAAGGGCGGCGCCCGATCACTTCCTGCTTTTTGTACCTGCTGCAGGCACACCCCTTGTGTGTCCTCAGCCTATTGCTGTCTGCCATCTGGTATTTAACCCAGCTGCTCCAATGAATCCCTGCCTGAGCATTGTGCTCTATCAGTTGGCCTTTGGTCACTGATATGCCAGGTCCCGTTTATGTTTCCTGCCTTCGGTATCAGTTCCCGTGTCTGAACTGTGTCCTGTCTGTATTATCTTCTAGCTTGTTGTCTTCTGCCTATCCTGGAGGCTGTATTTCCAGGCCTGTGTGAACTCGCTCCTGCCTGTTCGTTCCGCCTTCTAGGGACCGCATACCTAGACCCGCTCCTGTATCTTGCTGCTGTGTCTGTTCTTGTCTGAATACTCTCCTAGCCTGTTTTGTTTTTCTCTATGTTCGTACTTTCCCTTTTTTCTGCAGTCTGAACTCGTACCTAACTCCTGCTCGTTGTCACTGTACTTCCGTTTGTGAGTTTGTGGTCCACTCGCTACTTCTCTGCAAGTACCCTGTGGGTATCTGGTTCTGCCTTTCCCTTCTAGTCTGTTCCGTGTGTACAGAGCCCTGTCCCCACCGCGTCTGCGGTTTTCGCTTTGCTCAGCTCTGTCCACCGCGTCTGCGGTTTTCGCTTTGCTCAGCTCTGTCCACCGCGTCTGCGGTTTTCGCTTTGCTCAGCTCTGTCCACCGCGTCTGCGGTTTTCGCTTTGCTCAGCTCTGTCCACCGCGTCTGCGGTTTTCGCTTTGCTCAGCTCTGTCCACCGCGTCTGCGGTTTTCGCTTTGCTCAGCTCTGTCCACCGCGTCTGCGGTTTTCGCTTTGCTCAGCTCTGTCCACCGCGTCTGCGGTTTTCGCTTTGCTCAGCTCTGTCCACCGCGTCTGCGGTTTCAAATTTGTCTCCCAGTCTGTACTGGACCCTACCCAGCCTGCGCCCTAGTCTGCCTGTTCCTGTATTCCCCGGTGTGGGTCAACAGCCGTGTCCGGAGTCTGACCTGGAGTAGACCCTGGTTCCTCTGCTCGGTTCCTCCCTGGTGTACTGGCGTCGTATGCCGTTGTGCGACCTTGGTCGGATCGGGCAGATACTTAGTTATGCCCCTCCAGGCACTCTCCGGTTCATGGCACAGTGGAATCACTACATAAACACGCACACGCCAGTCAGTCCGGGCGTGTGCATTACACATTATACCGCGTGGAGGACCATGGCGAGTGCATTATACTGTGTGGAGGACCATGGCGAGTGTCTTATACTGTGTGGAGGACCATGGCGAGTGCATTATACTGTGTGGAGGACCATGGTGAGTGTCTTATACTATGTGGAGGACCATGGTGAGTGCATTATACTGTATGGAGGATCATGGCGAGTGCATTATACTGTGTGAAGGACCATGGCGAGTGCCTTATAATGTATGGAGGACCATGGCGAGTGCATTATACTCTCTGGAGTGTGGAGAGGTGTGGGGCCATTATATTGTATGTAGGCCCATTATACTGCATGGAGGGCTGTGTGAGGGTCACAGTTGGGGGATCATACTGTGTTGGGGTCACCATAATTTGCCTTGGGAGTTGAGGTGGGGTACAATAGGGTCATTATACTGTGAATGTGGAGGAATTCACCATGGGGGTATCATACTGTGTTTGGGGACACTTTTGTTGGCATTGTTGGCATCACACTTTATGGGGCAATGAAAAAGGAATCTAGGACTTCAGCAGGAGGAAAATTACTATGTAAAGGCTGCAAAGTTGTGAGATCTGCTCTTCTGTGACCCCGACAATTATTTACTTTTTTTTGGGGGGGGGGGGGGCCCAATTAGAACTTCTGCTATGGGGCCCCATGATTCCTATGTGCGCCCCTGATGGCGGTGTCTAAAAATCACTAAAGTTGACAAATCCCCGGGCCCGGATGGGATACACCCGCGAGTACTGCAGGAATTAAGTAACGTCATAGATCGACCATTGTTTTTAATCCTTAAAGATTCCATAATAACAGGGTTTGTACCATAGGACTGGCGTATAGGAAGGAAATGTGGTGCCAATATTCAAAAAGGGGACAAAAACCAAACTTGGAAATTATAGGCCAGTAAGCTTAACCTCTACTGTGAGTAAAATCCTGGAGGGTTTCCTAAGAGATGCTATACTAGAGTATCTGAAGAAGAATAACCTCATGACCCAATATCAACATGGGTTTACGAGGGACCGTTCCTGTCAAACTAATCTGATCAGCTTTTATGAGGAGGCAAGTTCTGGACTGGACCAAGGAAATGTAGTGGATGTTGTGTATATGGACTTTTCAAAAGCTTTTGATACGGTTCCACACAAAAGGTTGATACATAAAATGAGAACAATGGGGATAGGGGAAAATATATGTATGTGGGTTAAGAATTGGCTCAGTGATAGGAAACAAAGGGTGGTTATTAATGGAACACACAGACTGGGTCTCAGTTAACAGTGGGGTACCACAGGGGTCAGTATTGGGCCCCCTTCTTTTTAACATATTTATTAATGACCTTGTAGGGGGCATACAGAGTAGTATTTCAATATTTGCAGATGACACTAAACTATGCAGGGTAATCAATACAGAGGAGGACAATTTTAAATTACAGGAGGATCTATGTAAACTAGAAGCTTGAGATGATAAATGGCAAATGAACTTTAATGGGGATAAATGTAAGGTAATGCACTTGGGCAGAGGAAATAAAATGTATAATTATATGCTTAATTGTAAAACACTGGGCAAAACTGTCACTGAAAAAGACCTGGGTGTATTGGTGGACGACAAGCTCACGTTTGGTGACCAGTGTCAGGCTGCTGCTGCAAAGGCAAATAAAATAATGGGATGCATTAAAAGAGGCATAGATGCTCATGAGGAGAAGATAATTTTACCTCTATACAAGTCATTAGTGCGACCACACTTAGAATACTGTGTACAGTTCTGGTCTCCGGTGTATAAGAAAGACATAGCTGAACCAGAGAGGGTGAAGAGAAGAGCGACAAAGCTTATTAGAGGACTGGGGGGTCTGCAATACCAAGACAGGTTATTACACTTGGGGTTATTTACTGTGGTAAAAAGAAGGCTTAGGGGGTGATCTTATTACTATGTACAAGTATATGAGGGGACAGTACAAAGACCTTTCTACTGATCTTTTTACTCTGAGGCCTGAGACGGGGACAAGGGGGCATCTTCTACGTCTGGAGGAAAGAAGGTTTAATCATAATCACAGACGGGGATTCTTTACTGTAAGAGCAGTGAGACTATGGAACTCTCTGCCGCATGATGCTGTAATGAGTGATTCACTGTTAAAATTTAAGAAGGGCATGGATTCCTTTCTTGAAAAGTATAATATTACAGGTTATATATACTAGATTCCTTGATAGGGCGTTGATTCAGGGAACTAGTCTGATTGTCGTATGGAGTCGGGGAGGAATTTTTTTCCCCAATGTGGAGCTTAGTGTTTGCCACATGTTTTTTTTTTTGCCTTCCTCTGGATCAGCATGTTAGGCTATGGGTTGAACTAGATGGACTTAGTCTTCCTTCAACCTTAAAAACTATGTTACTATGACACCCGGCAGCAATCGTGCGGCACAGCTCCTGTGCACGCAAAATCGCATGGGCATATCTATACATCCAAGGTCGGTAAGATCTTACCGACCTGGATGTATGGATAAGTCCAATGTCGTGAAGAGGTTAAAGGGTGATGAGCAAGGCAATCCCTGGGATCTGGAAAATGGGGTATATAGCACCAAGTTTGTTTGTGGTCACCATCTTTTGAGCTGCCAGGTGACCATGAACAGTGCCCCAATACATTGTGTCTGCAAACTACTCCAACAAAATCTGCATTCCAATAACTAAATGGCGCATCTTCCTTTCTTAACCTGCCAGGTGCTCAGACAGTAGTGTACAATCGTATATAATGTATCATCGGATTTGGCTGCGTAATGCATTCCAACAGCAGGAAGACTGTGTTCTGAGTGGGTGGAGTGCGTTCCAGAACAGGGGAGTTTGCGTTTCACTGTGTGATGAGGGATGGACGCCGTGCAGGACTATAGGACAAAAGAATAATAAGCCTGGAAATATGACAGGAGGTGAACATGTGTAAGTGGATCAGCCTGTGGGCCGTGGAGGATGATGATCAGTGATTAAAATAAGGAGAAGCCGTTCTGCAACATAAAGAATACAAAATAAATACCATGATAATGAAAGAAAATTAATCTCCCTTAAATGACATGCAAATACTGTATCTCAAAACACATATATGTACACTCCAACAGTGAAAAACTCAAGGTTAACAAGAACAATGTGGTACATCCTATGCAGTTCTCCCATCACAGGAATGACAATAAATCATAATCCATATTGAGCCCCCTGGGGGTAAGAGTTTGAAGTTCATGGATCCAAAAGGCCTCCCTTATCTTCAGTAGGCATACAAGGTCACCTCCGCGTGTAGGGGGAAGCACCAGTTCAATGACCTGGAACTTGAGTTGAGATACTTATTATACAGTGTAAGGCGGCGGTGTTCACACAGTGCAGTAACTGAGGCAGTGACCCAAGAAAGTCCAACATAAGCAGCTTTTATTCAGCAGACTCACGGGTAAACAGAAAAGTCCTCCAGTTCGCAGCCGGGTTAACACAAGTCCATAACAACGGGCTCAGAGCCTGACGGGTGCAGAGCCTTCCCAGGCATGGGTTCAGCTACTCACAGGTCCACCAAGCTTTCCTGCTATGCTCCTAGCAGGTTCCAACACTGAACAACACTAATCCTTAATGTAGGGTTTTTAAAGGACCTGTGGCAAGAGCCACTGGAAAACCCGGGTTGGAGTGAGGAGGCCGCCCTACTGCCTTCCTGTAGCCTCCTCTAAGAAATGAAGGCCCTGCCGGATTTTACTTAATCTGCCTTAGCCAGATAGCCTGACCAGGTCAATGCTCAACTTCATTCCTGCATTGCAGCCACAGCTGTGTCTGTGACGGCAATGCACTCCAATGGTTTAATAGGTCTCTGCACATATTCTGGGGGATATATACCGTCCCTCGTATACGATCCCAGTCACTGCCTCACAACAGCTATTATGTGCACTCTATTGTAATGTTTTGGATTTTCAGATGATTATGAATTTCAGAAATACCTTATGACAGTTTGTTTCTAGTACTTTTTATGCTTTTGTCTGATATATGTAGTTTTTATTTTTATGTGTTTAAGCTGCAGTACACACTGATGAAGGTCTTAAGGACCAAAACGTTTGTACCTGTGTTGGACTAGTTAAATACTTTAAAATTATGCCTGTTTGAGTGCCAAGTTTCATTTGCCTTTTCAAAGGTTTTGGACCCTATTCCACCAGTGCTGCGGTTTTCTACACTATTATCTACTCCAGGACGTAAGCATGCTGAAGTGTCATGTCCTCTTCTACGTTCTCCAATATCATTGCACAATCTAACCTATCATGTAATTTCTTAAAAGTCCCCCCGTTGGAGATGCGAGGATGGAACTTGAAGCGAGAATTTAGCCACCTCCCCAGCATCGAGTTGCATTGTGCCACATTGACGGAATACTTGAGAGTATAAAGGATCCCAATGGGATTGATTCGTCCAACCCTGTATAGCGATTAGTCTGAGTACTGTTTGAAATTTGAACATATACTTAATAAATGCTCTTTCAATCTTATGACCCTAACAGTTGACTACTTACAGAAGGCTATTCTATCTATCAAGGAACAGGTAAAAAATATTGAGACTCAACTTGCTGCTACTATCTCTACAACAAAACTCAGCACTCTACAAAACAAAATCAAGACGAGCATCGACCAGTGTCAAAGAGATAAGGAGAGCAAGAAAAGGAATAAGTTTGCGAGAGATACCGAAGATTATGAGCAAGAATGGGTCTATAGATGGCAAAACAGATACACCTCAAGAAATTATGCTCCCAGATTTGCCAAATCCACTACAGATTCTTCTACCTCCAGTTCGGACACGGACAGGAGGGACCTTTTTATCACTTCTGCTCATTATTTAGGTCAAAGAAAAAGATATTACCGATGCAGAAGACCAGAAGAGGTGGCCAACACAAGCGGAAACATGGACTTCATCCGAGTTATCTGCTCCCAGGCACAGCACAGTTGGTGGTAAATATCTCCTCTAGGACTTTGAGTATTGCACAACTTCCTGTACTACAAATGGGGTTATTTTTTGTCACTAACAAGTACAACATATTAAATCTTGATATGGAGTTACAATGTTTTTATCTCTCACTACGCCTTAGGACACAGTAGGCAATACCTTTTCTATTCCCTCTACCCTCTCTGATATTAATACCTTCATCACGGCTGCCAGTCTCTGCCTACGCCCCAAAAGTTCATACAGTCCTCCACATGGCTTATACGCGCTCGAGACCTTCATTGGTTTTGTGGATAGTGCCTTTCAGGACTAAAGTTCCAAGGTAGATAAAGGGCTGCTTCATTACCAGTCCAATATTTCTCCCCTTAACAGTCAGGTCCTCAGAAGCCTTCAGGAAGAGAGCAATCTTATCATCAAACCGGCAGACAAAGGGGGCGCCATAGTAGTGATGTATAAAGAGGATTATCTCCTGGAAGTCAATAGACAACTTAACGATAACTCCACATACCAAGGACTACCCCATGACTCAACACATCAAGTCAGGACTGCAATAACATCTGTGATGGAACATTTTCTCTCCAGAGGAGTGATTGATAGTAAGGCACATGATTTTCTCACTAAGCAACATTCCATCACACTTGCCTTTTATGTACTCCTCAAAATTCACAAAAGCCTTGACCATCCTCGTGGTCGTCCTATAGTAACCTCAACAGATTTGCTTCTTTCACCTTTAGCAATTTTCATAGACAAAATATTGACACCTTTAATTAAAAAAAAAGTCCCTCCTTTTTACTAGATACAGGAGCTTTTCTCATTTTTATCACTGACCTAAAATGTGTCCCCCACTAAATGCATCTTGGTTTCTTTTTATATCAACAGACTCTATACGTGCATTCCACACTCTGAAGGTATACGTGCTGTACACAGTCTGTTGCTTGAGTCACAGACAGATCATTGAACTTTGCATTGAACTCCTGACCTTAGTTCTTAACAAAAATTATTTCTTGTTCCAAGATACTTACTTCCTACAGACTAAAGGGACAGCAATGGGCTCTGACATGGCCCCCCCTTATGCAAACTGTTATATGGCCACCTTCGAAGCCCAAATAGTTTACTCCAATCTATTCTTCCATACTCACTCCATCGCATGGAAACATTACATCGATGACATTTTTTGCATATGGGGGGGTGGGGGGGTGTCCACAGGAATCTCTAAATGAGTTCTATGACCTTTTGAACTCCTCCTTGACAGACCTGGGCTTTACCATGACTCACAGATCTCATCAAATCAGTTTCCTGGATACCATGTTCCTCAAGGACTAACAAGGATTACTAATCACTGACATACACAAAACCTACCGATCGAAACGGTCACTTACACTTTTCGAGTAATCACTCTTTACAAATGAAACGGTCAATTCAAAATCCCAGCTCCAGCGGGTAAATAGGATAGTGAGCAATGATCAATTACACTCACAGAGGCTACCAGAAATGTGCCACAAATTTGAGGAAAGGGGCTATCCCCCCTGAAATTCTACACCAACATAACACACCTTCAGCCCACACCCTTCTTCAATCCATGAACCGGATTCTGTTTGTCCACAGAAGGAATAGAGGTATAGAGAGATACATAAAATGCATGTACACTAATGCCAGAAGCCTCAACAACAAAATGGAGGAATTAGAATTAATTTTGTTGGAAAATAATTATGACATGGTGGGGATATCTGAGACGTGGCTGGACGAGAGCCATGACTGGGCAGTCAATTTACAGGGCTATAGTCTGTTCAGAAATGACCGTACAAACAATCGAGGGGGGGGGGGGGGGGTGTTTATATGTAAAATCATCCTTAAATCCCATCTTGTGGGAGGATATATGTGAATCTAATGAAAATGTAGAGTCCCTGTGGGTGAAGATAAGGGGAGGGGGAAAAAATTATAAATTACTGATAGGGGTTTGTTATAAGTCTCCAAAAATAATGGAAGTAGCGGAGAATATCCTCGTAAAGCAAATAGATGAAGCAGCGACTCAAGGAGAAGTCATTATTATGGGAGACTTCAACTACCCTGAAATACATTGGGGGACAGAAACCTGTAGTTCAAGCAAAGGTAATAGGTTTTTGACAACTATGAGAGACAATTACCTTTCACAACTGGTTCAGGACCCAACAAGAAGGAGGGCACTGCTAGACCTAATATTAACCAATAGGCCAGACCGCATATCAAATATACGAGTTGGGTGTCACTTGGGTAATAGTGATCACAAAATAATACGTTTTCATGTAACCTTTAATAAGATGTGTAGTAGAGGGGTTACAAGGACACTAAACTTCAGGAAGGCAAATTTCCAACGTTTAAGAGATGATCTTAGTGCAATAAACTGGGACGATATCCTGAGACATAAAGCTACACAAAGCAAATGGGAGACATTTATTAACATCCTGAGTAGGACCTGTGCACAATATATACCCTCTGGGAATAAACATGCTAGAAATAGGAGGAAACCACTATGGCTAAATAGAGCTGTAAGGGGCGCAATAAGTGACAAAAAGAAAGCATTTAGAGAACTAAAGCAAGTAGGTAGTGATGGGGCATTAAATAAATATAGAAAATTAAATAAATTCTGTAAAAAACAAATCAAGGCAGCAAAGATTGAGGCAGAGAGAATCATTGCCAGAGAAAGTAAAATAACCCCAAAATATTCTTTAACTACATAAATAGTAAAAAACTAAAAAATGATAGTGTTGGCCCCATTAAAAATAGTCTGGGTGAAATGGTGGATGAGGATGAGGAAAAAGCCAATATGCTAAATGATTTTTTTTCAACCGTATTTACACAAGAAAATCGCATGACAGAAAACATGATTAGTGACAACAAAAATTCTCCATTAAATGTCACTTGCTTAACCCAGCAGGAAGTACGGCGGTGTCTAAAAATCACTAAAGTTGACAAATCCCCGGGCCCGGATGGGATACACCCGCGAGTACTGCAGGAATTAAGTAACGTCATAGATAGACCATTATTTTTAATCTTTAAAGATTCCATAATAACAGGGTCTGTACCACAGGACTGGCGTATAGCAAATGTGGTGCCAATATTCAAAAAAGGGACAAAAACTGAACTTGTAAATTATAGGCCGGTAAGCTTAACCTCTACTGTGGGTAAAATCCTGGAGGGTTTCCTAAGAGATGCTATAATAGAGTATCTCAAGAAGAATAACCTCACGACCCAATATCAACATGGGTTTACGAGGGACCGTTCCTGTCAAACTAATCTGATCAGTTTTTATGAGGAGGCAAGTTCCGGACTGGACCAAGGAAATGCAGTGGATGTTGTGTATATGGACTTTTCAAAAGCTTTTGATATGGTTCCACACAAAAGGTTGATACATAAAATGAGAACAATGGGGATAGGGGAAAATATATGTATGTGGGTTAAGAATTGGCTCAGTGATAGGAAACAAAGGGTGGTTATTAATGGAACACACTGAGACTGGGTCTCAGTTAACAGCGGGGTACCACAGGGGTCAGTATTGGGCCCCCTTCTTTTTAACATATTTATTAATGACCTTGTAGGGGGCATACAGAGTAATATTTCAATATTTGCAGATGACACTAAACTCTGCAGGGTAATCAATACAGAGGAGGACAATTTTATATTACAGGAGGATCTATGTAAACTAGAAGCTTGGGCTGATAAATGGCAAATGAGCTTTAATAGGGATAAATGTAAGGTAATGCACTTGGGCAGAGGAAATAAAATGTATAATTATATGCTTAATTGTAAAACACTGGGCAAAACTGTAACTGAAAAAGACCTGGGTGTATTGGTGGACGACAAGCTCACGTTTAGTGGCCAGTGTCAGGCAGCTGCTGCAAAGGCAAATAAAATAATGGGATGCATTAAAAGAAGCATAGATGCTCATGAGGAGAAGATAATTTTACCTCTATACAAGTCATTAGTGCGACCACACTTAGAATACTGTGTACAGTTCTGGTCTCCGGTGTATAAGAAAGACATAGCTGAACTAGAGCAGAGAAGAGCGACCAAGGTTATTAGGGGACTGGGGGGTCTGCAATACCAAGACAGGTTATTACACTTGGGGTTATTTACTGTGGAAAAAAGAAGGCTTAGGGGTGATCTTATTACTATATACAAGTATATGAGGGGACAGTACAAAGACCTTTCTACTGATCTTTTTACTCTGAGGCCTGAGACGGGGACAAGGGGGCATCTTCTACGACTGGAGGAAAGAAGGTTTAATCATAATCACAGACGGGGATTCTTTACTGTAAGAGCAGTGAGACTATGGAGCTCTCTGCCGCATGATGTTGCAATGAGTGATTCACTAATAACATTTAAGAAGGGCATGGATGCCTTTCTTGAAAAGTATAATATTACAGGTTATAAATACTAGATTCCTTGATAGGGCGTTGATCCAGGGAACTAGTCTGATTGTCGTATGGAGTCGGGAAGGAATTTTTTTCCCCAATGTGGAGCGTAGTGTTTGCCACATGGTTTTTTTTTGCCTTCCTCTGGATCAACATGTTAGGCTATGGGTTGAACTAGATGGACTTAGTCTTCCTTCAACCTTAAAAACTATGTTACTATGTTACAATTACCATCCGTTTGCATACATTTTGCACAAAACCATCCGGAAACATTGGCACATCCTACAATCTGCTTATCTCCACATCCCAGAGTTCCAATAATCATTTTTTCCGTGTTTCAATCGGGCACCCAATCTCAAGGATTCATGTCGACGAGGGCCCCAAACATACAGGGGTCAAACAACGTTTTTTACAAATTCCTAAGGGGAACCTTCCACTGCTTGCAGTGCCACCAATGCAACAACGTCCTACATGGGAACACCATTTACCATCCCCATACCGGTAAACAATACCCGGTCACAGGGTATTTTACCTGTTACACCAACTTCATAGTATACCTCATTAAATGCCCTTGTGGTCTGGCATACATTGGTGAGACGACACAACCACAAGCATAAGTCCACAATTAGATGTAAGAATCTACTACTACTCTTGCTACAACATTTCGTTACATTAGGCCATAACATATCTCAACTCAAGTTCCAGGTCATTGAACAGGTGCTTCCCCTACACGAGGAGGTGAACGTGTACGCCTACTGAAGTAAGGGAGGCCTTTTGGATCCATGAACATCAAACCCTTACCCCCAGGGGGCTCAATAGGGATTATGTTTTATTATCATTCCTGTGATAATTTTAGAGAGAACTGCATAAGTTGTACCACATTGTTCTCAGCCTTGAGTTTTTCACTGTTGGAGTGTACTTATATGTGTTTTGAGATACAGTATTTGCATGTCATTTAAGGGATTTTCTTTCATTATCATGGTATTTATTTTGCATTCTTTATGTTGCAGAACGGCTTCTCCTTATTTTAATCACTGATCATCATCCTCCACTACCCACAGGCTGATCCACTTACACATGTTCACCTCCTGTCACATTTCCAGGCTTATTATTTTTTTGTCCTGCACGACCTCCATCCCTCATCACATAGTGAAATGCAAACTCCCCTGTTCTGGAACGCACTCCACCCACTCAGAACACCGTTGCTGTTGCAACGCATGACACAGCCTCTGACATGCACATCCTGCACCGTGGAACGCACGTTCGCCCTCAGTTTCTCCAGCCACGCCTCCTCCTAAGCCTTCAGGCAATCGTTAGCGGCGCTCGACATGTCGTCATTTCCGGTGACGTCACTGCTATCCAGACACCGCCTCCTATCGCTTCAGTCCACTTCCAGGAACGTTACACTAGCGGTTCACCCTGACTGGTCTCCTGGGACATTAGGTCCTGCCCTCTGACCACATATACTAGGCTTTCTCCTCCCTTGACATGGCGACCTTAGGAACCAGCGGGGAATACCACATTCCACACCTGTCATACTTCCTGCTCTCACTACTGGGTATGTTTCTACATACAGTGGGTACGGAAAGTATTCAGACCCCTTTAAATTTTTCACTTTTTGTTTCATTGCAGCCATTTGGTAAATTCTAAAAAGTTCATTTTTTTCTCATTAAAGTACACTCTGCACCCCATCTTGACTGAAAAAAAACAAATGTAGAATTTTTTGCAAATTAAAAAAGAAAATCTGAAATACACGGTCATAAGTATTGAGACCCTTTGCTCAGACACTCATATTTAAGTCACATGCTGTCCATTTCCTTGTGATCCTGCTTGAGATGGTTCTACTCCTTCATTGGAGTCCAGCTGTATTTAATTAAACTGATAGGGCTTGATTTGGAAAGGCGCACACCTGTCTATATAAGACCTCAAAGCTCACAGTGCATGTCAGACCAAATGAGAATCATGAGCTCAAAGGAACTGCCCAAGGAGCTCAGAGACAGAATTGTGGCAAGGCACAGATCTGGCCAAGGTTATAAAAGAATTTCTGCATTACTCAAGGATTATGGAGGCCACTGTGCTCTTAGGAACCTTAAATGGAAGATGTTTGGGACCACCAGAAGTCTCCCTAGACCTGGCCGTCCAGCCAAACTGAGCAATCGTGGGAGAAGAGCCTTGGTGAGAGAGGTAAAGAAGAACCCCAAGATCACTGTGGCTGAGCTCCAGAGATGCAGTGGGGAGATGGGAGAAAGTGCCACAAAGTCAACTATCACTGCAGCCCTCCACCAGTCGGGCCATTATGGCAGAGTGGCCCGACGGAAGCCTCTCCTCAGTGCAAGACATATGAAAGCCCGCATAGAGTTTGCTCAAAACCTATGACTATGAGAAATAAGATTCTCTGGTCTGATGAGACAAAGATAGAATTTTTTGGTGATAATTCTAAGCGGTATGTGTGGAGAAAACCAGGCACTGCTCATCACCTGCCCAATACAATCCCAACAGTGCAATATGGTGGTGGCAGCATCTTGCTGTGGGGGTGTTTTTCAGCTGCAGGCACAGGACGACTGGTTGCAATTGAAGGAAACATGAATGCGGCCAAGTACAGACATATCCTGGATGAAAACCTCTTCCAGAGTGCTCTGCACCTCAGGTTTGGCCAAAGGTTCACCTTCCAACAAGACAATGACCCTAAGCACACAGCTAAAATAACAAAGGAGTGGCTTCAGAACAACTCTGTGACCATTCTTGACTGGCCCAGCCAGAGCCCTGACCTAAACCCAATTGAGCATCTATGGAGAAACCTGAAAATGGCTGTCCACCAACGTTCACCCTCCAACCTGACGGAACTGGAGAGGATCTGCAAGGAAGAATGGCAGAGGATCCCCAAATCCAGCTGTGAAAAACTTGTTGCATCATTCCCAAGAAGACTCATGGCTGTACTAGCTCAAAAGGGGGCATCTACTCAATACTGAGCAAAGGGTCTGAATACTTATGCCCGTGTGATATTTCAGTTTTTCTTTTTTAATAAATTTGCAAAAAATTTTACATTTCTGTTTTTTTTCAGTCAAGATGGGGTGCAGAGTGGACTTTAATGAGAAAAAATGAACTTTTTAGAATTTACCAAATGGCTGCAATGAAACAAAGAGTGAAAAATTTAAAGGGGTCTGAATACTTTCCGTACCCACTGTATATCTGCTGGTACCTATTGGATAATCATTATGAGGCTGGTGTTCTTATGGCTGTTTGTCTCCCTAGATCCTGTCTATCCACTGAGACACTGTGTACTTCCTGCTTTCACCTTTAACTATATTCCTAGCAGTCTGGTAGGTCACACTTATTATACAGCCATTATGTGCACTCTATTGCAATGTTTTTGATTTTCAGATAATTATGAATTTCAGAAATACCTTATGACAGTTTGTTTCTAGTACTTTTTATGCTTTTGTCTGATATATGTAGTTTTTACTTTTATTTCTTTATGCTGCAGGACACACTGATGAAGGTCTTGAGGACCAAAACAATTGTACCTGTGTTGGACTGCAATTAAATACTTTAAAATTATGCCTGTCAAGTTTCATTTGCTTTTTGAATGGCTTTGGACCCTACTTGCGCACCTATTCCACCAGTGTTGCGGTTTTCTACACTATTATCTGAGAAAAATCTGTGACTTCTCTGTATTTAGTGGTTACTACTCACCTGGGTAGTCATATGTAGGAATCTCCTCTTTACACTTCTCATCTCCCCTCACATATGTCTCTGTGGTATTAATATGGGTCAGATCTTCACCCTGAAACAAATATTGTAAAAGTCACTGTAGCGTCGGCGTCTTTGCCTCCTGCCGGGCAGAGACACCGATCCCCTCACAGCCGCTGTCCCGGCGTCTTCCGGCTCCCCTGCTGCATCTGCCCGGGGTGTGCGCAGCACGCGCAGTTCCCCGGACACTGTTCTTGCTGTCCTAAAGAGTCCCCAGCCAATGGCCCGGATGACTGCTCCTATATTAGGCACCTCCTCGAAAATGAAGTTGCCGATGCAAGGTTGTTGTTTGCGTGCTAACACTCTCCTCAGCCCTCAGGTTCCAGTGCCCGCCAGCCTGTCTATCAGCTGTGCTCGCCTGCCTGTGTATCTGCTGTGCCCGTCTGTTTGTCTACCTGCATCACCTGCCTTTCTACAAGCCGTGCTCATCTGCTGTGCCTGTCGGCTTCGGCCATCAGTCCCATGGGAGTCGCCTGCTCACACACAAGGTCGGTCCCAGAGTTGCACCTGGTTCACCTTCCCGGTCCCTCCTTGGTTCACGGAGTTGACTAAGCCGCCGTCTGGCCAGGGTTGGTCCAGGTAGGCACTTAGTTACGCCCCTCTGGTCCCTCTTTGTGTCACAGCACAGAGGTTCCACCACTCAGATCTGTAACAGTTTGCACAGGCCATGGAATCCGGTGTCTCCCAGGCTCCTTCGTTCTCAGACCTGTACCAAGAGGTGTCTCACCAGAGATCCCAACAGGATACTATCTTGTCCTATCTGCGGACAGTCAACTCCCACTTGGATGCGCTGTTCACCCAGACTGTGTCCGCCTCTAACCAAGCGGCACCCGCTCCGACGACACCTCAACCTAGTGCCGCTGTGGCATCCGGCTTAGGACCCCAGCTTTCTGCTCCTCCACGTTTCGGTGGTCACCCTGCCCTATGGCTTCATTAATCAGTGCACGCTGCACTTTGAACTCCTGGCACACCAGTTCACCTCCGACCGGGCCAGGGTGGCATTCATCATGTCTCATCTCACCGGAGAGGCGTTGGCGTGGCTTAACCCTCTGTAGGAGAGAGGGGATCCTCTGGTGTCCGACCTCCAGGCCTTCCTCGCGGCTTTCTGGAAGGTGTTCGATGAGCCTGGACGAAAATCTTCGACTGCCTCTTCTCTTCTCCGACTCCGCCAAGGGAGTCTCTCTGTGGGACAGTATGCCGCGCGTTTCCGCACCCTCGCATCTGAACTTGCCTGGAACAATGAGGCTCTGGTGTCCACCTTTTGGGAGGGCCTTTCCGGACGGATCAAGGATGATCTAGCCGGTCGTGACATACCTCCCTCTCTGGACGACCTGGTGTCATTAGCTACACGGATCGACATCCGTTTTCAGGAGCGTTCTAAAGAACAAGACCCGTGAGAGGAGGCCCCTGCGCCTCGCACTGACCTTCCAAAGGCCAGTCTCACAACCAGCATCCCCTCCGGTGTCTTCTCCAGAGTCTATGCAAATAGACCAAGTTAACATGGTCAAGTCTGAGCAGGAGATCAGCCGTGCCGAGGGGAGTTGCTTCTACTGTGGCAGTATAGAGCATCCAATCTGCACCTGTCCGGTGAGACCGGGAAACTCCAGTGTCTAGGACCGCTTGGAGAGGTCGTCCTAGGCCAAAGTTCTTCCTCTCCACCTTTGACTCTGTCCGTTTCAGTTACCAGTGATGAGACCCGCTTCTTCGAGACTGCCTATCTGGATTCCGGAGCCGCTGGGAACCTTATTCAACAGGCCGTTGTGGAGCGATATCAGATTTCTACCATACGTCTGGCTGATCCTTTAGCGGTTTCCTCTGTGGATGGAAAGCTTTTCTCTGAGACCATCTTGTTTGTCACTGAGCCTGTAACTCTTCAGGTGGGAATGCTACATTCGGAGAGGGTCTCCTTTTACATGCTGTCCGGTCTCTCTTATCCCCTCTTGCTTGGCCTGCCTTGGTTACAGAGACATGAGGCCGTCCTGAATTGGAGCTCGGGTGAGGTGCTCCATTGGGGTCAGGAATGTCATAAGTCCTGTCTGGTTCCGATTCGTCCTGTTTGACCTCCGTCTACTCAAGCTAACCTACCTGGTCTGCCGGCACCCTACTGGTCATAAGCAGACATCTTTGATAAAAAGGAGGCAGAGACACTACCACCTCATAGGCCGTATGATTGCCCCATCGACCTAATACCTGGTGCTTCACCTCCCCGCGGGCGAATCTACCCCTTGTCGCTGGCCGAGACCCGTGCTATGTCTGAATACATAGAAGAGAATATTGCTAGGGGATTTATCCAGAAATCCACCTCTCCGGCTGGAGCAGGATTCTTCTTCGTCAAAAAGAAAGATGGCTCTCTTCGTCCATGTATGGACTATAGGGGCCTAAACAAGATTACCATCAAAAATAAGTACCCCATGCCTCTCATCTCGGAGCTGTTTGACCGTCTAAAAGGTGCAAAGATCTTCACTTAGCTCGATCTTCGTGGGGCGTACAATCTGGTCCAGATTCGCCAGGTAGACGAGTGGAAGACGGCATTCAACACTTGGGATGGTCACTACGAGTACCGCGTGATGCCCTTCGGTCTCTAATGCTCCAGCCGTCTTCCAAAAGTTAGTGAATGACATCTTCCGAGATCTCCTGTATTCCCGCATGGTGGTGTGCCTGAACGATATCTTGGTGTTCTCCCCTGACCTCCCTCTCACCGGAAGGATGTTCGTCAGGTACTGCTGAGGCTCCGGAAGAATCGTCTGTATGCTAAGTACGAGAAATGCCTCTTTGACCAGACCTCCCTACCATTTTTGGGGAATATCATCTCTGAGACCGGACTGCGGATGGATCCCGAGAAGGTGTCTGCTGTCTTAAAGGGGCCCCGACCTGAGGGGTTTAAGGATATTCAGTGGTTTCTGGGATTCGCTAACTATTACCGCCTCTTCATTCCTTATTTCTCCTCCCGGACTGCTCCCATCTCTGCTCTCACCCGTAAAGGAGCAAATCCCAGGGAATGGACTTCCGAGGCGGAAAGTGCCTTTGTTTCTCTTAATCAAGCCTTCTCCTCCGCTCCTGTGCTACATCGTCCAGATTGCAATAAACAGTTCTTCCTGGAGGTTGACGCCACTTCCTCCGGGGCCGGAGCAGTGCTCACCCAGAAATCCTCGTCCGGGCGAATGGTGACCTGTGGCTTCTTCTCCAAACTCTTTTCTTCGTCCGAGCTCAATTACTCCATAGGAAATCGAGAACTGATGGCCATCAAATTAGCGCTGGAGGAGTGGCGCTACTTGCACTCGGTGGTCATCTACATTCACCATAAAAACCTCGCTTACTTGCAGACCGCCCAAAGATTAAATCCGGGCCGGGCCAGATGGTCTTTGCTCGTTTCAGCTTCACTCTCCATTTCCGCCCGGCAGACAAGAATATTAAAGCTGAAGCTCTATTCTGCTCTTTTCTGTCTACCGATCGAGAGGAGGAGCCTCTACACATTATTGACCCCTCCAGTATAATGACTGTTGCTCCGTTTGACCTGTCTCATCTAGCTCCTGGTAAGACCTTTGTAGCGGCTCAGGATCGGAAGAGGGTCTTACTCTGGGGTCATTCGGCCAAACTGGCTGGTCATGCCGGCCAGAGGAAGACGCTTCTGCTCATTGCCAGACATTATTGGTGGCCCACCCTGCACAAGGATGTTGCGGATTTTGTCGTGGCCTGTTCCTCCTGTGCCTGTAACAAGATACCCAGGCACCTCCCAGCTGGTCGTCTTCTTCCTCTACCCGTGCCTTCTGCTCCTTGGCAACACATTGCTATGGACTTCATGACTGATCTTCCGGTATCTGTCGTTTCTACCGTCATATGGGTGGTCGCTGACCGGTTCTCCAAGATGGCTCACTTCATTCCTTTGCCTGGTCTTCCGTCCGCATCGGTGCTGGCTAAGGACTTCATCCGTCACATCTTTCGTCTCCAAGGCTTACCCCTCCACATGGTCTCAGACAGAGGAGTTCAGTTCACTTCTCGCTTCTGGAGAGCCACGTGCAAGCTGCTGGATGTCTCTTTGGACTTTTCTTCAGCCTATCATCCTCAGTCCAATGGAACGTATTAATCAGATCCTTACCAGTTTTCTTCGGCACTTTGTCAACGCTCATCATAGCGATTGGGTAGAACTTCTGCCTTGGGCCGAGTTTTCTTATAACAATCATGTGAGCGAGTCCGCTGCTAAGTCTCCGTTTTTTGTGGTTTACGGTTGACACCCCCGAATTCCGTTTCCCATCTCTTCTTCAGTGGACAATCCTGCCGCGGAATCTCTCGTCAGTGAATTTGAGACACTTGATCCGCGCTTCTTCAGTCCTCCGAACGGATGAAGAAGCATGCTGATAAGAGACGTCTGGATCCACCTCTATTTCATCCGGGAGACAAGGTCTGGCTTTCCTCCAAATATGTCCATCTCAAGATACCATCATACAAGTTGGGCCTGGGTTTCATCGGTTCTTTCTAGATCCTGAACCAAATAAATCCAGTGGCGTACAAGCTGAAACTCCCTGCCTCCTTAAGGATTCCCAATTCCTTTCATGTGTCTCTCCACAAGCCTATTGTCCTTAATCCTTTCTCTGACGATCCAGGTACCACTCCAGCTCCAGTCTCCACTGAGGACGTCTTTGAGGTAGAGAATATTTTGGCCATCAAGAGGGTAAGAGGAAAGACTTTCTTGTGGATTGGAAGGGGTTTGGTCCTGAGGAGAGGTCTTGGGAGCCCAGGGAGAACATTCATGCTCCTTGTCTTCTAGAAAAAATTCTTGCGAGCCTAAAGAAGATGTGGCGTAGAGGAGGGGGTACTGTAGCGTCGGCGTCTCTGCCTCCTGCCAGGCAGAGACGCCGATCCCCTCACCACCGCGGTCCCGGTCAGGCGTCTTCCGGCTCCCCTGCTGCATCTGCATGGGGTGTGTGCACCACACGCAGTTCTCCATGCACTGTTCTTTGGGCGCACGCGCGTGAGCTCCTTCCCTCTTAAAGGGGCCGCGCGATCAGTCCTAAAAAGAGTCCCCGGCCAATGGCCGGAGGACTGCTCCTATATTAGGCACCTCCAAAATTGAGGTGCCTGTGCAAGGTTATTGTTTGTGTGCTAACACTCTCCTCAGCCCTCAGGTTCCAGTGCCCGCCTGCCTATCAGCCTTGCCCACCTGCTTGTCTACCCGCATCACCTGCCTGTCTACCAGCCGTGCTCATCTGCTGTGCCTGTCGGCTTCGGCCATCAGTCCCGTGGGAGTCGCCTGCTCTCGCACAAGGTCGGTCCCAGAGTGGCACCTGGTTCACCTTCCCGGTCCCTCCTTGGTTCACGGAGTCGACTAAGCCGCCGTGTGGCCAGGGTCAGTCAGGGTAGGCACTTAGTTACGCCGCTCTGGTCCCTCCTTGTATCACAGCACAGAGGTTTCACACCCGGATCCGTAACAGTCACAGACAGATGGAGAATTCACATCTATGATCAGCTCTAATCCTGCCATCTCCACCATTCTCATTACACAAGTATAAAACATATAATACTGGTGGATAAAACAAGACTGAGCACAAGACCTTCACAGCCGTCTACACATCATAGGGGAGATCTCATGATACATTCTCTCCATCTACCTGATGATCCTGAGGAACATCGGGATCTTCAGGTTTACAGTCCTGTGGAAGAAGAGGATGAGGACATCTCTCTGGTGTTGTCCTCTCACTAGATAGATCTGAAGGAAAACACATACAGGGACTGAATTCATTCTTTACATACAGATAATAGGCCATGTGTATTTAGTTCTGTCTTATTACCTGTTGATGTGAGGGGCTGGGGAACCTCCATCTTGATGTCCCTGTACAGATATTGGTGTCCTTCTAAATACTCCCACTCCTCCATGGAGAAATAGACAGCGACATCCTGACATCTTATAGAAGCCTGACACATACAATGATACCGTTACCCCCCCGATCCCTTCACAGCGTTACTGTATAAAGTCCCAGCATTCCCAGCAGTGTCACCTCTCCAGTCAGCAGCTCAATCATCTTGTAGGTGAGTTCTAGGATCTTCTGGTCATTGATGTCCTCATGCATCAGGGGGTGAGGTGGAGGCCCCGTGATTGGGCTCAGGGGTCTTCCCCATCCCTCAGACACAGGATCCTGACAGTGCTCATTAGAGGTCTTCTTCACTACTGTGTAATCCTGGTTATGGAGAGACATTAATAAATACCACTACAGACATTTCCAGAGTCCTCACCTCTCCAGTTCTGTCCATCTCTTATTCCCATAGATAAGAATGATGTAATGTGACGTCATCAGAATCTCTCACCTCTCCAGTAAGACGAAAGAGGATCTCCAGGGTGAGGTGTAATATCCTCTCCGCCATCTTGTCCCTGTCCATATCCATGCTTAATGGATGAAGCAGAAACATTTTCTTATTTAGAGGATCCGATATTGTAGAGACCTGAATGAGAAGATGAGCCGATGTAAATTCATAAAAATCCTGTGTAATAATACAATCACTGGAGATAATAAGGGAAATATATGAGATTTACTATTTTGTTTTCTTCTTTACATCTAGTAATAAAACCTATATATTTTAGGCCACAGACAACAAGCAGTTTCTTCCTTGGAGTCGGCAGCTGAACACGTTTCTCATAGACTCATCTTCCATAACGCTAATTCTCGTCTCATTTACGGACACTGGAATCGGCATTAGCAATACTGCAGGAGATATTCATTACACGTCACATGACAAATAACTACTTCATGATGAGGATGACATTTTGATCTTCAACTACAGCTCTAGAAACATATTTGGCCAGAGTCCTGTCACCCACTAGATCACCACCGGCCGTCTATATGATTCCGGACTGTAATCTTCTATCACGTTAGATCTCAGGTCTGATTCACACACAGAAATTTGAGACATTTATAAAAGCTTGTTTGTAAGAACACCAACACAAGAGATATTTGATGCCAAATTCTCCATATACAATGTATTTTTTCTCTCTGGATATGATAGAATTTTTTTAGCATTTTCATGTAGGTTTCCATATATTACATGAAAAATACCCCAAAAAAATACAATTGGGGATGGAGGTACTGGGGGAACATTATACAGAGTGTGGGGGGATGGCGGTACTAGGGGAACAGTATACTGTGTATGGGGGCCAAGAAAGGGGCACTGTACTATGAGAGCAATACAGGATTCCTTCACAAAAACACCCTAAATATAACATTTTTTAAAACCACCCCACAATTTGTGAATCTTCAGGGTAAATCGCTATATAACCATTTGATTAGAGCTGATACTATTAAGCTAAAGTGTCTAAACAGACTTTCTTTCCATAAAGGGGCACTTTTCCGTGTTTGTCATTCCAGAACTGTGTGAGGATTATTAGAGGTGATAGTTTTCCCACCAATTAGAAGGGACAACCGTGGAAATTGGTGTTTTTTTTACCAGCTACAGTTCTGATGTGATTTACTCGGTAAAGTGCCCTTGTGGTAAAGTGGACAATGATCAGTTACAAACAGACTGAAGGAACATCGTCCTCTATTCGGCTCTATGAATCTAGGATGAAATCCACTGCGGCTGCTGCAAGAAAAAGAATGAAGAAGAGCAGACATTTGGGGAGACCACCGTGGCCAGACATTTCTCGGAGATGGTGATAAAAGTTCTGATCTCCGATGGTCGGTGTTAGAAGAGACGACCGCATCGGATTCACAATCACAACGCTGTAAACTTCTACAGAGACGTGTTCTGGATTTACTCCCTGGAATCACTTTCTCTCAAAGGGTTAAATGACGCCTGTAACTTCAACGTCTTTCTATGAAGCTTCTTCTCTGAACTTTATTCCTCTGTTGTCTGTCGGGGAGTTGTTTTCTAAAAAATATATTTGTGTGGTTTTTTTCTTTTAGTTTACTGGGTTAGTAATGGGGGTGTCTGATAGACGTTTCTCCAATATTAACTCTTGGGATTGATAACAGCTGAGAATACACAACTGACGTAAAGCCAAAAAATATTACCCCGGTTGCCAACATACCAGGGCAATTGGGAAGAGGCAGGCAAAGTGCCAAAATTTGTCGCATCTAATGTGATTTGCAAATTCTGAGGCTGCTGCGGACTGGTATTTTTTGGCTGGAAGGGGCCAATATCCATGGACCTTCCCAGCAGGATAATATCAGCCCCCAGCTGTCTGCTTTACCTTAGCCAGTTATCAAAAATAGGGGGGGACTCCACATCATTTTTTTAAATTCATTATTTATTTAATAGGTTTAAAAAAGGTGAAATACACCCTTTAGTGCCACATGGACAGCAACTTTATAATATTTAGGGGCAGGGAGTGGACATTAATCTAAGCACTCAGTCCTATAACAACTCTCCTTGAACTACCGTACTTTCTGAGGACAGTGGGCCGAGCATCGCATCGCAGGGTCTTCTGTAAGACCCAAGAACTAGTGATCAGCGAATGGTCTTTGGATAAGGGGTTAACCGAGCACGCTCGAGTATAACTGAGTATCATCAGAGTACTCGCATATCATGTTCGAGTCCCTGTGCCTGCATGATATGCGGCTGTTAGACAGCCTCAACACATGCAGGGATTGCCTGTTTGTTAGGGAATCCTCAAGTGTTGAAGCTGTTTAACAGCCGCAAATCATGCAGGCACAGGGACTCGAACATGATATACGAGAGCTCCGATGATACTCAGTTATGCTCCAGCGTGCTCGGTTAACCCCTTATCGGAGCACGTTCCCTCATCACTACCGATAACAAGATGCGGCCGGACAATCGCAGTAATGCCAGTAGAAAACATGGCTACAGCACTACAGTGTATGGCAGACAATGCCCAAATGTATACTGGCCGTATAACAGATACAAGACATACGGGGGGCGGACTACAACTCCCCCGATACTCGATCCAGTAATGGAGAGAAATCACCAGTATCTACATTACTGTGCTGGAGCTAGGAGAGGAATAATGGCGCTGGGCTTCGGTCCTTCATCCTGCAGTCGTCTGAATGGATCTAATGTGGACGGGAACCAGCTAAGCCGCATTCTGCCCACAGCTGTTACCTCACTGTTCACACCACACAGAGACCCCAAAAGAGTCTCCGTGCTGAAGGGGTTAATGCCCCCTGCGCCCAGTAATGGGGGATCTCCACATACCTCCACCTGCAGAGCCGCCACCACATATATGGCTGCTCTGTGCGCACAGGAGCTGTGATGAGGTCACAGGAGGAGAGGAGTCAGGGGTCACATGATCAGGGGCCTCAGTGGATGCAGGACTCTGCTGTGCTGGTTGTCATGGTGCTGGATGAGCTGAAGTTTATGTGTGGGGTCAGGAGGGGTTTACAGTGTGGATGTAGCAGAGCCGCGTGTGTACGAGGTGTACGGAGCAGAGCCGCGTGTGTACGAGGTGTACGGAGCGGAGCCGCGTGTGTACGAGGTGTACGGAGCAGAGCCGCGTGTGTACGAGGTGTACGGAGCGGAGCCGCGTGTGTACGAGGTGTACGGAGCGGAGCCGCGTGTGTACGAGGTGTACGGAGCGGAGCCGCGTGTGTACGAGGTGTACGGAGCGGAGCCGCGTGTGTACGAGGTGTACGGAGCAGAGCCGCGTGTGTGCGAGGTGTACGGAGCAGAGCCGCGTGTGTACGAGGTGTACGGAGCGGAGCCGCGTGTGTACGAGGTGTACGGAGCACAGCCGCGTGTGTACGAGGTGTACGGAGCACAGCCGCGTGTGTACGAGGTGTACGGAGCAGAGCCACGTGTGTACAAGGTGTACGGAGCGGAGCCGCGTGTGTACGAGGCGTACGGAGCGGAGCCGCGTGTGTACGAGGTGTACGGAGCGGAGCCGCGCGTGTACGAGGTGTATGGAGCGGAGCCACGCGTGTACGAGGTGTACGGAGCGGAGCCGCGCGTGTACGAGGTGTACGGAGCGGAGCCGCGCGTGTACGAGGTGTACAGAGCGAAGCCGCGCGTGTACGAGGTGTACGGAGTGGAGCCGCGCGTGTACGAGGTGTACGGAGCCGAGCCGCGCATGTACGAGGTGTACGGAGCGGAGCCGGGCGTGTACGAGGTGTACGGAGCGGAGCCGCGCGTGTACGAGGTGTACGGAGCGGAGCCGCGCGTGTACGAGGTGTACGGAGCGGAGCCTCGTGTGTTCGAGGCGTACGGAGCGGAGCCGCGCGTGTACGAGGCGTACGGAGCGGAGCCGCGCGTGTACGAGGTGTACGGAGCGGAGCCTCGTGTGTTCGAGGCGTACGGAGCGGAGCCGCGCGTGTACGAGGCGTACGGAGCGGAGCCGCGCGTGTACGAGGCGTACGGAGCGGAGCCGCGCGTGTACGAGGCGTACGGAGCGGAGTCGCGCGTGTACGAGGCATACGGAGTGGAGCCGTGCGTGTACAAGGCGTACGGAGCGGAGCCGCGTGTGTACGAGGTGTATGGAGCGAAGCCGTGTGTGTACAGAGCCATGTGTGTACGAGGTGTGCGGAGCCGTAGGTGTGCAGAGCCGCGTGTGTATGAGGTGTACGGAGCAGAGCCGCGCGTGTACGAGGTGTACGGAGCGGAGCCGCTCATGTACGAGGTGTACGGAGCGGAGCCGCGTGTGTACGAGGTGTACGGAGCGGAGCCGCGTGTATACGAGGTGTACGGAGCGGAGCCGCGTGTGTACGAGGTGTACGGAGCGGAGCCGCGTGTGTACGAGGTGTACGGAGCGGAGCCGCGTGTGTGCGAGGTGTACGGAGCGGAGCCTCGTGTGTGCGAGGCTTACGGAGCGGAGCCGCGCGTGTACGAGGCGTACGGAGCGGAGCCGCACGTGTACGAGGCGTACGGAGCGGAGCCGCGCGTGTACGAGGCGTACGGAGCGGAGCCGCGCGTGTACGAGGCGTACGGAGCGGAGCCGCGTGTGTACGAGGTGTATGGAGCGGAGCCGTGTGTGTACAGAGCCATGTGTGTACGAGGTGTGCAGAGCCGCGTGTGTATGAGGTGTACGGAGCGGAGCCGTGTGTGTATGAGGTGTACACATAGTTTTTTAAGGTTGAAGGAAGACTAAGTCCATCTAGTTCACCCCATAGCCTAACATGTTGATCCAGAGGAAGGCAAAAAAAAACCATGGGGGCAACACTAAGCTCCACATTGGGGGAAAAAATTCCTTCCCGACTCCATACGACAATCAGACTAGTTCCCTGGATCAACGCCCTATCAAGGAATCTAGTATATATAACCTGTAATATTATACTTTTCAAGAAAGGCATCCATGCCCTTCTTAAATTTTAACAGTGAATCACTCATTACAACATCATGCGGCAGAGAGCTCCATAGTCTCACTGCTCTTACAGTAAAGAATCCCCGTCTGTGATTATGATTAAACCTTCTTTCCTCCAGACGTAGAAGATGCCCCCTTGTCCCTGTCTCTGGCCTCAGAGTAAAAAGATCAGTAGAAAGGTGTTTGTACTGTCCCCTCATATACTTGTACATAGTAATAAGATCACCCCTAAGCCTTCTTTTTTCCACAGTAAATAACCCCAAGTGTAATAACCTGTCTTGGTATTGCAGACCCCCCAGTCCTCTAATAAGCTTGGTCGCTCTTCTCTGCACCCTCTCTAGTTCAGCTATGTCTTTCTTATACACCGGAGACCAGAACTGTACACAGTATTCTAAGTGTGGTCGCACTAATGACTTGTATAGAGGTAAAACTATGTTCTCCTCATGAGCATCTATGCCTCTTTTAATGCATCCCTTTATTTTATTTGCCTTTGCAGCAAATAGAGCCATGTGTGTACAAGGTGTACGGAGCCGGGTATGTACGCTGTATACAGCTGTATACTCCCAGGTTCGGACGGAGACACCGCGGCTCTTTATCAGACTGTAGAAGAACTGACACTGGACATTCGGTAAAACTGTGCTCGGACGTCTCTTCTCGCACAGATATTGATAACAAGATGGAGTCAGACGAACCCTCCTACAAAACCTGATAACAAAGTCATTACTACAGGACTGGATGAGAAAGGGATTTATTCTACAAGAAACGCTGGGGCCACAAATGAGAGAATCCGGGCCCCGTGGCTGGATACTCCGGACCCCCGGCGTGTTAGGACCAGACGGGGTCTTTGTCCCTGGAGCTTCTCTGCTCGGTATAATGAGACTCTGATCTTGTTCTTATAAAGAGGGTTGGAGTAAAATAGAAGCTGCCTGAATATGAGGACCTTGTCTGATCTCTATGTCCTTGTGTACAGAGCTATGGAGATAGCGCTATTCTCTGTATAATAGATGTGATGTCGCTGGAGCCCTAATATTTCTGTACAGGGGTCTCTGTAGTACAGTGTCCATTTTAGGATATGATCAGACATCAAAATCAAACATCAGAATGATGTCAGTTTTAGGCTAAATACTCTGTCTGACAAGTGATCCTGACAAGTGATTCTGAAAAGTGATTTTGACAAGTGACTTTTACAACTGTAATAATAGTGAAACTCATTGGGACTTATGCACAGACTGCAAGCAAGCCAAATTCAAATGATGTTTGATTTTGATGTGTGAGTCTGATGTGTGACTTTCTTCAGACTTCAGAATGAGAATCACAATGACTTTTAGTGACCCTGAGTATTTTCATGGTGAATCTCATAAGACAAGAAAAGCTGCCAGTTCCTGTCACTTTCCTGTATAGCTCAATGGTAAGGCATCAGCCTCTGAAACTAAAGTGTCGTTGTTCAAATCCCATTAGGAATATTATTATTTTTAAATTATTCCTGTTTAGCACACAAACTACAGGGGTGTTTTACTTTTAATATCTGACATTTTGATTGTCATCCTGACGTGCTAAGAGTTTCAGACATGCTGTATATTTGCATGGTAAATTACAATCCAAACTAAATTGGGAGGCACTAATTTACTACATATCTGTTTCCAAGTGACTGTACATTTACATAATTTCTTAAAGGGGTCTAATGATAACATTTCTTTATTGTCAATTTTTCTTTCCATCCACCCGAGAACTGGCTGCAAACTCCCAATTTACTTTTGCTATGTAATTATTATAATTATATATCACTACCTAAATAATCAAATAATGAACCTACAGTTTAATGGTAAGGCATATGTGTCACATAGTTTTGGTTTGAAAGGATAATAGTAATAGTAATAATAACTAGAGATGAACGTTGTTCTACTCGAACTGTTCGCCAATCTCAAATTCGAGCTGTTTTGGGCGGTGTTCGAGCCGTTCGGCGAACACGAACAATTTGAGAAAAATTCGGCTGTTCGAGGTTATGTTCGATAACTGTTCGTGCACCAAAATCATAACTGGATTTTTTCTCAGTAATGATGAAAATTAATGTTAATACGCAGTTTGAGTGTACAGCGGGGTGGGGGGAGGGGCAGGGGATGGATCTCTGCAGGAACAATGAAGATCTCCATTTTTTTTTTCTCTTTCCCGCATTTACAGTGGGGAGGTGCAATCTGTCAGCCTATCAGCAGCGCACACACGGAGCGAAGTGCTTTTTTTCACACAAGCAAGGGCATGTGTCATTGGCAGTGTATGTCACATGTCCTTGCCCTATAAGACCAAGCCATTTTCCCCGTCGCCACCATTTTCTCACTGCTGCAGCTGCGTGTTAGACGGCACCGCTATTGCTGTGTGCGCTATACCTTGTTAATTTCAAGCCAATTTTCGCACAAATCTACAGATAGCTTGGGAGTAGGGAATAGTTGTGATTGCAGTCCTTTTAAGGACTAGGTTACAGCATTTCCTACGACTTTTATCAGGCAGGTCTGTGCTCTTAAATAGATATGTGGCACCCCAGGGGTCTGGTCTCCACAGTAATAGCAATGTTATGTCTGAGAGCAGGTGGGAGGTCTCTTGGTCAGGAATCCTATGCATGCCACACCTCCTGCCCAGTCCTGGGAGGGGAAGAACTTCCCCTATATAAAACTGGGGCTGAGGCAGGGTTAGTGAGAAGAGAAGAGTTGAGAAGAAGAGAAGCAGCATAGGAAAGAAAGATCAGGAGCTCTGTGGGAGCAGGCTAAAAGGAATCAGGGGCTGGCAGCTGAAGAGCTCGCCCTGATTGAAGAGTTACTACCGGACCCGGAGTCCGAGGCTGTGGGGATTAACCCAGACCCAGCAGCAGAAACCGCCCGGCAGGGGATTGCAGGTCCTCTGGCCAAGAAACCCGAAGGCACGGTCACACGCGTGGGACCAGCACCGCCGTCGTGGAGCGGAAGCCACTAGAAGGCCCCGAGTCACCGGCCATACGGGTGAGCACCACACGGTACACTCAGGGATGTGGGCTACTTTTACCCGCCTCTAGCAAGGTAGCCAGAAGAGTACGATTAGTTGGGGAGGCCTACAACTCCGCCTGGCCAAGGGGGATCCCATCTGCTCAAGGACTGACCAGGCCCCGACCGCTAGCCAGTACTCCGGGAGGGTCTATCTTTGTCACCAGTATAGACCCTGAACTACACCGCATCGTCTCTGAGTGGTTCCTGCTACCCCCATCATCCACGTCGGCTGCCCTGAGGCCATACCCCTCCCGTTGGGGGTTATACCATCTACGCTGCACTATCCTACCACCGGCCTCAGCGGTCTGCCCTGCAGCGGCAGCTCCATAGCTGCATTCAACAGGTGGCGTAGTCGTCCTACATCTACTGCTAATACTCAGCCACACAGTTTGACTCCCTGGGCACGGACCGGGTCACCGCCACGAGACTACTACCCCTATCAGATCCGGCTCCGGGTAGGCTCCCGCGTGCGCAACGCTACTCAGCACAGGCCCAGGGGCGCGTCAGCTTGATTGTGGGAGTAAGGACTAATTGTAATTGGAGTCCTTTTCAGGACTAGGTTACATCAGTTCCTATCAGTTTTTGCCAGGCAGGTCTGTGCCAGTGCTGTGCAAGTTTTTTTCACAGCATTTGGCTGAATCTAGCAAAGCTAATCCTTTTTGGCCTATTGCAGAGTGTGTTAGTCAGTGGAGTAGCCTATCTGTGTTGCAAGATATACCACCTGTGTATAGAATACCAATTTTTTTACTGCACCCAGTGAAGTAAAATCTTTTGGGCATAGCATCATTCTATTAGTCCATCTATACTGACCTCCATCAGGTTGCAAATTGAATATAATTTTTTTCTGCATCTAGCTCTGAAAAAATATTGGGCTTCTAGCTGTGTGTGGGACTTGTTGTATTAGTCCATCTATACTGACCTCCATCAGGTTGCAAACTGCATATATTTTTTTCTTCATCTACCTCTGAAAAAATATTGGGCTTCTAGCTGTGTGTGGGACTTGTTCTATTAATCCATCTATACAGACCTCCATCAGGTTGAAAACTGAATATATTTTTTTCTGCATCTACCTCTGAAAAAATATTGGGCTTCTAGCTGTGTGTGGGACTTGTTCTATTAGTCCATCTATACTGACCTCCATCAGGTTGCAAACTGAATATATTTTTTTCTGCATCTACCTCTGAAAAAATATTGGGCTTCTAGCTGTGTGTGGGACTTGTTGTATTAGTCCATCTATACAGACCTCCATCAGGTTGCAAACTGAATATATTTTTTTCTGCATCTACCTCTGAAAAAATATTGGGCTTCTAGCTGTGTGTGGGACTTGTTGTATTAGTCCATCTATACTGACCTCCATCAGGTTGCAAACTGAATATATTTTTTTCTGCATCTACCTCTGAAAAAATATTGGGCTTCTAGCTGTGTGTGGGACTTGTTGTATTAGTCCATCTATACTGACCTCCATCAGGTTGCAAACTGAATACATTTTTTTCTGCATCTACCTCTGAAAAAATATTGGGCTTCTAGCTGTGTGTGGGACTTGTTGTATTAGTCCATCTATACTGACCTCCATCAGGTTGCAAACTGAATATATTTTTTTCTGCATCTACTTCTGAAAAAATATTGGGCTTCTAGCTGTGTGTGGGACTTGTTCTATTAATCCATCTATACAGACCTCCATCAGGTTGCAAACTGAATATATTTTTTTCTGCATCTACCTCTGAAAAAATATTGGGCTTCTAGCTGTGTGTGGGACTTGTTGTATTAGTCCATCTATACTGACCTCCATCAGGTTGCAAACTGAATATATTTTTTTCTGCATCTACCTCTGAAAAAATATTGGGCTTCTAGCTGTGTGTGGGACTTGTTCTATTAATCCATCTATACAGACCTCCATCAGGTTGAAAACTGAATATATTTTTTTCTGCATCTAGCTCTGAAAAAATATTTGGCCTTCTAGCAGTGTGTGGGACTTTCTCTATTAGTCCATCTATACTGACCTCCATCAGGTTGCAAATTGAATATAATTTTTTTCTGCATCTAACCCAGCCAATAGTTTTGGCCTAATACCACAGTTTGGCCACTCAGCTCTGCTCGGTTCCCATCCATTGTTTTTTTGTGCAAACAACTCCAGAGTTGTTAATTAGTTAACCACCAAAATGAGTGGAAAAAGGCCTGCTGCTGGTGGAAAGGGGAATAGGCGTGTTGGGAAGGGGAAAAAAAGGTGTGTCCGTGGGGTAGGTGTTAAAGCAACAGTAACATCTGCAGAAGAAAGACCATCTTCCAGCCAAACTAAAATGTCTACTTCTTTTAGCGGACAATGTGATAAGATCCCTTTCTTACGGCCATGCCAATCGCTACAAATTCCAGATGAGGCACAAAAACAGCAGGTGCTTCAACGGATATCAAGTGCTCCTTTAAGTGGGCTCTCCTCCACATCAACTTCAACATCACAAATACTCCAGTCCTCAAAGGTGTCACCCCAATCGCACTTGCTTCCTCACAGCTCCCAAATCTCCAGCTGCCCGTCTGAGTATGAGGTAGAACAGATGGTTGAGTCTGCAGAGCTGTTTACTCATACTATAGCCTGGGAATCAGAGGTCGACTCCAGCGCTTCTGTGAATCCAGACGAGGAAATGATCTGCACTGATGCCCAGAATCTTTATGAGTCGGATCCAGGACCAGACGCAGAAGGTTCTGACCATAATGTAGACCCTCATTCCCAAACTGTAACTCCTGTTGGTGGAGACAATGAGGAAGACGATGATAAGACTCAAATACCTGATTGGAGCGACAACTTTTGTTTTTTATCAGGGCAGGAACAGGTTGGCTCTGAGGACGACGGGTGTGATAACGCACAGGGTGATGATGATGAGGTTGGAGATCGCACTTACTGTCAACCCACAGTCAGCCAAGAGATGAGGTCAGCAGAGGAGGTGGAGGAAGATGCTAGTGACGACGAGGTCAGGTTGCGCCTTCCTGGACAGAGACGTAGTACTGGAAGCACGTCAACAACTGCATCCTCAAACACAACTCTGCCTCTCACCACAAGTCGTGGTGGCTCTTCAGGTCGCATGGGTGCTAAGCCTTGCATAGCCTGGGCATTTTTTCAGATCGATAAAGATGACCCAACTCGTGTTATCTGTAACATTTGTCAGCAAAAGCTAAGTAGAGGCCAAAAAATACATAGTTTGAGTACTTCATGCATGAACCGGCACATGGACATGAAGCATAAGTTGCAGTGGGAAGCTCAGTGTGCTACAATGCGGCCTAGCCGGCCGGGCCAACCACCGTCTGCCATATCTTGTGCATCCGCGGCCTCTTCATCCTCTGTGACTGGGGGGACAGCAGTCACACCTGTTTTGGGGCGCAGACCTGCCAACTCTTTACCCGCAACAGCCAGCATGATTGGCAGGTCATCATTTTCTTTGGAGGTGGTAACACCAGCTGGTGTTGAGCGCTGTCCGACATCGATAGCACCACCTTTGGATCAAGGCAACCTAACATGTCCGCCTGCATCTTCCTCACAGACCGGCAGTTTGCCGGGGACACCCTTATCAACCCCGTCTAAGCACAATAGCCAGCCCTCGGTCCCTCAGATATGGACAAGTAAAAGACCATTTCCTCCTAGCCATGAGAAAGCTAAGAGGTTGAATTTCACCATCTGCAAGTTCTTGGCTACAGAAATGCTGCCTTTCCGCCTGGTGGACACAGAGGATTTTCGAGACCTTATGTCCGTCGCAGTGCCCCAGTACCAGATGCCCAGTCGGCACTACTTCTCAAAGAAAGGTGTGCCTGCGCTCCACCAGCATGTCGCACACAACATCACCGCTTCTTTGAGAAACTCTGTGTGTGACAGGGTGCATTTCACCACAGACACTTGGACGAGTAGGCATGGACAGGGGCGTTACATGTCGCTGACTGGGCACTGGGTAACTATGGTGACAGCAGGACAAGGGGCTGCTGTCCAAGTCTTGCCGTCCCCACGAGTTGTGCGTCAATCCTCTTTATGTCAAAGTTCCTCCACTGCTTCTGCCTCCTCAACCTCCTCTCGGTCTTCCACCTGCACCCAAAGCCTGTCTGGTCATGCCACAAGCTTTCTAACTGCGCAGAAGGGATCCTGCACACCTCCTTACTATGCTGGCAGTAGGGCTCAACGTCATCAGGCGGTTTTTACATTGAAATGTCTGGGAAATGTGAGTCACACAGCTGAGGAGTTGTGGTCAGCTCTGGAGAACCAATTTCATGAATGGTTGTCTCCACTGGACCTGAAACCAGGGAAGGCCGTGTGCGACAATGCTGCAAACCTGGGTGCGGCCCTTCGCCGGGGCAATGTCACACACGTGCCTTGTATGGCTCACGTGTTGAACCTGGTTGTCCAGCAATTTTTAGCCCACTATCCCAGACTAGATGGCCTTCTGCAGAGGGCACGGTCGCTGTGTGCTCACTTTCGCCGTTCGCATCCCGCAGCTCAGCGACTTACATCTCTACAGAAGTCGTTGGGCCTGCCACTTCACCGGCTAAAATGCGATGTGCCTACCCGGTGGAATTCAACTCTGCACATGTTGCAGCGACTGTGGCAGCACCGACAAGCCCTGGTGCAATACGTTCTGACGTATAGCCTGGGCCAACGAGATCCAGAGGTGGGGCAAATCACGCTGGAGGAGTGGTCTCAGATCAGGGACCTATGCACCCTTCTGCACAGTTTTGAAATGGCGACGAAGATGTTTAGTGCTGACGATGCCATTATCAGCATGACTATTCCGGTGATTTACATGCTGGAGCACATGTTAAACAGAATTCGGAGTCAGGTGGTGGCACAAGAGGAGGTGGAGGAAGTAGAGGAGGAGGAGTTGTATGCGGAAGGGCTAACATCTGCAAGGTCCAGACGGTCGGCAGCACCAAGGCGGCAGGCATGTGAGGGTGGGGGAGATGGTTTTACCAGGGCGCATGGTAGCAGCCAAACTAGTGAGGAAGGTGCAGGAGCCCAGGAAGAGGTGGAGGACGAACTGATGGAAGACTCATCAGATGAGGGAGACCTTGATCACATTTCTGTTGTGCGAGGTTAGGGGGAGAGGACAGAGGAAGGAAGCATGATTGTTACCTCGCCACCAACACAACAGGGACTTGGTGCTCATGGATACGCAACACACATGAGTGCCTTCTTGCTGCACTACCTGCAACATGACCCTCGAATTGTGAGAATTAAAAATAATCCTGACTACTGGGTTGCCACACTGTTAGATCCCCAGTACAAAAGTAAATTTGCAGAAATTATTCCGGCCATAGAAAGGGATGCACGCATGCAGGAGTATCAGCAGAGACTGTTGCAGAATCTTACATGTGCTTTTCCACAAAATACCAGTGGTGCACGTAGTGAATCTCACAGTTCCAACTTGCCAACCGTGGGACCGTCAAGTGTTCAGCACTCAAACCGTAACAGAACCACAGTATCTGCTGGTAACATCAATTTTGCGGAATCATTTCACCACTTTTTTAGCCCATCCTTTGCAAGGCCACAGGAGACAAGAAGTCTGACACATAGTCAACGCCTAGAGACGATGGTACAGGAGTATCTCCAAGTAAACATTGAAGCCACGACTGTGTCACTGGACCCTTGCTCTTTTTGGGCTTCCAATCTGGATAAATGGCCGGAGCTAGCCACTTACGCCTTGGAGATCTTGTCATGCCCCGCAGCCAGCGTTCTGTCTGAACGTGTGTTCAGCGCTGCTGGTGGTGTGCTGACAGATAAGCGCACGCGGCTCTCCACTGATAATGTAGACAGACTCACGTTCATAAAGATGAACAAATCATGGATCTGAAACGACTTTTCTACCCCTGTGTCATCCTGGGGAGAGTAAAAGCTTGATGATTGGTTAAAATCACCCTACCAACCGTTTTAAGCTTTCAAATTACTAATCATGTTTATCTGTATCTTGGCTGGAAAATAATTTGGGCTTTGTAGCAGTGTGCAGCACTGATTCTATTAGGCCATCTATAATAAGCTCCACCAGATTTAAAATTACTAATCATGTTTATCTGTATCTTGACTGGAAAATAATTTGGGCTTTGTAGCAGTGTGCAGCACTGATCCTATTAGGCCATCTATACTAAAGCTTCACCAGATTTAAAATTAATAATAATTTTTAGCTGCATCTAGCCCGGAAAATAATTTTGGGGCTCCGAGATGCGCAAGACACATAAGTGCCTTCTTGCTGCACTACCTGCAGCATGACCCTCATATTGTCAGAATTCGAAGTAATCATGACTACTGGGTTGCCACACTCTTAGATCCCCCAAACTTTTCGATCAACCTTTTAATTTTAATAAAGACCAAAAAAATGGTCATTTTTGAAATTATAAGCATTTGCAGGTTGTTAGAAACTGAAATCAAACAGTTTTCAACTCAAAACTTTATTCTAGGTGATGTTACATTTTCACATAGGACCCCTTGTTCGAAAGGAGCTTCTGAACTCTCTCGTCCATTGAATTTGTCAGGTTTTGGATGGTTTCTGCTTCAATTGTTTTGCATGAGGACAGAATACCCTCCCAGAGCTGTTGCTTAGATGTGAACTGCCTCCCGCCATCATAGACACTCCTTTTAATGATGCTCCAAAGGTTCTGAATGGGGTAGAGGTCAGGGGAGCATGGGGGTAACACCATAAGTTTGTCCCCTTTTATGCCCATATCAGCCAGAGATGCAGATGTTTTATGTGCAGCATGAGATGGTGCATTATCATGCAGAAAAATGATCTTGCTGTGAAATACACGGTTCTTCTTCTTGAACCATGGCAGGAAGTGCTGTTTGAGAAAATCCACATACATTATGGAGTTCATCTTTAGCGCCTTCAGGGATCCTAAAGGGGCCGACAATCTCTCTCCCCATGATTCCAGCCCAAAACATTACTCCACCTCCTCCTTGTTGGCGCTGTAGCCGTGTTTGCGTGGGGTGTCCATCAACCAGCCATCCTCCACTCCATCCATCTGGACCATCGAGCGCTGCACGGCACTCATCCGTGAACAAAACAGTTTTGAAATCAGTCTTCATGTAATGTTTGGCCCACTGGAGCCGTTTCTGCTTGTGTGAAGTGGATAGAGGAGGTCGACAGGATGGCGTATGCACAGCTGCAAACCTCTGAAGGACCCTGCATCTTGTTGTTCGGGGGACGTTGGAGGCACAAGCAGCTTCAAAAACTTGTCTGCTGCTATGACAAGGCTTTTTTGCCGCTGCTCTTTCAACCTGACGTAATTGCCTGTAGGAAAGAGTCCTCAATTTGCCCTTATCAGCACGCACACGTGTGTACTGTGAATCAGCTACATACTTCTTGATTGCCAAGACACTTCATCCTGATCATCGCACAATGTTGATTGTAGTCATGCCTTGACCTAAACACTCCACAATTTGTTGCTTCTCAGCAGCCGACACATCCTTTTTCTTTCCCATTTTGGCAGAAAATGTAGGCTGCTTAATAATGTGAGACAGCCTTCTTAAGTAGTCTTGCCTTTCATTGGACACACCTGCCAAACTAATTAGCACAGGTGTCTGCAATTGCTTACAGTGATATAAAGAGCCCTGACACACATCACCATCAATGAGTTTAACTGACAAACAAACAAATTCTTCCCTTATCACTCCTAAACACTTTTTGCATAATAATTTGGAACACAGTGTACATGTGCTTTTCCACAAAACACCAGTGGTTCACGTAGTGAATCTTACAGTTCTAACTTGCCAACCGTGGTCTGTATGGAGTTGTTCAATAAAGGGCCCAAAATTAAAATAACATAGATGGGAGAGGTCTCTATAAATAGGAATTCCTAAGTATTTGATACCCTGTGAGGGCCAGGCAAAGGGAAAGTTGGACTGGATGGAATCCTGTATGGATTTGGGGAGGGAGACATCGAGGGCCTCAGACTTCGCTGCATTGATTTTAAAATTTGACCATGTAACAAAGTGATCTATTTCAGCCATAACAGCATGGATGGATATATGTGATTGAGTGATATATATTAGGACATCATCAGCAAATAGAGAGCACTTGTACTCGGTGCCTCCCACCTCAATCCACCTAATATTGGGGTTATAGCGAATTGATGAGAGCAGGTGCTCCGTCACTAGGATGTATAAGAGAGGGGACAGAGAATATCCCTGCCTTGTCCCATTGGTGATTGTGAAAGGTGATGAAAATGTTCTGATGCACCCCCTGGGCCTTGGGACACCCAGAGCCGGACCCTTTTTGGTGGATGCTGGTGGTTGTAGTCTCCGTGGCGGCAACCCGGTTCCGTGGCTCAGGGCGGTCAAACCAGTGGCGGAACTATTTATGTGGTTTTGATGTTTAAATGTCCGACTACGCCACCCGTGGATTGCGGTCAGAGTGAACCGCCGCTCCAGGGCAGACCGCTGAGGCTGGTGTTGTGGGTGCAGCAGAGCGTAGCATAACTCCCCACGGGAGGAGTATAGCCTCAGGGCAGTGTATGCGGAGGATGGGGGTGATGGTGCAGGGCAGCAGCAGTAATGACACGGAGTCAGTGATGCAGTCCAGGGCCTTTACTCACAGTTCTTATTATCCAGACCACGTCTGCAGGTAACGGCTGCCCACGTCGTACTGTGCTCACCAGGTGAGGGGCTCAGACAACTCCCAGATAACTTTGGAGTGCTTCACAGGACCCCCTTTGTGTGTCCTTTGTCTGGCCTTTCTTACCAACCCTTCTGTCCGGCTGCCTCGGGCCTCCTCTTGGTAAACTTGGCGCCAGTTTCCCTGACCCTATGTGGTGCCTTCCTAGCGGGTGTAGCGAGGGGCTGCGCCACATAAAATGTCACAGCCTCCTGTTTCTAGCTGAGGGTCGTTTCTTGCCTCCACTAGTTTCGGGGACCGGTCTCCCCCTTTGGCCTGACCCCTCCATGCAGGTGGATTCGGGCGTGCGGTGGCGACTCGCCCGTCCGCACCCCTGAGATCCCTTCGTTCCTCGTTCCTGGAGCCTTCTCCGCTCCTCTTCCTTCCTTCTCCCTCTTCCAGGCCTGGGCCTCTGTTACTAGGCCCGCCTCCGGAGCAGAGCTCATGCAGAGCCCCTGCTCCCTGCCACTTCTGCTCAGACTTCTCTGCACTGAACTAAGATGGTGCCCACCTTTTATACTTCCTTCTCAATGCACCCAGGAACTGCTTCCTCCCTGCTCCTGCACTACAGGGTTCCCCTTCCTCAGTGTTAACTCCCCCCACTCCAGCCAGGGACAGGGACTGTCGTGCCCATCTCAGGGGCATATTGGTCGCCCTGCCCCACGGCAATGTGGTGTAATGCATGCAGGTGTCGGGTCCTGATCCACACTACATCCTTACCTGAGAGTGAGATATCACACCTCTGGGTGAGGTGCAATACCTCTGTAGCAACCGAGCCCTCAGGGTGCTACAGTTCCATTTATCTTCAGCCTAGGTGACGTATTGCGATACAGGGCCGTGATTTTGGCTATAAAAGGGTCCCCTGGACCCCTACCCCAAGCTTTTTAAGAGAATCATATATGGCGTGCCAGGAGACTCTATGGAATGCTTTCTCAGCATCCAACGAGAGTATCTAATTACAAATTTTTAACTGCATCTAGCCCAGGAAATACTTTGTGCCTAGTAGCAGTGTCTGCTAGTCAGCGGATTATCCCGGCTGTTAAGCAAGCTACACCACCTGTAGTTTGGACACTTCATTTTTTCAAAGGAAATGCTTCGGGACCACGGGATACTGAGTGAAGAGCATCAGGAGGCACCCCAAGGCATAGGGGCTCGGACTGGCAGTAGGATGCCTTGCGGTGGACAGCCGAGCTCGATCCTTATAAAAGCTTTTTAACTGCAGCAGCTTTAGTGGACGCTACTGGAGCTGGAATTACGCGGCTGCTGGCATGAGACTTGCCCTCCAATAGATCCTTGTAAATGGATTTAAAGTGTATTTATTCAAATTAGAGAGACAATTTAAATTAAAAAGCTTAGAGCTGCCTCCACCACAGGGGGGCTCGCTCGACCCACCAGCGGACAGGCACCAGTATTGGGAGAGGGGGGCTGGCCGTCAGGGTTCACCGCGGCTCTGGCACAAACCCGGCGACACGGAGGTGGCACGGGCAGGAGCGGACTGAACGTGTCGGCTTCTCACTTTTTGGATTTTAGAAGGGCATGACATGCCTATATCTGTGTCTCCCCCTCCTTTTACTCCTCCACCTCTTTTCTTTTCGCATGACTATATGTACTTGTCACTTTTCCATGTGTTAGTTGTGTCTTCTGAGCAGTTTGTCAGCTTTTGGACACCTTTGAAGGTGTTTTCTATGTGTTTCTATGTGTTTTTGTTTGCCTGCCATTGGTTTTAACGGTGTTCGAAGGTGTTCGACGAACAGTTCGACGAACAGTTCGGCGAACACACGGGTGTTCGACGAACCGAACCGAACTCGAACACTACGGGGGTGGCTCAACACTAATAATAACAATAATACATTATTAGTAATAATAATTCATAATAAAAAGTTGAGTGTCCCTACAGGGACTTGAAACCAAAAGCATATGTTTTGTAGTCAGCACACTTACCAGTGAGCTATACACTTATTAAAAAAAAGTGGGCATTTTACTTGGTTATGTTATTTCCAGTGCAAGCAGGACTTAAACACAGACATTGTCCAAACCAAATTCAAATGATGTATGAGTTTGATGAATGAGTTTGATACCTGACTTTCATCACACATCAAAATCAGAAGGACTTCCAGACACCATGAGTATTTGCATAGTAAATATCATAAACCAAGAAAAAACATCTAGCAGCATCATTTGAGCTTATTGCAGAATGGTAACTCTCTTGCGTCACAGAGTGGGCGTTCTGAGTTTACATTCCTGGTGCAGAAAAAATAATCTTTTGTTTTTTTTTAAATGATGCTGGCTAGCACACAAACTTCACTGATGCTTGGCTTTGATATCTGACTTTTCTCACACATCAGAATGAGAATCACAATTACTTTTAGACCCCCTGAGTATTATCATGGTTAATCTCATAAGCCAAGAAAAACCTGTAGGGACACTGAACTTTTTATTATTAATTATTATTATTATTACTATTATTATTATCCTTTCAAACCAAAACTACGTGACACAGATGCCTTACCATTAAACTATAGGTTCATTATTTGATTATTTAGGTAGTGATATATAATAATAATTACATTGCAAAAGTAAATTGGGAGTTTGCAGACAGTTCTTGGGTGGATGGAAAGAAAAATTGACAAAGAAATGTTATCATTAGACCCTTTTAAGAAATTATGTAAATGTACAGTCACTTGGAAATCGATATGTAGTAAATTAGTGCCTTCCAATTTAGTTTGGCTATGTAATTTACCATGCAAATAGACAGCGTGTCTGAAACTCTTAACACGTCAGGATGACAATCAAAATGTCCCATATTAAAAGTAAAACACCCCTGTAGTTTGTGTGCTAAACAGGCATAATTTAAAAAAAAATAATAATAATATTTCTATTGGGATTTGAACTGTGACACTGTAGTTTCAGAGGCTGACGCCTTACCATTGAGGTATCCAGTCAAGTGATAGTAACCAGAAGCTTTTTTGTCTTATGAGATCAACCATGAAAATACTCCGGGTGACTAAAAGTCATTGTGATTCTGATGTTTGAAGAAAGTCACACATCAGACTCACACATCAAAATCAAACATCATTTGAATTTGGCTTGCTTGCAGTCTGCGCATAAGTCCCAATGAGTTTCAATCAGGTTTGCACTGAAACTTATATATCTAAATATAACTCTTAGGTTTCTTCAATTGAGTTAATAGCTCTGTGGTTAGCGCACTGGTTTCTGGACATAGAATTTTGGGTTCAAGTCCCATCAGCGAACAGTGACTATTTTTATTATTACAGTTGTAAAAGTCCCTTAAAATCACTTGTCAGAATCACTTGTCAGAGAGGGTATTTAGCCTCAAACTGACATCGTTCTGCTATCTGATCATGTCCTAAAATGGACACTGTACATGTGTGTGATGTCGCTCCTCTCCTCCCTTTCTGGGTGTTTGTAACAGGATAAGAGAGGATGAAATTTAGGATCACAGTGTGGAGCCATTTTGTTGGTGACTGCCAGTGATACTGACAAGTACAGTGTCACTGAGGACTGCCGGCAGTGCCAACTCTGTTAATGCTGCTCTCTGTATCATAAGCTGGGGTTAGATACTGTCATGGTAGCCCTTCCAAGAATTTGGATTGAGATAATTATCTCCAAATCTGCCATTTTTGGTTCAAATTAAATAAATAAATATGACGCATCGGAGGAATAAAATAACACACAGCCAGTGTCTGAGTGTTCAATTCTTGTCTGCCCTCAGAACCCAAGCAACAAGTATTTTATTACACCCCCAGAAGAAAGGGGTGGCTAACATTACCTAAGAAAGAAACTATTTTAATTAGAAATAACAGTCCTTGAAAGCAGCTCTGTCCAATTTACTATACTTTAAAAAACAAAGAAGGAAAGCTTAACACGAAGGCAGCTCTATATTTCATACAATGCCGTGTTATCGCTTTTATGAGTAACACTTACAAGTGTAATATTAAAATATTAAATTATCAAAAATATATACAGTATTTTTCGGACCATAAGACACACTTTTTTCCCCCAATATTTAGGAGGAAAATTGGGGGTGCGTCTTATGGTCCGAACGTTACCTACGGTGGTGGTGAAGTGGGATTGCAGGGCCCTCCAGGATCGCGGTGGTGGTAGCGGCGTCAGCGGCAGCAGAGGTGAGGCAGAGCAGGTGGGGCCGGGACCGGGACCTGTGCCCGGCCGGTACTGGGGCTGGGGCAGGTGTCGGGCTGTGAGCGGCGTCGGGTGGCGAGGCAGTGCGGCCTGCGCAGGTTTCCAGTGTGCGCAGCCATCTTCTTAGAGCTGTGATCTACAGGAAAATGGCCGCCCAAGCCGACGCATGTGCAGACCGTAGCTCCGATGGCCATTTTCCTGTAGATCACAGCTCTAGGAAGATGGCCGCGCACACCGGAAACCTGCGCAGTCCGCACTGATTCGCCACTCACTGCCGGCACCTGCCGCAGCCCGAGGTCCCGGCCTCAGCACGGTACAGGCCCCAGCCCAAGGCCCCGGGCTCAGTCCACTACAGGCCCCAGCCCGAGGCCCCGGCCTCAGCCCCAGCCAGAGGCCTCAGCCCCATATAGAGGCCTGAGCCACAGCCAGAGGCCTCAACCCTAGCCAGAGGCCTCAGCCCCAGCCACAGGCCTGAGCACAGGAATCGGCCAGGCTGAGGGCCTCAGCCAGGCACAGGCCCCAGCCTGGCACAGGCTCCACAGCATCTGACCTCTTCTGCTGCAGCCGCCGACTTCCTGAGTGACCCTGCCTCCTGTGACCCTCGCTTCACTGCCCCCCAAGTAAGATACCATACCTATTCAGACTATAAGATGGACCCCCATCTTATAAAAAATATTTTTTTATATTTTCCACCCCAAAATATAAGGGTGCGTCTTATAGTCCGAAAAATACGATAGGTAGATTTAATTGTCTAAAATAATAATCAAATCAAAGTATAAATATTTACCATAACAATACGGAGTGTTACACACAGTGGGATTATTCACAGCACATGATACACTACACATATCTAGATATAGGATTCAGTGTAGTGTATCACATGATGGGATGAGATACACCGGTCCGGGGCATATTGCACACAATGACGGGATTAAATACACGGGTCTGGGGAGTATCGCACATTTTGTTGGTGACCGACAGCGATACTGACAAGTACAGTGTCACTGAGGACAGCCGGCAGAGCTGATCCTGATAGATGGTGCTGCTTGCTGTATCATAAACTGGGGTTAGATATGTGGACTGTATCACATGCGCGATTAGATACGCTTAGAGTAACACATGCTGCTATTAGATACAGGACTAAGTGTAGTCCTGTATGGGATTAGATATTGAGCTCAGCAGAGTGTATCACACAGGATGGGATTAGATACAGTTTCTAATGTATGGAGCAGGGTCACACCTTACACCACTGCTCCTATAGAAGTGGACGGAGCGGGGTCACACATTACATAACTGCTCCCATAGAAGTGGACAGAGAGGGGTCACTATTGAGGGGTTTGTACTATTCTAGGGGTACAACAACAGTTTCATGTACCTTACCATCCACAGTCTGCTGGTATTGTGGAAAGGATGAATAGGACAATAAAATCCAGAATTGCCAAAATGTTATTGGACAAAGGTAATACTTGGGTGGATGCAGTACCTTTTGTACTGTTGAGTGTTAACGGAACAACTTCCTCCACAACTCAGTTTACTCCTTTTGAACTAATGTCAGGAAGGAAAATGCCATTGATTTTCCCACATGAACCATTTTTGTCCACACCTCAAAAAGATGCTGTTGCAAGGTCCAAATGGTTGCAATTGATGCAGGAAAACTTGAAAACCATTCTTCCACATCCTGCATCAAGAATGCAGAGGATGGAGCCACCATATGAATCCAAATTAAAATAGGGGCTCTGGTCATGATTAAAACTTTCAGGAAGAATGGACCTTGGGAAAGAAACTGGGAAGGTCCCTTTGAAATAATCGACACCATGGGATGAGTTATGATCCTAGTGCAACCAGCATCCAACGTGGTTAAAAATACCCGCAGACAACAAAAAATTGTGGGAACATGTTGATCAATGCAAATTGTATATTGCAAAATAATGATACTGCATTTCTTTTAGGAAGAAATGGATTCCAATAAGAGCTGGAATACGGAATACCATGTCCTTGATGGAAGGGATTCAACACCAATCCTTCAAGAAAAGAAAAAGTTTCCCAAGAAAAGCTACTATCTGATGGGAACCATATTTCTGCTACTTTGTACTATTTCAATTTTGATCTACGCAGAAGACATTCATTTTATATCATGGAACAAATACTAGTGAAGTGAATGGACATATCAAAGGAACTTTACATTCACGGAAACCAAGAGGATCAAGTCTACAAAATCTAATAGATGAAGACATACCGGACGATTCAGTAGATATTACTGGAAACATTTGCATGGGTTATGGTGTAAAATGCTGCATTGAGCTACACTTCATACACGACACTTAATATTACATGCTGCCATAGGACCTAAGTCTAAATTTGCACAGTTACAAGGAGATTATATACATAATAATAAGACAGGCACATGGGAATGCAATCCTACAGATGTGTTATACTGGAATATAGAGATAAGAGGTGAAGAGAAAGCTGTGTGGTTGGGTGATATTACTAATGATATGATCACAAAAGGGACAGTTAGAACATCCGAAACAGAGATTATGTTAAAGACACAACTTTTGGGGAAAATTTTGGATCCTTCATTACTTTCTATTACAGAAGGAGATGAAGATTGGGTAAAAACATGGAATTTCCAGATAACCAGAGAATCAGTACAAGTATCTGTAGTTTTTACAGTAACAAATAATATCACTCCAGAAGTAAGGGTTGCACCACAAGCAATACATCGTCATGAAAATATGTCTCCTCTTTTATTGAAATGCAACACAAGGTTAGAGTTACCTCCCGAGTCTTTGTTAACATGGACCAGAAACAAATTATTTTTGGGAAGTTTTTCAAATGGTCCAACAAATGTTATACATAGAAGTCAATATGGGAATGTGAGATGGTTGGATAAGAATTTTGATTTTTCTCTAGATAATCCATCTCCTAAGGATTCGGGACTTTACCAATGTTGCGTTTTAACTAAAAATAATTATAAACAATATAAAGATGTAAATGTTTGGTCAGGATTAGATAATGTATGTACACAGACAAGGTTTCAACCATCTACTCCTTTCCAAATCAATAAATTCCAATCTAAACCTCTATTAAGAGATGGAGTGTTGATGACTATGGTCTGGACTTTTAGCATGTCTAGTTGGAAAATCTCATCCAGATATCCCCAGTGTCAATCACATCTCATGAACATGGAGATGGGAATAGAACAATGGTTTGGGAAAAGAATTTCAACACATGTTAGAAGTAAGAGGGGGATATTAGAAGGTATTTTGGGGGGATTAGGAACAGTAGGAAGTTTAATTAATACTATGGACATTCATACACTTAAATCAGATTTGGAAAATATTGGGTATATTGGAGGCAAAGGGGTAAAAATTCAGAAAAGTTTGCATCAACTCCTTGAGAAGATGATTTTGAACACTGCTGCTGTGCTGGGATCTTCGGTGTCACATCTACAAGATGCTACTTTAGCTCTAATAGAAAGTGAGCAGGAATCCCAAGTAGCCAGAGCATGTCTAGAAATTCAGATTGAATATGCCACCAATCTGAAAATGATTGCACAGGCATTGCAGAGTGGAATTACCCTTTTAGGAATAATGAGAAATTTGCCTACAGAATATAATTTTGCGTTAAATCATACAGATTTGGGGGTAAATAAGTGGTTAGGATGGGAACAGAACATTTATGTAGGAACATCACTAATCCCAATATCGGGAAGAGAAGAAACCATGGTTCCTATTACTGAGCATTCCTGTTAGTAATACACAATTACTATATTATCTATTACAGTACACAGATTTTGCATTTGGTGTTACAAACACTGAACAATTAGACATTTCTTCATGCTTACATTTTGTTTGTAAGGTAATGTGTCTACCTGGACAGGATAAAGTCATTTATAACTCGTGTTTCCATAATCATACCTCATGTCATGCCAGAGTTGAGAATGTGCACACGATACATAACTTGGTGACCCCAATAAGCTCGAACAATATTTGTTTCCAGGTTATGTCCGAAAAAGAAGTTTTTTCGCCATTCTTCTCCTCTTGTGTACATGCTGAAAATCTGACAATAGGTTTATATTGTATGGAGGGAAATGTGAAAACTATCTCCAAGAAGGAAGGAAGTATTAATATTACATCAATAGGGACAAGAAATCTGAAAATCCTTCCGATACAGTTCAGTTTGTGCCAAATAAATAATTTCCCTTGGGATATGTGGACAAATGAGATAAAGAAAGACAAAGGTTTGTTAAATTTGTTAACAAAACAACTAAAAGAAGCTGAAATTGTATTCAGACATGAACAAGATCATTTAAATGATATTGAACATGAATGGTGTTGCATCGGCGTCTCTGCCCCTTGCTAGGCAGAGACGCCGTCCCGCTAACCTCCCCGCTCCTGGCGCGGCGTTCTCTAGCGCTTCTCTCCCCGCTGCTTCCAATTGCCGGAGGACCTCCCATATATAAGGCACCTCCTCCAAAATGGAGGTGCCCGAGCAAAGTTGTTTGCACTGTGTCTGATCTGTGCTTCAGCCCTCAGGTCCCGCTGCTAGCCTGACTTCTCGTCCCACCTGCCAGCCTATTATCTGCCCGTTACCTGCCAGACTGCTCACCTGGAGCGCTCACCTGTTACCTGCCGGTTACCTGACTTGGCTATCTGTCCACTCACCTGGGAGCATCCGCCTGCCTTGTCTGTCAGACCGCTCACCTGGGAGCACCCGCCAAATTACCTGCCAGTTACCTGCCTCGTCTGTCTGCCGGCTCACCTGGGAGCACCCACCAGTTACCTGCCAGTTACCCGCTTCGTCTGTCTGCCCGCTCACCTGGGAGCACCTGCCTGTTTCCTGCCAGCCTGCCTGGAGACCCAGCCGTCACTTGCTGTGACCACCTTCCTGGTAATACTAAAGACTGCTACTTGCCCTGCTTTCTCGAACTGTGACCACCTGTCTGCTACCAAAGACTTCTGCCTGCTTGCCGTGTCCATCCACCATACCGGTCAGTCCCAGCTATCTGACCCGTGGGAGCCACCTGCTCTCTTACAAGGTCGTCCCCAGAGTAGCACCTGGTCCCTCAGCCCGGATCCTCCCTGGTCACGGTGTCGTTAGCTGCCGTACGACCAGGGTCGGTTCGGGTGGATACTTAGTCACGCCCCTCTGGGTCCCTCCTTGCACCTTCCACCACCCGGACCCGTAACAAATGGACAAGTATGTCAGGCTCATCTTGGTGGAAAAATCTAGGAAGATCAGTAACTAGTTGGTCACAGTCTTCAGCCAAAATGGCAGCAGGAAATGTATTAACAAATCCAATCATAATCATATTTATTTTAGTCTTGCTGTGTACTTTTTATCAGATTTTTATTATGTGTAAAATTAAGAAAATATTCAAAAAAGATAAAGACAGAAATTAAAACAATGATATTTTAAGAGAAATGTTAAAATAAAAAAATAGAACTTTTTGATTTAATTTTTATTTTTCATTTAGAAGTTTTTGGGAACTCATATGACATTCAGAACAGGTGTTGATACAAGGTTTTCAGAATAAAGAATGAATGCGATACGAATGGTGAGAGAATGAGTTTAGGATTGATTATGATATTTTTTAAATCATAATCAGGGGGGACTGTAAAATATTAATCTCTAATGCTAAAAAATATATACATAAGCTTTAACATGCTTAGGCTCTAACCATGCTTAGATTCAAATATAGAGAAAGAATGTGCAGTTATTCTGGGACCTTGGTAGAAACCTGTTCTGTTTGTCAAACCTATAGGACTCTTGTCTATATGGGTTATTTGGAGATAACTAGTGAGTATGACCCTTTAAAGGTCACTAACCATATGTTTAAAATATACCAACATGAGGTGATATGCATTTTGGCTACATGCACATTTCATGAGTTACTAGTTTTGTTCTAATATGGTAGAAGCTACTAATATACGAGCAAGTCACCATATTGGGTTATGAAACTGTAAAAATATTCTCCAATGTATGTCTATGAGGCAAGATGGTATATAAGCAGAGCCAGAAATGAATGGGGGAGATCACTCATTCCTCGAGTATCTCCAACACGAATCATGCTTCTATACTGGATATGTAAGAACCTATAATTGTTTCCTTTCTCTCTTCTAACCTGATACTTCTTCTTGTGTGCTATTGTTGAGGGAGGGCAATGGCCCTTCACGGTTGACCAAGTGAGTGTCAAATTATTATGTTATAAGGTTGATTGCAATCCACAGAAAACTAGACGGAGACAGTGCTCTGTATGGGAGGATTCAGAGAATCTCTAACCCCGTTTATTTCTACTTAGCATTTTATATTATTTTGAGTATATCAATAGCCAATCACCTACAGTCGTACTACAGGCTTAAGCCAATGTTAGTGCAATTATTACGAAAACACATATATGGTCATATATCATCGTTAGTTTGAAGCACAATGGAAATTTACAAGGTTACCCATCCTGGCTCAGACTAGTTAGATAACAGGAGCAGGGTGTCTCACAGAATATTCTTGTGAGAAAAGGTTAGTGTGGGAAAGATGCATGAAAAAAGAAGGAAAGAATGTATGTTATGCAAGGAGTATGCTGTAGCATGAATATCAATATGTCCTTTACACTATGAACTATTTTTCTTCATTTTTGTAATTACCTTTGAATGAACATTAAATAAGCTTTTGTTTTATCCACACAACTCAAGATTGTTTTCCTCTCTATTCTCATCGTACCCCTTTTCTAAAGTAAGGAAGTGTTAGTTTTTCTAACACCTGCCAACAACTTTTTCACACTGCCCTGGCTTTAAGAGTGGTATTACGCGGCCCCCTAGAAATTGGGACAGGAAGGTAGTTTGACATGATGTGGGTGCCTATTGTGCTCCCCCAGCAGGAACAGTTTCATGTTGCCCATGGCCTCGGCGTGCATGTCCACTTCCCCCTCCCTTGCCACGCGTGTTGCCCATTTTAAATGGAGTTTAAGATTTGTCACGTTGCCAAAAATGTCTGTATTATTACCGCAGTAATATAGGATCACGTCTGATGACCATGGTTTTAGGCAGTGACCTGGGAGTCAAAGATGCTTTCGGGGGTCTTGCCCACGCTGTTCCCATGTCTTTTCAGCACTGTATGGATGAGCCTGATCATGTCTCACACGCCACATGGCCAGATAAGGTTGTAAAATGTTAAAATGTAATTTACCGGTGAATGTATTTTTCACAGTTGAAATTAATGCAAAAGTGCAAAAACGCATCAAAAACACTTTGTGTGAACATAGCCCAAGGTGTGGAGGAGTATTTTTGTTTTTGGTTATTTATTTTGCCTTATATACAAGTCATTACCATGGAAAGGATGTTCCTTAACATATTTCCCAGGAAAATCCATTTTGGTTTCGTTTTTGTATGTTTTATTGTGAGTCCGTAAAAGTGGCGTATTACCTCTGACAACATTGTTCACAGCAGTGACCTGGGAGTCAGAGATGCTTCCAGGGGTCTTCCCCATGCTGTTCCCATGTCATTTGAGCACTGTTCCCATCAACTTCGGCAAATTTTAGGCCCCCTGCAGGCGCTGGAAAAATGCTTGAGTTTCCCATAGACTTACATTGGGCTCGTTGCTTGGGTCCAGCACCAGAGCATTCCAATTTGCTCGACTCGAGTACCAGAGCATTTTAGTGCTCGCTCATCACTATTATTTCATTTTAAATCCAGATTAGTGGCCTGCAGAGCTGAAATCATGAAGATTCACTGTCCAAATATTTCTGGACCTACCTGTATTCATATATTTACACTATATGGACAAATATTGCATCTCTTGCCCCCAAAGCAAATCCCAAAATGTGCTCCTGCCTCTTTTCCTAACTCCCAATCCCAAAATAGACAAGGACATTGGAAGTTTCCAATCCTCCCTCTATTGTAGACTTCTGGAGTTAAAGCATCTTCAGCCCCGACTCTTTACTTCTCCTACAACCAACATGGCGGGAAAACGAAACACTTTCTATAATCGGTTATTTTTTTATCACATTTTTTAAAGGTAAATTACAATAAAATGTCCCCAATCCCTTTTTCCCTTCTCCCAATCCATAATGCTGGGGTAAGATTATCTCTACAGAGACCCTTGTACAGGAATATTAGGGCTACAGCGACATCACATCTATTATACAGAGAATAGCGCTATCTCCATAGCTTTGTACACAAGGACATAGAGATCAGACAAGGTCCTCATATTCAGGCAGCTTCTATTTTACTCCAACCCTCTTTATAAGAACAAGATCAGAGTCTCATTATACCGAGCAGAGAAGCTCCAGGGACAAAGACCCCATCTGGTCCTAACACGGCGGGGGGCCCGGAGTATCCAGCCACGGGGCCCGGATTCTCTCATTTGTGGCCCCAGCATTTCTTGTAGAATAAATCCCTTTCTCATCCAGTCCTGTAGTAATGACTTTGTTATCAGGTTTTGTAGGAGGGTTCGTCTGACTCCATCTTATGTTATCAATATCTGTGCGAGAAACAGGAGACGTCTGAGCGCAGTTTTACCGAGTGTCCAGAGTCAGTTCTTCTACAGTCTGATAAAGAGCCGCATTGTCTCCGACCGAACCTGGGAATATACAGCTGTATACAGCGTACACACACGGCACTGTACACACACTGCTCCGTATGCACACGATGCTGTACACACAGGACTCCGCTTAGAACACACTCTGCTCCGCTCCATACATACATGACTCTGCTCCGTACACCTCGTACACACACGGCTAAGTACACACGAGGCTCCGCTCCGTACACACACCGCTCCGTACGCCTCGCACACGCGCGGCTCCGCTCCGTACGCCTCGCACACGCGCGGCTCCGCTCCGTACGCCTCGCACACGCGCGGCTCCGCTCCGTACGCCTCGCACACGCGCAGCGCGGCTCCGCTCCGTACGCCTCGCACACGCGCGGCTCCGCTCCGTACGCCTCGCACACGCGCGGCTCCGCTCCGTACGCCTCGTACACGCGCGGCTCCGCTCCGTACACCTCGTACACGCGCGGCTCCGCTCCGTACACCTCGTACACGCGCGGCTCCGCTCCGTACACCTCGTACACGCGCGGCTCCGCTCCGTACACCTCGTACACGCGCGGCTCCGCTCCGTACACCTCGTACACGCACGGCTCCGCCCAGTACACCTCGTACACGCACGGCTCCGCCCAGTACACCTCGTACACGCACGGCTCCGCCCAGTACACCTCGTACACGCACGGCTCCGCCCAGTACACCTCGTACACGCACGGCTCCGCCCAGTACACCTCGTACACGCACGGCTCCGCTCAGTACACCTCGTACACGCACGGCTCCGCTCAGTACACCTCGTACACGCACGGCTCCGCTCAGTACACCTCGTACACGCACGGCTCCGCTCAGTACACCTCGTACACACACGGCTCCGCTCCGTACACCTCGTACACACATGGCTCTGCTACATCCACACTGTAAACCCCTCCTGACCCCACACATAAACTTCAGCTCATCCAGCACCATGACAACCAGCACAGCAGAGTCCTGCATCCACTGAGGCCCCTGATCATGTGACCCCTGACTCCTCCCCTCCTGTGACCTCATCACAGCTCCTGTGCGCACAGAGCAGCCATATATGTGGTGGCGGCTCTGCAGGTGGAGGTATGTGGAGACCCCATTACTGGGCGCAGGGGGCATTAACCCCTTCAGCACCGAGACTCTTTTGGGGTCTTGTGTTGCCCCTTTATAAGAATCATAAGGTTTTTGTTCTGTTTCCTGTAATAGATACATACGACCCAACTATGGAGACAGGAAGGGAGGAAACGTATTGTTCTCATAGTACAGGACCCCTTTACTGGCCCCACAGTGTAATGCCCCCATTATGCCCCTTATGCAGGATGTATGATGCCCCCACACAGTGTAATGCCCCCATTATGCCCCTTATGCAGGATGTATGATGCCCCCACACAGTGTAATGCCCCCATTATGCCCCTTATGCAGGATGTATGATGCCCCACACAGTGTAATGCCCCCATTATGCCCCTTATACAGTATGTATGATGCCCCCACACAGTGTAATGCCCCCATTATGCCCCTTATGCAGGATGTATGATGCCCCCACACAGTGTAATGCCCCCATTATGCCCCTTATGCAGGATGTGTAATTCCCCCATTATGCCCTTTATGCAGGATGTGTGATGCCCCCCACACAGTGTAATGCCCCCATTATGCCCCTTATGCATGATGTATGATGCCCCCACACAGTGTAATGCCCCCATTATGCTCCTTATGCAGGATGTATGATGCCCCCACACAGTGTAATGCCCCCATTATGCCCCTTATGCAGGATGTATGATGCCCCCACACAGTGTAATGCCCCCATTATGCCCCTTATGCAGGATGTATGATGCCCCCACACAGTGTAATGCCCCCATTATGCCCCTTATGCAGGATGTATGATGCCCCCACACAGTGTAATGCCCCCATTATGCCCCTTATGCAGGATGTATGATGCCCCCACACAGTGTAATGCCCCCATTATGCCCCTTATGCAGTATGTATCATGCCCCACACAGTGTAATGCCCCCATTATGCCACTTATGCAGGATGTATCATGCCCCCACACAGTATAATGCCCCTTATGCAGTAGCTCTTGAAGCTCATCAAGAGAATGCCAAGAGTGTGCAAAGCAGTCATCAAAGCAAAAGGTGGCTTCTTTGAAGAACCTAGAATATAAGACATATTTTCAGTTGTTTCACACTTTTTTGTTAAGTATATAATTCCACATGTGTTAATTCATAGTTTTGATGCCTTCAGTGTGAATGTGAAATTTTCAGTCACGAAAATACAGAAAATTCTTTAAATTAGAAGGTGTGTCCAAACTTTTGGTCTGGACTGTATATATATTGTAATGCAGCAGCTTGCGGCATTACTGTAATGGTCCAGGGTGTGTTTTGGCCGACCATGTACCTCCCCCAGGTGACTGGTCAAATGACTGACATCGCACAGGTCCTGTGCACACAGAAGGTCTGATCACATGACTGACATCAGCACAGGTCCTGTGTGTGCACTAGAGGATATATAAACCCTGGTGTATTTTAGACAGGTGTGAAAGGCGTGAAGCCTGTTCCCTGTGTGGGACACCGTTAGAGTGTGAGGCCTGGTGAGGCCTGAAAGGCAGAGGCTGGATCGTTATGTGTAAGCAATAGCAGTAGCCTTGGAAGGCAAGAGTCCTGGAAGGCAGAGGCTGGATGTTAGGTGAGAAAACATACCAGTAGCCTTTGAAGGTACGAGGGTTGGAGACCCCCATCTGGGAAGCCATAAAGCCACAGTGGTGGCAAAACAAATCTGACTGAAGCAGCTAAAACCTGGCAAAGGTAAAACACTGCATTATATGGACGTTGATATAAGTGACTTTGTTGAAGGCTGTAACTGGAGCCAAGTGGGCATGACTGCCACTTGAAAGGCTCCTGGACATTATATGTGTATGTCGGCGAGCCACTGAGTTGGACTCGGTGATAAGCAGTAGTGAAGAGTAATAAACTGCTGGATTGTGAAATACTGGAAAACGTGGCTGGTGTGCTTTAATATATATTAGGAAGGCAGCACTAGTCATCATGCTGGGGGGACACTCGCTGCACCGGGTCAATTAAAGCACACTAGCCATGTTTTCCAGTATTTCACAATCCAGCAGTTTATTACTCTTCACTACTGCTTATCACCGAGTCCAACTCAGTGGCTCGCCGACATACACATATAATGTCCAGGAGCCTTTCAAGTGGCAGTCATGCCCACTTGGCTCCAGTTACAGCCTTCAACAAAGTCACTTATATCAACGTCCATATAATGCAGTGTTTTACCTTTGCCGGGTTTTAGCTGCTTCAGTCAGATTTGTTTTGCCACCACTGTGGCTTTATGGCTTCCCAGATGGGGGTCTCCAACCCTCGTACCTTCAAAGGCTACTGGTATGTTTTCTCACCTAACATCCAGCCTCTGCCTTCCAGGACTCTTGCCTTCCAAGCCTCTGGCCCTCCAAGGCTACTGATATTGTTTACACATAACGATCCAGCCTCTGCCTTTCACGCCTCACCAGGCCTCACACTCTAACGGTGTCCCACACGGGGAACAGGCTTCACGCCTTTCACACCTGTCTAAAATATACCAGGGTTTATATATCCTCTAGTGCACACACAGGACCTGTGCTGATGTCACAGTCATGTGATCAGACCTTCTGTGTGCACAGTGTTACGGGTCCAGGAGGTGGAACCTCTGAGCTGCAATACAAGGGGGAAGTCCTTGTAAGGAAGCGGGTGACTCCCAGGGAGGGCAAGCAGGTAGTCACAGCAAGTGACGGGGACAGTCTCTGGGTAAGCGGGCAGGTGTTGACGGGGACAGTCTCTGGGTAAGCGGGCAGGTGTTGACGGGGACAGTCTCTGGGTAGACAGGCAGGTGGTCACGGCAAGTGACCGGGACAGTCTCTGGGTAGACAGGCAGGTGGTCACGGCAAGTGACCGGGACAGTCTCTGGGTAGACAGGCAGGTGGTCACGGCAAGTGACCGGGACAGTCTCTGGGTAGACAGGCGAGGCGGATACCTGACAGGTAACTGGCGGGCGCTCCCAGGTGAGCGGGCTGACGGAGACAGCAGGTAACAAGCAGGTAACTGGTGGCCGCTCCAGGTGAGCGGGCTGACAGACGAGGCTGGAGACAGGCAGGTAACTGGTGGACGCTCCCAGGTGAGCAGTCTGGCAGACGAGGCAGGTAACAGGCAGTAACTGGTGGACGCTCCCAGGTGAGCGGTCTGACTGACGAGGCAGGTAACAGGCAGGTAACTGAAGGACGCTCCCAGGTGAGCGGTCTGGCGGACAAGGCAAGTAACAGGCTGGCAGGCAGGACGAGAAGTCAGGCTAGCAGCGGAACCTGAGGGCTGAAGCACAAGTGAGACACAGTGCAAACAACATTGCTCGGGCACCTCCATTTTGGAGGAGGTGCCTAATATATGGGAGGTCCAACGGCAATTGGCCGGGGACTCCTAAGGACGGCGCGCGCGGTCCCTTTAAGAGAGGGGGAGAGCGCGCGCGCGCGCGTGCCCTAAGCACACTGCTGGGGAGGAGCGCGTGCTGGAAGCAGCGGGGAGAGAAGCGCTGGAGGACGCCACGCCAGAAGCGGGGAGGTGAGAGGGACGGCGTCTCTGCCTAGCAAGGGGCAGAGACGCCGATGCTACACACAGGACCTGTGCGATGTCAGTCATTTGACCAGTCACCTGGGGGAGGTACATGGTCGGCCAAAACACACCCTGGACCATTACAGTAATGCCACAAGCTGCTGCATTACAATATATATATAGTCCAGACCAAAAGTTTGGACACACCTTCTCATTTAAAGATTTTTCTGTATTTTCGTGACTGAAAATTTCACATTCACACTGAAGGCATCAAAACTATGAATTAACACATGTGGAATTATATACAGTGCCTACAAGTAGTATTCAACCCCCTGCAGATTTAGCTGGTTGACACATGCGGAATTAACTTGGCATTGTGACATTTGTACTGTAGATCAGCCTGGAAGTGGGAAATGCACTGCAGCAACTTTTGTTTTTGTTTTTTTTTTTTTTTTTTTTTTTTATAACGTTAAAAGTTAATTCAGAGTGTCATTTATTATTCAACCCCTCAAACCACAAGAATTCTGTTTGGTCCCCCTAAAGTATTAAAAAGTAGTTCAGGCACCAAGAATAATGAGCTTCACATGTGTGGATTAAAGATCTCTTTTGCCAGCCTTTTCTGACTATTTAAGACCCTCCCCAAACTTGTGAACAGCACTCAGACATGGTCAACATGGGAAAGACAAAAGAGCATTCCAAGGCCATCTGAGACAAGATCGTGGAGGGTCACAAGGCTGGCAAAGGGTACAAAACCCTTTCCAAGGAGTTGGGCCTACCTGTCTCCACTGTTGGGAGCATCATCCGTAAGTGGAAGGCTTATGGAACTACTGTTAGCCTTCCACGGCCTGGACAGCCTTTGAAAGTGTCCTCCCGTGCCGAGGCCAGGCTTGTCCGAAGAGTCAAGGCTAACCCAAGGACAACAAGGAAGGAGCTCCGGGAAGATCTCATGGCAGTGGGGACATTGGTTTCAGTCAATACCATAAGTAACGTACTCCACCGCAATGGTCTCCGTTCCAGACGAGCCCGTAAGGTACCTTTACCATCAAAGCGTCATGTCAAGGCTCGTCTACAGTTTGCTCATGATCACTTGGAGGACTCTGAGACAGACTGGTTCAAGGTTCTATGGTCTGATGAGACCAAGATCGAGATCTTTGGTGTCAACCACACACGTGACGTTTGGAGACTGGATGGCACTGCATACGACCCCAAGAATACCATCCCTACAGTCAAGCATGGTGGTGGCAGCATCATGCTGTGGGGCTGTTTCTCTGCCAAGGGGCCTGGCCATCTGGTCCGCATCCATGGGAAGATGGATAGCACGGCCTACCTGGAGATTTTGGCCAAGAACCTCCGCTCCTCCATCAAGGATCTTAAGATGGGTCGTAATTTCATCTTCCAACACGACAACGATGCAAAGCACACAGCCAAGAAAACCAAGGCCTGGTTCAAGAGGGAAAAAGTCAAGGTGTTGGAGTGGCCTAGTCAGTCTCCTGACCTTAACCCAATTGAAAACTTGTGGAAGGAGCTCAAGAATAAAGTCCACATGAGACACCCAAAGAACCTAGATAACTTGGAGAAGATCTGCATGGAGGAGTGGGCCAAGATAACTCCACAGACCTGTGCCGGCCTGATCAGGTCTTATAAAAGACGATTATTAGCTGTAATTGCAAACAAGGGTTATTCCACAAAATATTAAACATAGGGGTTGAATAATAATTGACCCACACTTTTATGTTTAAAATTTAATAAAATTCAACTGAGCAACATAACTTTTTGGTTTGTAAGATTTATACTTCTGTTCATAAAACCTACTCCTGTTTGCAGTTTGAAGGCTCTAACTTATTTGCATCTTATCAAACCAGCTAAATCTGCAGGGGGTTGAATACTACTTGTAGGCACTGTACTTAACAAAAAAGTGTGAAACAACTGAAAATATGTCTTATATTCTAGGTTCTTCAAAGTAGCCACCTTTTGCTTTGATGACTGCTTTGCACACTCTTGGCATTCTCTTGATGAGCTGCAAAAGGTAGTCACCAGAAATGGTTTTCACTTCACAGGTGTGCCCTGTCAGGTTTAATAAGTGGGATTTCTTGCCTTTAAATGGGGTTGGGACCATCAGTTGTGTTGTGCAGAAGTCAGGTGGATACACAGCTGATAGTCCTTTCTGGTGACTACCTCTTGAAGCTCATCAAGAGAATGCCAAGAGTGTGCAAAGCAGTCATCAAAGCAAAAGGTGGCTTCTTTGAAGAACCTAGAATATAAGACATATTTTCAGTTGTTTCACACTTTTTTGTTAAGTATATAATTCCACATGTGTTAATTCATAGTTTTGATGCCTTCAATGTGAATGTACAATTTTCATAGTCATGAAAATACAGAAAAATCTTTAAATGAGAAGGAGTGTCCAAACTTTTGGTCTGTACTGTATATATATATTTATTATGAATTTTTGCCCTTTTGAGGTTGGGGGCCCAAGTACAGCTATTCCTGTGGGACCTGTGATTTCTGTTTACGTCAATGTGTATAGGATAATAGCGTATAATAAAGTTGTTATGGACGAGACTTAACTAAAATTGTGCAGTCAGCTCATTAACAACATTATGACAGCTGACACCCTGCAGTATCGGCCCCAGACGTTTTGGGGGCCAATTAACCCCTTAAATACCGCTGTCAATCGTGACAGCACTATTTAAATTGGTTCAAGGGAGTCACAAGACCCCCTTTGTAACCACCGGACCCCCGCAATGAGAATTGCTGGTCCCGATGGTTACCATGGTACCCTGACTTCATGTGATGACCCCAGGGTACAGTGGCCTGTGAGACCTAGCTATAAGCTGACTATTCTCATACACTGCAGTACACGAGTACTGCAGTGTATGAGACCAGTGATAAAAATAAAAATTATACATGTCCCAGAGTGAAAAAAGGTGAAACTAAGTATGACAAAAACACATCACGAAAAGCCGTTTCGCCATTTAAAACGCAGCGATTGTGATGCAACAAAAATAAACAAAAAAAAAAGTACACACAGTTGGTATCACTGGATCCGGAATGACCCGCTCTATAAAACTGGCATGTTATTTATTCTGTTTAGCGGACACCGTAAAAAAATAAAAATAAATGCACATCAAAACATCGCTTATTGATCATACTGATTAGCGATCAAAAAGTTATGTTAAAAAAAAAAATGGTAAAAATGAAACCACCAAACCGCAAAAAACTAGCCCTAATATAGCTAATAGCCCTAATATAGCTCATTCGGCAAAAAAAAAAAAAAATTTCAACTCTCAGAAAATGGCAATGCCAAAACAAATTCATTTTTGTAAAATATTATTTTTAGTCTGTAAAAATAGCAAAGCACAAAAATTATAAATCTGGTATTGCTGTAATCACACCGACCCGACGAACAAATCGGTCTGATCACTTTTACTGCACAGCGAATGGCGCAAAAAATATAGAAAAAATTACTGTATTGCTGGTTTGTGTTCATTTTATGTCTGAAAAATCTGCATAAAAAGCGATCAAAAAATATATGCAAAATGGTACCAAAAAAATCTGCCACTCGACCTGCAAACAATAATCGATCTTGCAGCTCTGTTTGCCAAAAAATAAAAAAGTTACGTGTGTTTTAGTCTAATGTGTTTGGAGGCGTTAAAAGGTAACTTATTGGACGCTGCCTTTGGCCCGGCCTAATAGACTTTTGTACATTGCAGGCCCAGACACCATTATTAGGCATTTAAGTATCGGAATAACTAGGCAGCCACATACTATCCAGTACTTGGGGGAGAAGGGGCATTGACCGAACTCTGTCAAACCTTCTTAGATGCCATGTTTGCATTTGACAGCAGTAAGTGGTTAGACTGCCAGGGTTGGTGTAGCAGCCGTACCTGTGCCATCCCTGCGGGGTACATCTGTTCTGGTGCTCAAAAGACTTAATTTCTTTTAAAACAAAATGTTTAAGTTGTTAAAAAGTAACAAAATTGTCTTGTGCTTTTTGCAGGTTTTTTTTTCTTATTTCAAGAATTATTGGTGCCAATTTTCTATTGAAACATTTTAATATCTGAGAAAAAAAGGTAAGTAAAGTCCGCTCACCTTTGGGGTGTGGTGCAGTCTCAGCCTCGCGCGGATCCAGCCAGAGCAGCCTGGTTCCTGAATCAGAAAATAGGAACGATCCAGCGTATCAGGGTTTGAACTTGAATAAAACAGAGCTTTTATTGAGCCATTAAAAAATGCTGCTACCACCATAATAAGTCTTAGTGCACACAAGGATCACAGCTGTCTCGACCTATGCGTTTCGATGTGCAGTCTTAATCATGGTCTGTCTGAACTGTGGCCCAGTGAGCATATAAAGGTAGGTTGTAATTAAAGATAATAGTTATCATGTGCTCACTAGTCTCTGTGGTCAGTATGATTAGCATAGACAAAAGTTTAATAAAAACGTTAGTGACACATATTATTACCCTCTAAAATTAATATCATTGACATGTAGAAAAAAATAAAAATATTTGTGATACAAATATAGAATAAATATAGAAACTAGCGATATACCATGTCCAAGGTGTGAACAAAACTGTCACTAATATTGTAGCATTAGATCCAGCCTGAGATTGAAAAATCTCAAGAATTAATAATCTGCTGGGATTTTACAACTCTGGAAATGTATGTGAAAAGGAGATGATACCAAGGGGATTAAGGCTAAAAAAAAAGTGGCCACAGCCCTGTATGATGAGACATTACAAGCAGAGTGGAACTGCATCCTTAACGATTGTTCATTGAAGTTGATGGGATTAATCCTGAAATATGAGGAGCTGGAACTTACAAAAAGTAAAACAGAAATAAAAAGTATCCAATCCTCATTGGAAACGTTTGTGCACAACAAGGATTTCACTAGCCATAATGACAAACTGAAAGCTAGTTTAGCGATGATAGAAGATTTTATTATCAACATTAAAAAAACAAAATTCAAACGTGATAGTGAGGATTACTCACAGAACAAAGTGTATGATTGGAATAAAGGTCCATTTTCTATTCTAAACAAACGTCCCTACAAACGTACAACAAAACCTGCCAAAGTCCGTTTCAATTTGTAAATGTTTTTCCCAGCAATATGCGCTCCTGAAAGATGATGATGGAACTTGATATTCAGATTCAAAGATAATTTTTATTTCAAACTAAAATACAACCGATTTAGACTTCTTTGAGTCTTCCTCAGGTATAATATCATGCATATAAACACACATTTTATAGCAGATATCCCTGCTTGTCATTTTGGGTGGGGACTGAAAGATCTGTTTTTCAGACACACCCAGATACTCAGATATGCAGGATTTTGCACTCTGAGGAATCTAACAAAACCCATATACTAAATGACTTTCATACAGTTTTTTTTCCACAACAAATTTTTTTCACACAGAAAGGCTATGTGCCCATGATGCAGAAATGAAGCAGAAAATTTCTGCAGCATTTCTGCATCTCCCTGGCAGAAAAAAACGCATGCAGATTGTGCATGCGTTTTTCCTGCAGAATACATGCGGATCCACATGCGGGTTCACATGCGTTTCCGCATGCAGATTGACAAGCGCTTTCCAGGCGATAGCATCACTTGGAAAGTGCTTGACAACTAGGTCACACTGTATAAATCCATGCAAACAGCATGGATTTATACAGTGTGAACCGTAAAAATTAAAACAAATAAAGCTATACTCACCCCTGAGGCCCCGGCGTGGCTGCAGCGCTCGTTCCTGTCTGGTTCCCGGCTGCCGGCATATCGCGAGACAGAGCGGTGAAGGGCCTGCGGTCACATGACTGTGACGTCACCGAAGGTCCTTCAGCGCTGCTGGCATTCAGAGAGAAGACGCCGGACAGGTGAGTATAAACTTTATTTGTTATTTTATTCTTTTTTTACAGGTACAATGGTACCCAGGTCTGGATGAGAGTCTCCTCTCCTCCAGAACTGGGTACCATCCGCACATAGAGACGCATAGAAGCTGCTTGTAAAAATGTACAGTCGCGGTTTCTATGCGTCTCAATGCAAGTCAATGGCGGGAGTTCCGCTGCGCTTCCGCAAAATTAAATGACATGCTGCGGATTTTTGTACGTAGCATAAACGCTGCGGAAAAATCCGCAGCATGTGCATAGAACATGCGGAATCCCCTTGGGGACCATGGGGTGCGGATTACCTAGCGTTTCACAAGCGTTTATGCTGCGGAAATTCCGCAGCATAAACGCTTGAAAAACGCTACGTGGGCACACAGCCAAAGTATTTTCTTTTCTAAAAACACTATAAATATAATTTTACCATATATAAAATGTCTTTTAAAATGTTATTAAACATACTAAAAGTGTGATTTCATACAGAAATGGAAAATCCTGCAAACATATACATTATGACAAAAATTAAAAACCCTTTCTTTCTTCATATTCTAGCCATTTTCAAATACAATTTTGTAAAAAAAAAAAAATAATAATAAAAATGTGTATATATATATACATGTCAATATTTATATGCCATATACCCTCTATAATATCATATAATTTAGTCCATCTGGGTATAATGTACCCAGACGGAAGATCCAATATGATTCTTTCCGGTTTAAATTTTGTACCCTATTAGTACAATTCTCAGGTATTTGCTCCAACAGGGTCACGGAAATATTGAATGTTTTATTATGCTTCAAACATAAGTGCCGAGATAAGCTCTGTTTTAAAAAAAAAACATTTTTGGTATTGTGCATGTAGCCATTCATACGGGATCGTAGGGAATGGATGGTCCGACCCACGTATTGCAGGCCACAGGCACAGGAAATGGCATGTATCACAAAATTACTATCACACGTTAATTTTTGTGTGTACGGCGTATACAGTGTTTTTGTGCGTGCGGTGCGTACGGCGTATACAGTGTGTGTCTGTGGTGCGTACGGCGTATACAGTGTGTGTGGTGCGTACTGCATATACAGTGTGTGGTGCTTGTGGTGTGTACGGCGTATACAATGTGTGGTGCGTATGGTGCATATACAGTGTGTGTGTGGCACGTACGGCGTATACAATGTGTGTGTTTCATGCGTATGGTGTATAGTGTGTGTGTTTGTGGTGCGTATGGCGTATACAGTGTGTGTGTCGTGCGTATGGCATATACAGTGTGTGTCGTGCGTACGGCGTATACAGTGTGTGTCGTACGTACGGCGTATAAAGTGTGTGTTTGGTGTGTAGAGCGTATACAGTGTGTGTGTCTGGTGCATACGTCTTATACAGTGTGTGTGTCGTGCGTACGCCGTATACAGTGTGTGTGTGTGTGTGTGTGTGTGTGGTGCGTCCGGCTTATACAATGTGTGTGTGGTGCGTATGGCGTATATAGTGTGGTGCGTACAGCGTATACAGTGTGGTGCGTACGGCGTATACAGTGTGCGTGTGGTGCGTACGGCGAATACAGTGTGTGTGTGGTGCTTACGGCGTATACAGTGTGTGTGTGGTGCGTACTGCGTATAAAGTGTGTGTGTGTGGTGCATACAGCGTATACAGTGTGTGTGTGGTGCATACGACATATACAGTCTATATGTATGGTGCGTACGGCATATACAGTGTGTGTGTTGTTTGTACGGCATATACAGTGTGTGTGTGGTGCGTACGGTGTATACAGTGTGTGTTGTGTATGCCGTATACAGTGTGTGTGGTGCGTACTGCATATACAGTGTGTGTATGTAATGCTTACTGCTTATACAGTGTCTGTGTATGTCGTATACAGTGTGTGGTGTGTACGGCGTATACAGTGTGTGTGTGGTGCGTACGGCGTTTACTGTGTGTGTGTGGTGCGTACGGCGTATACTGTGTGTATGGCGTATACAGTGTGTGTGCGGTGCATACGGCGTATACAGTGTGTGTGTATGTGGTGCGTACGGCGTATACAGTGTGTGTATGTGGTGCGCTTGGCATATACAGTGTGTGGTGTATACAGTGTGTGTGTATGTGGTGCATAGGGTGTATACAGTGTGTATGTGGTGTGTAGGGCATATACAGTGTGTGTGGTGCGTACGGCGTTTACAGTGTGTGTGGTGCATATGGCGTATACAGTGTGTGTGGTGCGTACGGAGTATACAGTGTGTGTGGTGCGTACGGCGTATACAGTGTGTGTGTGGTACATATGGCGTATACAGTGTGTGTGGTGCGTATGGAGTATACAGTGTGTGTGTGGTGCATATGGCGTATACAGTGTGTATTGTGCGTACGGCGTATACAGTGTGTGTGTGGTGCGTCCGGCTTATACAATGTGTGTGTGGTGCATATGGCGTATATAGTGTGTGGTACGTACTGCGTATAAAGTGTGTGTGTGTGTGGTACGTACTGCGTATAAAGTGTGTGTGTGTGGTACGTACTGCGTATAAAGTGTGTGTGTGTGGTACGTACTGCGTATAAAGTGTGTGTGTGGTACGTACTGCGTATAAAGTGTGTGTGTGTGTGGTGCGTACAGCGTATACAGTGTGTGTGGTGCATACGACATATACAGTCTATATGTATGGTGCGTACGGCATATACAGTGTGTGTGTTGTGTGTACGGCATATGCAGTGTGTGTGTAGTGCGTACGGCGAATACAGTGTGTGTGGTGCGTACTGCATATACAGTGTGTGTATGTGATGCTTACTGCGTATACAGTGTCTGTGTATGTCGTATACAGTGTGTGGTGCGTACGGTGTATACAGTGTGTGGTGCGTACGGTGTTTACAGTGTGTGTGTGTGGTGCGTACGATGTATACTGTGTGTGTGTGGTGCGTACGGCGTATACTGTGTGTGGTGCGTACGGCATGTACAGTGTGTGGTGGTGTGTATGGCGTATACAGTGTGTGTGCGGTGCATACGGCGTATACAGTGTGTGTGTGTATGTGGTGCGTACGGCGTATACAGTGTGTGTTGTATACAGTGTGTGTGTATGTGGTGCGTAGGGCATATACAGTGTGTCTGTGTGGTGCATATGGCGTATACAGTGTGTGTGGTGCGTACGGAGTATACAGTGTGTGTGGTGCGTACGGTGTATACAGTGTGTGTGTGGTGCGTGTCATGGTACATCGTTTTCCCTGTCCTGCATTTCTGTATAAAATGTCATGATGTGATGTAAATACCCATGCTCTTTCCCAGATCTTTGTTCCTCAACCATAATTTAACTTGGGCTTGTGTCAACACCGCTAGAGGACTCCCCCATTGTTCTCTTAAGCAGGGGGAGAACTCGCAGTACACACCTTTATAGACACATCGGAGCCATGCCATGGACTAAACCATCGACTAGGAGGGGGGAAACCTCTCCTCCCCTACCCTTGGGCTGTTCCCGGTAGCCCAAGACAATGGACTTATGTGTGACCAGTGTTGTGTTGGGAGATCTCTGGAGGAAGAAGTGTGGGGGCTCTTAGCTGCGGCAAGACCTCACGCCCGTCGGTGATTGTGGACTTATTATGAACCTTAGGAATAACATGGATTTTTGATTTGGTATGCTGCCTGCCTTAATAAATCCCATTGGATCGTTCTTAGTCCGGTGGTCTCTTCTTGCTCTGCCGCATACCCCGTCACAGTGCGTACGGAGTGTACAGTGTGTGTGTGGTGCGTACGGAGTATACAGTGTGTGTGGTGCGTACGACGTATACAGTGTGTGGTGCGTACGACGTATACAGTGTGTGGTGCGTACGACGTATACAGTGTGTGGTGCGTACAGAGTATACAGTGTGTGTGGTGCGTACGGCGTATACAGTGTGTGTGGTGTGTACGGCATATACAGTGTGTGGTGCGTACGTGTATAAAGTGTGTGTGGTGCGTACGTGTATAAAGTGTGTGTGGTGCGTACAGGGTATACAGTGTGTGTGGTGCGTACGGTGTATACAGAGTATGTGTGTGTGGTGCGTACGGCGCATACAGTGTGTGTGTGTGGTGCGTACGGCGTATACAGTGTGTGTGGTGGTGCGTACGGCGTAAACAGTGTGTGTGTGGTATGTACGGTGTATACAGTGTGTGTGTATGTGGTCTGTACGGCATATACAGTGTGTGTGGTGTATACAGTGTATGTGGTGCGTACAACGTATACAATGTGTGTGTGTGTGGTGCATATGGCAAGTACAGTGTGTGTGGCGTATACAGTGTGTGTGTTTCGTGCGTACGGCGTATACAGTGTGTGTGTGGTGTGTACGGTGTATACAGTGTGTGTGTGTGTGTGTGTGTGGTGCGTACGGCGTATACAGTGTGTGTGTGGTGCGTACGGCGTATACAGTGTGTGTGTGGTGCGTACGGCGTATACAGTGTGTGTGTGGTGCGTACGGCGTATACAGTGTGTGTGTGGTGCGTACGGCGTATACAGTGTGTGTGTGGTGCGTACGGCGTATACAGTGTGTGTGTGGTGTGTATGGCGTATACAGTGTGTGTGTTGCGTACGGCGTATACAGTGTGTGTGTGGTGTGTATGGCGTATACAGTGTGTGTGGTGCGTACGGCGTATACAGTGTGTGTGTGGTGCGTACGGCGTATACAGTGTGTGTGTGGTGCATACAGCGTATACAGTGTGTGTTGTGCATACAGCGTATAAAGTGTGTGTGGTGTGTACGGCGTATACAGTGCATGTTTGTGTGGGGGGCGTACGGCGTATACAGTGTGTGTGTGTATGTGGTGTGTACGGCTTATACAGTGTGTGTGGTGTATACCGTGTGTATGTGGTGCGTACAACGTATACAGTGTGTGTGGTGCGTACGGCGTTTACAGTGTGTGTGTGTGGTGCGTACGGGGCATACAGTGTGTGTGGTGCGTACGGCGTATACAGAGTGTGTGTGGTGCGTACGGCGCATGCAGTGTGTGTGTGTGGTGCGTACGGCGTACACAGTGTGTGGTGGTGCGTGCGGCGTAAACAGTGTGTGTATGGTGTGTACGGTGTATACAGTGCGTGGGGGGGCGTACGGCGTATACAGTGTGTGTGTATGTGGTCTGTACGGCATATACAGTGTGTGTGGTGTATACAGTGTATGTGGTGCGTACAACGTATACAGTGTGTGTGTGTGGTGCATATGGCGTGTACATTGTGTGTGGCGTATACAGTGTGTGTGGTGTGTACGGCGTATACAGTGTGTGTGTGGTGCGTACAGCTTATACAGTGTGTGTTTGTGTGTGGTGCGTATGGCATATACAGTGTGTGTGGTGCGTATACAGTGTGTGTGTGGTGCGTACGGCGTATACAGTGTGTGTGTGTGTTGCGTACGGCGTATACAGTGTGTGGTGCGTACGGCGTATACAGTGTGTGTGTGCGATGCGTACGCAGTGTGTGTGTGATGCGTCCGGCGTATACAGAGTGTGTGTGTGTGGTGTGCCCGGCGTATCCAGAGTGTGTGGTGGTGCGTACGGTGTATACAGAGTGTGTGGGTGGTGTGTACAGCGTATACAGTGTGTGTGTGTGTGGTGCATACGGCGTATACAGTGTGTGTGTGGTGCGTACGGCGTATACAGTGTGTGCATGTGGTGCGTATGGCGTATATATCGTGTTTGTAGTGCTTACGGCGTATACAGTGTGTGTGTTGCGTACGGTGTATACAGTGTGTGTGGTGGTGCGTATACAGTGTGTGTGGTGCGTATGGCATATACAGTATGTGGTGCTTACAGCGTATACAGTGTGTGTGTTGTGGTGCTTACGGCGTATATAGTGTGTGTGGTGTGTATGGCGTATACAGTGTGTGTTTGTGTAGTGCGTATATAGTGTGTGTGGTGTGTATGGCGTATACAGTGTGTGTGGTGCGTTCGGCGTATACAGTGGGTTTGTGTGTGCGTGTGGTGCGTATGGAGTATACAGTGTGTGTGTGGTGCGTACGGCGTATACAGTGTGTGTGGTGCGTATGGCGTATACAGTGTGTGTGTGGTGCGTACGGCGTATACAGTGTGTGTGTGGTGGTGCGTACGGCGTATACAGTGTGCTGTGCGTACGGCGTATATAGTGTGTGTGTGGTGGTGCGTACGGCGTATACAGAGTGTGTGTGGTGGTGCGTACGGCATATACAGTGTGTGTGGTGCGTACGGCATATACAGTGTGTGTGTGGTGCGTACGGCATATACAGTGTGTGTGGTGCGTACGGCTTATACAGTGTGTGTGTGGTGCGTACGGCGTATACAGTGTGTGTGGTGCGTATGGCATATACAGTGTGTGTGTGATGCGTACGGCGTATACAGTGTGTGTGTGGTGCGTACGGTGTATACAGTGTGTGTGTGTACGTGTGTGTGTGGTGCGACGGTGTTCAGCTGGTGGTACTGCGCAAGAGGCTGGTACCACTAGTGGTTTCCATATTGAGACACCCATCACTTGGGTGTCCCAATATGGCGGTCGGTGAACTTCCGCCGCTTGGAATTCTGCGATCTGGACACATCTGAACGGAACAGGATGTGAAGACATTACAAGGTAAGTATATATTAGATTTGAATCACAAATATTTTTATTTTTTCTACATGTCAATGATATTAATTTTAGAGGATAATAATATATGTGTGTCACTAATGGTTTTATTTCACTTTTGTCTATGCTAATTATACTGACCACAGAGACTAGTAAGCACATAACTATTATCTTTAATTACAACCTACCTTTATATGCTCACTAGTCCACAGTTCAGACAGACCATGATTAAGACTGCACGTTGAAACGCATAGGTCGAGACAGCTGTGATCCTTGTGTGCACTAAGACTTATTATGGTGGTAGCAGCATTTTTTCATGGCTCAATAAAAGCTATGTTTTATTCAAGTTTATATCCTGATACGATGGATCATTCCTCCTATTTTCTACTTTTAATATCTGCTTTTTTATGGAGTTTTTCTTGCAATATAGGAAAGCCTAAGGTCAGAAATAAACCCCATAAAACACTGTACATGGAGACTTTGGTATCAAATAACTCCTGTCTTTGTGTTCTTACAAACAAGCTTTTATAAATGCCTCAAACTTCTGAGTGTGAATCAGACCTGAGATCTAATGGGATAGAAGATGAAAGTCCGGTGAAGACGGGAAACATATAGACGGCCGGTGGTGATGTAGTCAGTGACGGACTCTGGCCAAATACGTTTATAGAGCCATAGTGGAAGATGAAGATTTCATCTTCATCATGAAGTAGTTATTTCTCATGTCACGTGTAATGAATATCTCCTGCAGTATTGCTAATGCTGATTACAGTGTTGGTAAATGAGATGAGAATTAGCAATAAGGAAGATGAGTCTATGAGAAAGGTATTCAGGTGCAGATTCTGAGGAAGAAACTTGCTTGTTGTCTGTGGCCTAAAATATATAGGTTTTATTAGTAGATGTAAAGAAGAAAACTAGATACTGTAAAACATAAATCTCCTCATATGTTTCCCTTATTATCTCCAGTAATTGTATTATTACACAAGGTTTTTGTGACGTTATATCTGCTCAACTTCTCATTCAGGTCCCTACAATATCGGATCCTCTCAGTGAATATCTTCTTTATTGAGAGAATTTTCCTGATTTACCCATTAAAGATGAATATAGACACAGACAAGATGGCTGAGAAAATATTACACCTCACCCTAGAGATCCTCTTCCGTCTTACTGGAGAGGTGAGAGATTCTGATGACGTCACATTACATCATTCTTATCTATGGAAATAACAGATGGACAGAACTGGAGAGGTGAGGACTCTGGAAATGTCTGGAGTGAGATTTATTACTGTCTCTCTCCATAACCAGGATTACACAGTAGTGAAGAAGACCTCTAGTGAGGGCTGTCAGGACCCTTTGTCTGAGGGATGGGGAAGAACCCTGAGCCCAATCACGGAGCTTCCACCTCACCCCCTGATACATGAGGACATCAATGACCAGAAGATCCTAGATCTCACCTACAAGATGATTGAGCTGCTGACTGGAGAGGTGACACTGCTAGGAATGAGGAATACTGGGACATTTTCTAGTAAAGCTATGAAGGGATTGGGGGTTAACTCTATCATTGTATGGGTCAGGTTCCTATAAGATGTCAGGATGTCGCTGTCTATTTCTCCATGGAGGAGTGGGAGTATTTAGAAGGACACAAAGATCTGTACAAGGACGTCATTATGGAGGTTCCTCAGCCCCTCACATCACCAGGTAATAGACAGGACTTAATACACACAGCCTATAATTGTCTATATGTAAAGAATGAATTCAGTCCCTGTATGTGCTTCCTCTAGATCTATCCGATAAGAAGACAACACCAGAGATATGTCCCCGTCCTCTTCTTCCACAGGACTATAAACAAGAAGATCCCAATATTCCTCAGGATCATCAGGTACATGGAGAGGAGGTGTCATGAGATCTCTCCTGTGATGTGTATACGGCTGTGAAGGTCTTGTGTTCGGTCTTATTTTATCCACCAGAATTATATGGTTTATACTTGTATAATGAGAATAGTGGAGATGGCTGGGTTAGAGCTGATCATTAGTGATGAGCGAGTGTATTCGTTGCTATTTGCTATTCGCATGGATAGTACGGTATTTATGTTACTCGTTATATTGCGAGTATTTGTGTACTCGCCTCGCTATATTCGGATGTCCCGCCCTGCAGTTTTGGCGCCTCTTTTGCAGCCACTAAACATGCTGGGCTTCATAACCAATCACAGTAATGCCGCAGACATCTTGGTTGTGGCATTACTGTGTTTAGCTGGCCGCCCAGCGTCATAGGATCTATTAAAGCCTTGCCGCCGCCATTTTGTGCACATTGCGTCTGAAGCCTGCATTCTATAAGCATAGGGAGAGATTGCTGAGCTGCTAGGGAGAGTGTTTAGGTCTCTTGATAAAACAAATGCCCTTTTAAGGGCTACCTGCAGTGTATACTAGTTATGTGTTGAAAGGAGCCGCTCACTAGCTCCATAATACCACCAAAAAATAGCTCTTTTCAGAGCTGAAGGCACACAACAAAGTCAGAGTACAAGGAGGGAGAGATTGTGTATTAGGTAGTGTTCTTCCAGTGTCCATATTAAAACAGCTCTTGTCAGAGGCAAAGTGTTACGGGTCCGGGTGGTGCAACCTCTGTGCTGCGGTGCAAGGAGGGACCCAGAGGGGCGTGGCTAAGTATCAACTCGAACCGACCCTGGTCGTACAGCGGCTAACGACTCCGTGACCAGGGAGGGACCGAGCAGAGGGACCAGGTGCTACTCTGGGGACGACCTTGTAAGAGAGCAGGTGACTCCCACGGGTCAGATGGCTGGGACTGACCGGTACAGCAGATGCGCACAGCAAGCAGGCAGAAGTCTCTAGGTTAGCAGACAGGCAGTCACGGCAAATGACAGCAGGAGCCTCCAGGCAGGCTATCAGGTGGTCACGGCAAGTGACGGCCAAGCAGGCTGAAGTCTCTAGGTTAGCAGACAGGTGGTCACGGCAAGTGACAGCAGGAGCCTCCAGGTAGGCTATCAGGTGGTCACGACAAGTGACGGCCAAGCCTCCAGGTAGGCTAGCAGGTAACAGGCGAGTGCTCCCAGGTGAGCGGGCTAGCAGGCACGGCAGGTAGCAGGCAGGTAACTGGCAGGTGCTTCCTGGTAAGCAGGCGGACTTGCCCATAGACAGACTGGCGGGTTGAACAGAATACAGACTGTCGGACTGGAGAGTAGTCAGGCTGGCAGACTGGAACAGTAGTCAGACTGGCAACGGGACCTGAGGGCTGAAGCAGAGGTAAGTACACTGTGTTCCAAATTATTATGCAAATAATATTTTCTCAGATTTTCCCAAATTACCTATATGAATTGCAGTCATTGTAATTTTCCAGTCAAATAACTATTAGAGTACAGTTGAAAGGTTTTTGTACAAACTGCCTATGATAACAGTATATTTTTAAAAAAATAAAATACTCAAACTGCACTCAAAATGCATGTTCCAAATTATTATGCACAGCAGAGTTTTCAACCTTTTCATTTGAATAAAGAACAAAAAAATGGTCATTTTTGCAATTATAAGCATTAGCAGGTTATTACTAACTGAAATCAAACAGTTTTCACCTCAAAACTTTATTCTAAGTGATGTTACATTTGCACATAGGACCGCTTGTTCGAAAGGAGCTTCTGAACTCTCTCGTCCATTGAATTTGTCAGGTTTTGGATGGTTTCTGCTTCAATTGTTTTGCATGAGGACAGAATACCCTCCCAGAGCTTTTGCTTAGATGTGAACTGCCTCCCGCCATCATAGACACTCCTTTTGATGATGCTCCAGAGGTTCTCAATGGGGTTAAGGTCAGGGGAGCATGGGGGCCACACCATAAGTTTGTCCCCTTTTATGCCCACTCCATCCATCTGGACCATCGAACTGTTTTGTTCACCGATGAGTGCCGTGCAGCGCTTGATGGTCCAGATGGATGGAGTGCAGGATGGCTGGTTGATGGACACCCCATGCAAACACGGCTACGGCGCCAACAAGGAGGAGGTGGAGTAATGTTTTGGGCTGGAATCATAGGGAGAGAGATTGTCGGCCCCTTTAGGATCCCTGAAGGGGTAAAGATGAACTCCATAATGTATGTGGAGTTTCTCAAACAGCACTTCCTGCCATGGTTCAAGAAGAAGAACCGTGCATTCCGCAGCAAGATCATTTTCATGTATGATAATGCACCGTCTCATGCTGCACATAACACATCTGCATCTCTGGCTGCTATGGGCATAAAAGGGGACAAACTTATGGTGTGGCCCCCATGCTCCCCTGACCTTAACCCCATTGAGAACCTCTGGAGCATCATCAAAAGGAGTGTCTATGATGGCGGGAGGCAGTTTACATCTAAGCAACAGCTCTGGGAGGGTATTCTGTCCTCATGCAAAACAATTAAAGCAGAAACCATCCAAAACCTGACAAATTCAATGGACGAGAGAGTTCAGAAGCTCCTTTCGGACAAGGGGTCCTATGTGCAAATGTGACATCACCTAGAATAAAGTTTTGAGGTGAAAACTGTTTGATTTCAGTTTGTAATAACCTGCTAATGCTTATAATTGCAAACATGACCATTTTTTTGTTCTTTATTAAAATGAAAAGGTTGAAAACTCTGCTGTGCATAATAATTTGGAACATGCATTTTGAGTGCAGTTTGCGTGTTTTATTTTTTTAAAAATATACTGTTATCATAGGCAGTTTGTACAAAAACCTTTCAATTGTACTCTAATAGTTATTTGACTGGAAAATTACAATGACTGCAATTCATATAGGTAATTTGGGAAAATCTGAGAAAATATTATTTGCATAATAATTTGGAACACAGTGTATACTGTGCATCGACTGTTGCTCGGGCACCTCCATTTTGGAGTAGGTGCCTTATATATGGGAGGTCCTCGGGCTATTGGCCGGGGACTCCTTAGGACGGCAGCAGGAAGAGGAGCGCTGGAGGACGCCGCTCGGGGAGCGAGGAGGTGAGAGGGACGGCATCTCTGCCTGGCAAAGGGCAGAGACGCCGTTGCTACACAAAGCAATATTTTTCCAGCACACACAGAAGTAGCATTTTGTGCTGCCTTTTTTTTTTTTTAGCACCGGTCTATTTTCCCTGCTGTTTTAGGGGTCAGAGCCTGGCTTCTGCTGTCCACATTAGTCCACTTAAAAAGGTGTTTGGCGCCCTACACAAAGCAGTAGTCCAAACATTTCCTACTGCCTGCTACAAAGCATGCACCAGGCCATTTTAACCACTATTTTGGCTGTGACAGCTTGGTTTGTGCCATCAACATCTGAAAATCTGTCAACAAAACCCAAAATGCCAAAAAAGTCTGCTATTAAGGGATGTGGACGTGGTGTTTTCAGTGGTGCGCGAGAAGGCACTCAGTCTGTGTCAGGTCAGAAGAAGCTTGATGCATCCACTATGTTCCTGGAAAAAAATTCCGGTCTGGAACGTAAACGTGTGTGGAAGCCACAAGAGCGAGAGCAGATTCTGTCTTGGATAGCAGACAAGGCCTCTATGCATTTGTCAAGCAGCAACAAATCTTCCACGACCACACAGTCTACTGTGGATACACAGAAGGCTGGCTCATCCAATCCTGAAGCTGGTTCTCCTTCCTCCCGCCACTATCGGTCACAGAAGACATATGACACCAAGCTTGGCCACTCCGAGGATCTGTTTGGTACGTATCCTTTGGTTGGCTCTGGCCTATCACCGTGCAGCATTGAAGAGGGACAAGAGGAGGTGGCGTGCGTTGATGCTCAAGTATTTGAGGACCTATGGCCAGAAGAAAGCCACTTGGCGGAACATCATTTTTTGTCTCCATAGGTGGAGGCTGATGATGATGAGACACAGTTGCTATCAGGTCAGCCTACAATGTTAACTAGGAAGGAGGATGAGATGGAAGATGAGGTGGTCGATGATGAGTCTACTGATCCAACCTGGACCGTTGGCATGCATAGCCATGACAGCAACACAGAGGAAGATGGATATGTAGCACCAACACAGGCACCAAGGGGTCGTGGTTTTCCCAGAGTGAGAGCTGGGTCAACTGTTCCCAAGAGCACTCCCGCTGTGCGCCAAGTCAGGGCAAGGGGGCATTCAGCTGCTGTGTGGAATTTTTTTTCTGAAAGTCCTTCAGAGAAAAACATTGTAGTCTGCCATACCAAGTTGAGCAGAGGCCAGGGCAAAGGCAACCTACATACCTATATATCCACTGGGCAGCATCCTGGTAACGATGACATGTATTCCAATTTCTTGTTGATGCCTCCAATGTATAGTTATATGTCTGTAAATCACACTAAATGTATTTAGCCATTTTCCTCCATATCATGAATTGCTCTCATCTATTATATATTTTTTTTGTATAGGCAATATGCACTTACTATACAAACTTGGATTCTTATATAAATTGATTATTATGTTGTATATTTTGAGAATGTGTTATATATTCACATTATATTTTGCTGATTAATTTACAGTTCTGATGAAGGCCGTATGAGGTCGATATGTCAAATTAATTTTGAAGAATCATGTAAATAAATTCCTAAAAAATCTTTTCACCGTATCTTGGAGTGCCAGGTACCTTCACCAAGTCACCTAGGATGTTCTTACAAACTTCATCTACACGGAGGATTTTACTCTGCGTCAAAATTAAAACTCGTGCATTCCATGTGAAATACTTGACCACTACACTTACTATGAATAAAGTGGTTCGGTCCCATCTCCCAAGGTCTCTGAACGCTCCATAGGCCCACTCGGCATAGGACAGAGTAGCAAGCCGCGGCCAACCAATGGAAGCTCCCACCCTGTTTTACACCTCTGTATTAAAAGGGACAATGAAGCAGGAAATGCTCCCATGCTTTCCAGCATGTTAGCACAAGCCTCTCGGGGCAATTCCTGTCCTCAGACCTCCTGTACTTCAAATTGCCCCTTACAGCTTACCTTGGAAGCAGCGCCAAGTTAAGTCCCAGTACTTCCTGGGGATCCTGCTAGAATTTAACAAACTCAACCCAACCTCCAGATCCCGACTTGGGCAGTCCTTGAGGACCAATGGACTCTGAAAATGAGAAAGCAAGACCCTTCTATCGAGGATTTTCCTCGGGAGGGACCTCACATTCCCAGACCCCACCGGTGGATCATTTTCAGAACCGGGGTAGCATAAGTCGGGAGATGCCCATGCGGTGTGCGAAGATCCTTCAATCTTCTCCTATTCCTGCAAGAAAGGCTGAAACCATCCTTTGCAGGATAATAACCACAGAGGAGCCCTCTCCTTCCAGAGGTTTGCCACGTTAACTTTCAAGAAGTTGTTTACTAGGAACACCACAGGGTTCACCATATACAACCACCCTAGTCTCATCGTGCGGTAAGTGACCTCCCACTTGACTAGGTTCAGTCTATTCCCCCATAACATCTGGAAGAACAGACTGTAGACCCGTGTCCAGAGACACTCTGGCAAGACACAGACACTGCCCAGGTAGATTAACAAGGGGAGCAGGAAAGCTTTGCACAGGCCAACCCTTTTCCTCAGGGTCAAAGACCAACCCTTCCATTGGTCCACTCTTTGGGCGACACCTTTGATTCTGCCTTCCCAGTTTCTCATAGGGTAAGCACCCTGGCCGAAAACGGTGCCCAGGACTTTGGTGTGTTCTTTGGGTTCGGGGAGGGTGTCCGGAAGATCAAACCCAGGATCTCCACCTCCCAGCTTGAGAGTTTCACACTTATCCTGGTTGACCTTGGACTTGGATGCCTCCGAGTAGTGCTCCACTTCTGACATCACCACCATTGCCTCCTCTTGCGAAGAAACAAAGACGGTGACATCGTCCGTGTAGGCCACTACTCTCAGGATAGCCTCCGGCGCCACCCTGCCCATCCGCACCCCTGCCAACGATCCACAATCGATCCTTCTGAGGAAGGGATCAATTGCAAAGGCGCAAAGCGCTAAGAGGACAGCCCTGACGGACACCAGATCCTACCCTGAAAGGTTGTCCAATCCAACCATTTACCAGAGGGAAAGTCTCAGCCCCTGCGTACAAGGTCTTAAGCCAGTCCACAAACCCTCCAGGCAGACCATACCTCAAAAGAGTGGACCAGGGGTACTCATGGTTAACCCGATCAAAGGCTTTTGCCTGATTCAGGGTCAGCAAGAACTCCTTCCAAAGGCCTTGCTCCACGGCCTCTCGGACAACAAGAACAGCACTAAAAGTGCTACGGCCAGGAACACAACAGTGCTGAGCCTCTGAAAGGAGCCGGGGTGCAAACTTCAAAAAGCCGGTTGAAAAGTATCTTAGCCAAAATCTTCCTGTCCACATCGAGAAGTGCTATGGGATGCCAATTCTCAATGCGTGACGGATCCTTAACCTTCGACAAAATGATCAAAGCTGACCTCCTTAATGATCTCGGCAGAGTGCCCGAGAGACACTCATTAAACACCTGAGTCAAGAGGGGGACTAAAGAGTCCCTAAAGGTCCTAAAGAACTCGGATGTTAAGCCATCCAGACCTGGAGACTTTTTGAGTCTAAGCCCATCGATCGCCAGTCTCACTTCCTCTTCAACTTGGAGTACTGCACCTCGTGAGTTGTGATCAGGCTATTATCAGCATAACCATCCCGCTGCTGTGTCTCTTGAAACAATCACTGCATAATCTCAAAGAGGAAGCTTTGAGTGCCCAGCATGTTGGTATGGAGCCAGATTTCCCAATGGGTGTTACTACCCAGCCCAGTCAATATTCTGAGGCAACAATGGGTGATGAAGAGGAAGATGAGGAGGGAGAAGACTTGTTTTTCTGTGCTACCGAGGGGACTCGTAATGCTACAGAGGGGACACCCAACCCAAGCTTCATGTCTGTCCAGGCTGTCATGTCTGTCCAGGCTGGATGGGCTGGAGAGGAGGAGGAGGAGGCGAATTAGTGTGAGGAGAAGATGGGTACTTTTTCTACTGTTGGGGACACAGAACATTTGCCTTTTTGCAGCTTGGCTCACATGGCGCAGTTCATGTGTGTCTGAGGCAAGACCCTCGCGTGATACACATTTTATCCAACAACCTATACTGTTTGGCCAGCTTTCTCGATCGATGGTACAAGGAGAAATTTCCTTCTCTCCTTTTGGAATCACCAAAGAGTTTTACAATGGAATCGTTCAAGAGGGCCATTGTAGATCAGTTGCTGAAAACATCACCCTCAGACAATGCTGGTGGCAGAGGTACCAGCTCATTTGAACACTAAGGGTTGATGGGGAGGTACACGAACACCAGCTCCAACGGAGGTGGGAGGAAAATGTGCACAAATTGGGCAATTTTCAATAAACCAGCACAACAGCAAGGGCTATCTGTGCCTGTAACAATGCCAAGGAGGGCTAAGTTGCAGAACATGGTCAACGACTACTTAAGTGATCATATGTGCGTCCTTTCTGATGTTTCAGTTCCCTTTAATTATTGGGTGTCTAAACTGAACACTTGGCCCAACCTCTCCTTATATGCCTTGGAGGTGCTGGCCTGTCCGGCTGCTAGTGTGGTGTCTGAGCGTGTTTTCAGTTCCGCTGGGGCAATCATCACTGATAGGTGCACACGCCTCTCCACGGAAAATGCAGAGAGACTTACTCTGATTAAATTAAACAAGAACTGGATATCTCCACAGTTTTTAATCCCTCCAGATGACAGCAAGCCAAACTAAATTCACCAAAAATGCAGATTAATGCTACTGCTGTTAACGTCACCCCCTTCCCATAAGAAACCGTTTCCTTCCTTCATCAACCATGACTCAGCCCATAGGGCTAATTTTTTCAAACCCTATGCAGATTGTGCAGTGGACAAACAAGGACAGTATTCCTACTCCAGCCTAACTACTATTTGTGATTGGAGGCGCTTGGGATGGTGGCTCCCTGCGTCAACCATGACTCAGCCCATAGGGCTAATTTTTACAAACCCTATGCAGATTGTGCCGTGGACAAACAAGGACAGTATTCCTACTCTAGCCTAACTACTATTTGTGATTGGAGGCCCTTGGGATGGTGGCTTCCTGCATCAACAATGACGCAAACCCTATGCACATTGTGCAGTGGACAAATCTGAAATGTACAGTGGTCCTACCAAACTAATATTTGTTATTGGAGGCCACAACTACTATAGTACTCCATCGTAGATAATGTTTGACAAGGGAGGCCCTTGTAAAGGAATCTCCCTGTGCCTATGACACAGCCCCCAGGAGTAATTTTTGGAAATACGATGCATATTCTGCAGTGGACCAAGTAGTACAGTATCAAGAAGTCTTCTCTTCCTATATAATCTGGGGAATATTGACAATCAAAATCTCTGAGCCATTTGGAGAAGCTTCTCCAACCCATCCTGGTGGGGGGCACCATATATCCTTTGTCCATTGACTTGCACAAGTGATATATTTGAGCTCGTCATCCAGTTGACTTGACTAGTGAAGCTTTATTTTTCCGGTTCAAAGAGTTCAGCCAAACCTGAGGACCGCAGGCCGCACTCACTGCTACCTTCTAGTACTCCATGTCTCTTGGCCTTTTTCTCTGTAGTCTCTGTCCTTAAATGAGTTAAATAATAGAGTGAGGGCCCTACAATATGAATAAGTTAGGGCACTCTCATGTACACAAGAGGGACCTCCAAAATCTCTAGAGGAGTGCACTTCAAAATGTATGTTACAGGGCTACACAAGGGCTCTCACAAAACTCAGCTTTCCTGCCTACTGCAGGGCCTCTGAACATTTGAATTTAGGGCCACAGTATCACATGGTGGTTGAGGAGGAGGAGAAGGGTCAAGCCCAACGCTACAATGGGCACATTGTAAACTGCTATTGAATATGTATTCCACTATCTGAGTGTCAATGATGGAGGGACCGCCCAAATGTCTAAGTAACAGCTGTCCCAGAGGCACCTGAGGCCTCTCAGGTCAAGGATCTACATACCTACTTTTGGTTTCTAGCTGTGCTTCTAAAGTGCTGGGGAATAGCGAACTAAAAATGATGTATGACGGAGGGACCTACAAAATTTATCAGTCAGGGCCCTCCCAATTGTAAAAGGCGAAAAAAAGCCACAACAGTATGTGTGAACAAAGGCTAAAAGGATATTTTTTAGGTTTCTCTGGTTTATTTAGCCTTATATACCAGTGATTGTGCAGGAAAAACAGTTTCTTAATCTTTTTGGCCTGTTAAATGCAATTTAGGTTAGGTTTGGTAGTTGTTCTTGTGTGTCTGTAAAAGTGGTGTAATACTGCAGCAAACTTATTCCCAGAAACCATATGTGAATCAGAAATGCATGCAGGCACATTCTCCAGGCTCTTCCCATTCTGTTTCATCACTTTCCCATCCATTTCAGCCTTTTCCTTAGGCCCCCAGAACCCTTTGTAGGGTCCAGCAGAAAATTACTCGCATTTCCCATTGACTTACATTGTACTCGATATTCGGAACGAATACGCGATTATTACAAAGTACTCGTTACTAGTATAGCGATTACGAATATTACGGTACTCGCTCATCACTACTGATCATAGATGTGACTTCTCCATCTGTCTGCGACTTGTACAATATTTCTTTCAGGGTGAAGATCTGACCCATATTAATACTACAGAGACATATGTGAGGGGTGATGAGCGGTGTAAAGAGGAGATTCCTACATATGACTACCCAGGTGAGTAGTAACCACTAAATGCAGAAAAGTCACAGATTCTTCTCAGTCACAGGCTGTGGCTGATTTACCGGTCATGTAGTCCAGCTGTATCACGATCGTGTGATCATCATTTTGCATCTAAAACAAAACATTGTCCTCCACCAAAAACTGTTCAAATGACTTTGGACATTGAAACTCCTTTTCTATAGAACTTACAACTTGGAAGATCCACCTACCAACTGAAATTAGAAGATCCTGACTCTTACCTTCCCAGATCTGTAAACTACCAATCCAAATGACAGCATATGTAGAAAGTGTTGACAAGTTAGAAAATCACTTGAAGAAAAATATTCTGATGGGCCTGTGAGAAAAAGCGGAGGGTAATGATGCTCTTGGCTTCATAGAACCCTGATATCTTATTGGATGAATCTACCTTCTCTCCCTTCTGTGCTGCTGAATGTGCTCATATGGTCCCTACAAGACCTGGTCCAGTCTTTCTGGCCAAACTTCACTTTTATGATCGGCAACATTAAACATGCAGTTAAAGCCATGTGTGAATTTTTGTATAATAACAACAGAGTTTCCCTTTACCCTGACTTTTCAATTTCTTTTTAAACTAAATAACTTCAAATAGATAAAGTATACAAAAAACATTACACCTGTGCCATGATATATCTCTAAGCTGTGAGTGGCTGATGGCTGTAAAAAAATGTATTCATGTCTGCAGGAGATATGTTGGCATGACTCGAGCCCTGGTTTCATGGATTCACTCCACGTCATGAATTATATTATCGATCCTAAAGAATTTAGATGCAATTTATCCTGAAATGGGGAGCACTAATACTTTCTCTACTCTTCTGGTCAGGACTTATAGTAGCTCCAACGGTCTAGCATAAATAAGTGCAACTCTAGTTTAGTGTTGGAGTTCTCCCCCCCCCCCACCCCCAAACATACATTCTTGTTGGGGATGTTACTTGTTTTTTTATTCGGTCTTTTTTTTTTTTTTTTACAGGTTCATTCTGTATGATAGTTTGATTGTGGTGGGATTGGCCTGCCTCACTTATGTGAGTCTGTAACTCCCTGGTAGTCTTTCAAAAAAGGTCTCCATTGCCTCTTTCAAATGCCCGAGTTCTAAATGTAAGACACCTCAGCTCTGCACTATTATAAAAAGTTCTCATTAAATGTATATTTCTTCTTGATACTCATCTGACAGAAAATATTGGCCCTTTCTATATTTTAAATTGCCAGGAGCTACCAGGTAGCATACTCTAATTATCCCAGAGAGGTTTCACCACTAGTTACTTTTTTTTTTTTTTTTGATCTTTTCATTAGATGTGTTATTGTCTATAGTCAAAGTTTTGCCCATCACCCTTTAACCCCTCTACATGGATCTGTACTTGCACAAAGACCCCTAGGCTTGGACTTGGTGTTGCCTGCTGTCCTGTGGTGTGAGATGACAAGAAGAATAGTCAGGTTGCAGGATCAGAACCAGGAGGGCAGAGAAAATACAAAATCAGAAAACACAATAGTAGTCAGTAAACGGGCTGGGATCACAAGAAGAAACTAAGAAGAAAATACACAACACGGGAGCTGAACACAGAGGACTTAACCAGCGGAGAACAAGGCTGTATCAGGCAGCTTCCAGCATTATGCATGAGCTTTAGTAGGGTGTGGTGCTTTGCATTTGAGTTAAGTAGGGAGCATATTTGACTTTGGAAGAGCGGATTTTGCTGGATTGGTTTATGGAAGCCATGTTGCTTTTCAAGAGTTTTTGAGCCACTAATGATGTGGAAACCTCTGTTTTTCCATTGACAGACGATGGACCTGAGTGGGGCTTGTTTTTTTGTGAGATGAGTAAAAAATTTTATTGGTATCATTTTCGCATATTTCATATTTGGGAAGCAGAATGAACAAACAGTTGAACACCAAGCTCTACTGGTTCATGCTATGAGGTTTTCTATTAGGCTGTGAACTGTCATTGTCTTGGTGAATGATTCAATATTTTTACATAACTTGCCATTTGTACCAACAGTTTAAGTAGAAATGTTAAAAAATATAAATTTCAAGAATATTTTATTCAAATATTTTTTTTTTTACTTAGATGACTGTACTAGGAGATCAGAGGGACAGCTGACATCTTCAATTTTCAAATCAGATGAGCTTGAGATCTCACAGGATACAATTGAAGTGAATGCCATTACTCCAAATATACCATCATCCCTTCACAGCAAAGATGTGTCATCTGATTCTTTGAAACAGGTCCTATCTTCAGATGCATTACCAACTACTAAGGAAAATCAAAGTCACAAAATAAGCATTAAAAAACCAACTGCTCCTAAAGCGAAGAAGCCAATTGCACAGTCAGAATATGGAAATAGTTTTCCCCTCAAAAAGTTTTTTCTTAAACATCAAAAAATTCACACAGCAAAGAATAGATTTTCTTGTTTCAAGTGTATGAAATGTTTTAACAAGAAAGCAAGTCTTCTTAGTCACCAAAGAACTCACACAGGGGAGAAGCCTTTTTCATGTTCAGAATGTGGGAAATGTTTTTTCCGGAAAGCGCATCTTGTTATACATCAGAGAACTCACACAGGGGAGAAGCCTTTTTCATGTTCAGAATGTGGGAAAGTTTTTACAGGGAAATCATGTCTTATCAAACATCAGAGAACTCACACAGGGGAGAAGCCTTTTTCCTGTTCAGAATGTGGGAAATGTTTTAAGCAGAAATCAGATCTTGTTGCACATCAGAGAACTCACACAGGAGAGAAGCCTTTTTCATGTTTAGAATGTGAGAAATGTTTTACTGTGAAATCAAATCTTGTTAAGCACCAGAGAACTCACACAGGAGAGAAGCCTTTTTCATGTTCAGAATGTGGGAAAGGTTTTGCAGGGAAATCAAGTCTTATCAACCATCAGAGAATTCACACAGGGGAGAAGCCTTTTTCATGTTCAGAATGTGGGAAATGTTTTAACAACAAATTAGCTCTTGTTAGACATCAGAGAACTCACACAGGGGATAAGCCTTAATCCTGTTCAGTATGTGTGAATTTTTTAACCGGAAAGCACATGTTGATAGACATCAGAGAAGTCACTGAGGGGAGACGCCTTTTTTATATCCTTAATGTGGAAAATGTTTTACTTGAAAAGACACACTTTTAGCAAGAAAAAATCTTGCTAAAGAATGAGTGTGTCCTATACACTGGAGGTAGCTTCCTGTGACCGAGAACAATGAGACAGTGTCCTTCCTGATCAGTGAGAGAACTGCTCTCTCCTCAAGCCCCACACTTATCTGATTGGTGCAGAGGAGGAGAGGAAAGTACCGGGACCTTTACAGAGGCTGCACATCCTGACTGAGCCGCTGAAGAACCTAGCTCATGGACCTTTCAGATCATGTAACATTTGTTTTACATATTTTTAAAAGTTGTCAGGTTCCGCTATGAACTGAGCCATTTCTTAATGAGTTTGACCTCCTGAATTCAAATTGTACAATGAGTTTTCCTTTTACTGCTACATATAATTAATAATAAAAGTTTCAGTACTTTGAAACATTATTATTTTTGTAAATATACAGATGCAGAATATTTTGTTATGCCAATTTTCTGATATTTATTTAGAGAAAACGTAGAAACAATTCAAATAACTAAAACCTGTCTAAACCCTATTGCGAATTTTAAACAGTTACAGAAATTGCACTACAAAATTAGTCCTCATTCAGTGACAACTGTTTTTTGCTTGTTTCTTGTACTCCTGTATCGGGTCCTCTCTTAAAATTATACAACAGTAATCTGCAAGCATTGATGGATTTCATTTTCCTTGATATCTTGTCTCCATATCTGCAATACCTTGGTTACATCTCTCACCATCCTCGTCTCTCACTACTCCACAGTTTGGTGTAAGAAAAGTCTAGAATGTCAGAAATTAATCATTAAGGACATGTTACAGCCAAGATCCTTATATGTTTTGAGGAGAAATAACACCAATTCTTCATAGTTACTGTATCTGCTCGAGTTTCCCAAAAAGTTAGTTACCACAAAAGCAAATGTAAACCATACAGCTTTTCCTTGCCCTGCAACAAATGAAGAAACTCCTCATCTTGAAGAAGCTTACGAATCTGAAGTCCAATAAAGACTCCTTCTTTTATATTTGCTTCACTTAACCTTGGAAAATTATCAATCAGATGCAGGAATGCTTTTACATTTTTATCCATAGCCTTTACAAAGTTCTTCACTAGGCCCAACTTGATAAGATTTTGTTACCACCATTGCCTAGGTGGGTCCTCAACTTCTGGATGCAGGACAGTTTACTCCCTTGCTGAAGTGAATGTCGGAGAGGCCAGTCCCTTTTTTTGTAGCAATATTCTCTTGCACGACTATCCCACTCACACAGAAAGCAGCAGTACTTTTGTGCAACAACCCTGATAACATATGTGAACAAGCAGACGTAAGAGCTCCTGCCGAGCATCTAGCTATTTATCCGATAAAGGACCTGACGACCATCCTGAAATTCGTCATCCATCTACCAGTTAACTTTCTGAATGTGGAGGTACTTTGCTCCAGGGGAAAAAAATGACCAGGAAAAGCCACATAAAGACTACGGGAGAAGCAGGCTCTCAGCTCCAAGATGACACCAGTCGTCATGCTGCAGACAGATTGAGCAGGGGAGACGAGGAAGTGGTGGCCAGGCTGTAGCAATTTGCCTGCACAGAAACACAGGTCTCAGCAGGTGCCAGTGGCCTTCTTATAGCAGCTACCCCACACCTGTGCACGGGCTCCAAGTGGAGGAGTTAGTTGTGCAGGAGATGGGAGAGGCAGCCGCGTTGAAGGGGATGAAAAGACCACAAAATTGCATGTGGCACAATACTCACTGCCTCACAGCTTAGTCTGCACCAGTGGGACATACAGGTACCTGAGGAACCTACTTTAAAAGACCTTTTCATTGCAGTAGTACATTGTAAATTCTCTCCATCTGCTTTCAATGTACATTTTGGTGGTCTTAAAGATGAGATAGCAGGTATACGACACAAACTGCAGAAAATAGAGCAGGGGCAGTGGAAGGCAGAGTCAGCGTCATTGAGGACCAGATAGCCGATACAAGCAATGAGAACAGGCTTGCAGAATAGCAAATATCAGCACTGCTGGCAGAAACAGATGATCTTGAAAATAGGTCAAGGCTCAATGATATACCACTTATTGGTGTGCCTGAAATAATAGAAGGCTCCTTTCCTACTGAATTCTTTGAAAACTGGCTGAAATTAATTATCAGGCTTAAAACCTTAACCCTCCTATAAGCTGTAGAATGAGCTCATAGGGTGCTCATCTTCCTCCTGGGCTTCCACAAAGAACTGTGCTGGCTAAAGTTTTACACTACCGGGACAGAGATATTATCCTGCAACAGCCAAGGGATCACCCAGATGTAACAATCAATGGGTCCAAAATCTAGATATTTCCAGATTATTCTATAGAAGTGCAGAAACAAAGAGCCAAATTCATTGACATCAAAAACATCTGAGAGATCTGCACGTTCCATATTCAATTATTATATTTAATAAACCTTTCTGAATTGACGTCTTCAATAAACCAGCAGCACGGGAATTATCCACAAATTTCTCCAGATCCTGATATTAATCGGTTTTGACAAACCCATGGATCCGCAGCAGCTGAACATCAAACTTAAAACGCCAAAGAAAAGAATACAGATCAGGTTAGCACAATCTGATACAAATACTCTTAAATGTTTGTTGGGTAAGACCCTATTTGCGCTACTTTCCCCCTAGTGTTTTTTCTTGGATACAGCAGCAGTACTTTGGAATCGTCTCCCAGTCTGGCAATTGTCAAAGGAGAGCCTGGCTGCAGAGGGAATTATCTATATAGCTACATCATGGAATACTTTTACAATCGACTAACATCAAGGGAACAGCTCATGTTACAAACTATTAGGCAAACAGGAGGATCAATTATGGACAGGGACAGTTCTAGAAACATTTCCTAATGACAATACGTTTACACTTGAATGGGACTCTAATTTAAATAATTGTCTGCACATTATGTTAACATGTTTACATAAAAAGAGAACACAATTGTGTGAAACTGCAACTGAAATAGTTCTTTCTTTAGCTAAAGACTGTGAAGACCTTGGGTCTTCCGTTGGCATACTACTCAGACAACACAGTGTGAGAGTAAAGCAGTGTGGCAATATTTTATTGAACCACCAAACGGACATTAAACAGAACAGTCCCATCAAACACCCAAGATGGTACAACATTACATAGTCTTGTCCTTCCGCTTACCCACCAGGGATAGAACTGTGATTTTGGGACTTCCAGGGCCAACTACCTCAACCAGTGGCCCCCGCTTTTGGCGGGCACCCATAGAGAGGAGGTAGCAGCAAGCTTTGGAAGCTGACAGTACATCGAGGTACAAGGCCAGAAGACCCAAGGGTCCCACTCTTGCCTCGCCAAGAGTTTCTATGAGTTCCAGGCGACCAGAGGGTCCCACCTGGCAACCCCAAACAACATATCCATGGGGCCAGGTGACTTCATCGTCCCAACCTGGTCTCCCCCAATGGAGCAGATCCGTATCCTTCCAGTCAGGGCCGTACATACTTAGGCTAGAATCATGTATAATCTAAATCTGTGTCTCTCTGGATTGAGCCATGCTACCAAGCTGATGCCCTGAAGACTCTGACTGATTTTTGATTCTCTCTTTCAATTCTCACTGCTACAGAGGCATATGTCCCTTAAATAGTTACAGTTGTCCTATCACGTACACATCCACAGGTCAAGGATTAGGGAGGGTATTATTCCACAGGGCTCATGTCTCATTGTTTGAGCATTTAATCAATTTATATAGTTGGTATAGCAGGGGGCTCTTGTAAATCAACATGTAGATGACGTTAGTACAATATGCAATTAGCATAGTAACAAACATCATTGTTTAAAAACCAAGAGACGTCAATATTCAGCTTTATACAAATAATCGTATGCCCTTCTTGACCAGCCACAGAAATACACATACATTCACAAGTCAACACAAACAGAATAGAGGATTTCTCTTGGCTTAACAAATGTAGACTTATGTCTGATTAAGATAAAAAGCTGTTTAAAAGGACCTATTAAGGTTTGAATCTCATCCATAATATAAAAAAAAAAATTCTAACACTATCACATCCATATTACAATTGGAACATGAGCCAATAATGAATAAATCGAAAAAAACTGCAACGAGACAGGGATGATTATCCTATTATAAAAAAAGAAAGAAACACAAAGTGTTCCCTGAGTGATCGAACAAAAATCTAAAATTTCTCTTCCTATACAACTAAAGGACAAGGCTAATGAATGTATTGATACAGATAAAAAAATGTTGAAAAAAATGAAAATAATAAGATTGAACCGAAGATAACAAATAACAAAATAATTGAGAAAGTCCTACCAAATAGAATTGAACCTTTATCAATTGCAACAGTTGAATCTGCAAAAAGTACTGTGAACAGGAGAACAAATTTGACAAACACTCCTCCTATACAAAATTCAAATACACTACTTCCATCTTCTGAATGGAAAACCTCTACCTTCATTTTGGTTCTTAATGCAAAAAAACATCTAGACAACATTAGACTACAAATAGAATAAATGAAGAAAGGGAAAGAGCATGTGTAAGTAAAAATAAAATGGAGACAACTAGAGGCAATAAATTTAAATAAAAGTCTAATTCCACCTAATGAAATTGAATCTCTTGCTCTAATCGAATTCTCAGATCCCATTTCCACTCCACTACTGGACCTCTCAATATATGACACTACATCAGACATTGTTTCCTCTACTAAAAAAACAAGCAATACTATTATAGTGGACAATACTGGTACTAAAGGTCTGGTACCTTTTTACCCTGGGCTGAGTCTCCCAAGAAAGGGCAATTAACCAAAACTTCTCCCCCAAACCAGGGGAAAGAAAAAACCTATTAGAGGAATGCGAAAAAAAAAAGAAAAGAGGGAAAATAAACCAACCCCAAGCCCCAAACAATAATACCCACAAATATTTTTAATCTGTCGGACTACCTTTTATCATAGAATCATAGAATCATAGAATGGTAGAGTTGGAAGGGACCTCCTGGGTCATCTGGTCCAACCCCCTGCTCAAAGCAGGATTCACTAAATCATCTCAGACAGATGTCTGTCCAGCCTCTGTTTGAAGACGTCCATTGAAGGGGAACTCACCACCTCTCGTGGCAGCCTGTTCCACTCATTAATCACCCTAACTGTCAAAAAGTTTTTTCTAATATCTAATCTGTGTCTCCTCCCATTTAGTTTCATCCCATTGCTTCTAGTCTTTCCTTGTGCAAATGAGAATAAAGATGATCCTTCTACAATGTGACAGCCCTTGACATATTTGTAGACAGCTATTAAGTCTCCTCTCAGTCTTCTTTTTTGCAAGCTAAACATTCCCAAATCCTGCAACCGTTCCTCATAGGACATGGTTTGCAGACCAGTCACCATTCTGGTCGCTCTTCTCTGAACTTGCTCCAGTTTGTCTATGTCTTTTTTAAAATGTGGTGCCCAAAACTGTACACAGTATTCCAGATGAGGTCTGACCAAAGAGGAGTAAAGACCGATAATGACTTCACGTGATCTAGACTGTATGCTTCTGTTAATACATCCCAGAATTGTATTTGCCTTTTTTGCTGCTGCATCACACTGTTGACTCATGTTCAGTCTATGATCTATTAGTATACCTAAGTCTTTTTCACATGTACTGTTGCTTAGCTCTATTCCTCCCATTCTGTATATGCTTTTTTCATTTTTATTGCCCAGATGTAGTACTTTGCATTTTTCCCTGTTAAAAACCATTCTGTTGGTTGCTGCCCACTGCTCCAGTTTATTTAGGTCTTTTTGAATCCTCTCTCTCTCTTCTCTAGTATTAGCTATCCCTCCTAGCTTTGTGTCATCAGCAAATTTAATCAGTTTACCCTCAATTCCTTCATCTAAATCATTGATAAAGATGTTGAACAATACAGGTCCCAGGACGGAGCCCTGTGGTACCCCACTTGAGACATTCATCCAGCTGGATGTGAAGCCATTTACAACCACCCTTTGAGTCCGATCACTAAGCCAGTTATGAATCCACCTAACAGTTGCCTGGTCCATTGCATACTTGGTCATTTTTTCAATAAGGATGGTGTGAGATACTTTGTCAAATGCTTTGCTGAAGTCAAGATATACTATATCTACAGCATTTCCCTGATCCACCCAGTCATTGATTCTGTCATAGAAGGAAATTAAGTTAGTCTGACATGACTTGTTAGTTACAAACCCATGCTGACTCTGGTTAATCACTTCATTCTTATCCATGTACTTACATACATGTTGTTTAATAATTTGTTCAAAGATCTTTCCTGGTATAGAAGTCAGACTCACCGGCCTATAGTTCCCTGGGTCCACCTTCTTCCCCTTTTTGAAGATAGGAACAACATTTGCTCTTCTCCAGTCTTCTGGGACTTCTCCTGTTCTCCAAGAATTTTCAAAGATTATGGAGAGTGGTTCTAAAATTTCTTCTATGATCTCCTTCAGTACTCTGGGGTGTAATTCATCTGGACCTGGAGACTTGAACTCATTTATGTTAGCTAAATATTCCCTCACAATCTTTCTGTTTACAGATAACTTGGATTCCTCTATTCCTCTAAAAGGACAGTGAAGATCAGTTGATGTTACATTTTCTTTCTGAGAGAAAACAGATGCAAAATAGGAATTAAAAAGTTCGGCCTTCTCAACATCCTCTCTTACCATTTCTCCATTTTCATCCTGTAAAAATCCTATAGCATCTTTGACTTTTCTTTTACTTTTGACATACCCCCAAAATCCTTTTTTATTGCTTTTGACATCTCTTGCAAGCCTTCAAATGATGAGAAATGAATGTTATCAAAATGACTTTCCTTTTGTCCCACAAACAAACCCAAAGACTTTGATCTTTTTTTCTTCAGGTATTTACAAGGAAAACGACCGACTGAAAAAACATTTTACAATAAATAAAGTGAGAGAACAGCCTGTTTTATCTTCATCACAAACTGATTTACAATTTCATGTGAACATAAAAACAAAATCCCATTTTTATCCGATCGAGAGTAAGGGACATCACATTAGCACCTTCCATGATATAGTTCTTGATAAATTGAAAGAACTTACAATTAAAGGAGGCCCACCACAAAAAATAAAAATAATCTTTCAATATCTGAGAAAAAAAGCCCTACAATCCTTATGTAATAACTAGATGGTGGCCCGATTCTAACGCATGGGGTATTCTAGAATATGTATGAGGCCGACCGGGCGCGACTAATCAGCGTAGCAGTGTTTAAATGGGTTGTGCACTACTTTAAATTAACCCCCCAATGTATCCCCCCGGGGCCCCTAATGAATTTTGTAATTGCGTCATGTTGTCAGTACTGCTTGTGACAACATCGCTGACGACTTATAGCCAGCACGTAATTCCCCCGGATGCCGCCGGCTCTTGCTTCCGCTTACATCACGACTATTTGCGCCTACAGCCAGGGGTCTCCTGTTCCGCGTACCACGGTGAATGAAACATGACAGAAGTACATCACACTGTGACTGACAGAACGTGTTCACTGAATGTGACAGAAGTACATCACACTCTGACTGACCGTGTTTAGTAAACATGACTGAACTATGTCGCACTGTGACTGACAGAACGTATTCATTAAACATGACAGAAGTACATCACACACTGTGACTGACAAAACATGTTCAGTACGTCATGGGCGGTTGGTGAGTCACATGACCACATAGGCGGAGTCAGCCCTGCTATCTCCCGACTTGTTCTGAAAGCCCGCGTCGCTGATTGGCCGTGGCCGGACCAATCAGCGACGCAGGATTTCCTGGACGGACAGACAGACTTGATAAGCCGATTATATATGTAATAATGACAACTTAGTCATTAGAGCTGCTGATAAAGAAGGGATATAGTAATACAAAACTGCACAGATTATTGCAGAGAAGCATACAGGATAATATCAGATGTGGAATACTATCAGACAATTCCCTCAGACCCTTTACCTAAAGTGATGCTAATAAATAATAGTTTGATCAACAGAGCAATGGAGGAAAATATATTAAATCTAAAAGAAAAAAAGTTTCTCTTAATCAAAAATCCCACTACTCCCTTCTGTTATCACCTTCCAAAAATCCATTAGCCTTGCCAATCCCCCTGAAAGACCTATAATATCAGGCATTGGATCTCTGACGAGCAATTTGTCAGAATATATTGACAACATAATGCAGGATCATGTGTCAAAATTACCTAACGATCTAAACGATTCTACACAACTAATTCAACTTCTACATGAGATACAATGGGAACCGAATTATGGTTTTCTCACATTAGATGTATCATCTTTATATTCTAATATATTAAATAATATCGGATTGACATGTTTCAAAAATATTTGACCGATGTCAGATTGTCCAGTAGACAAATCCTTCATCTACACAGGGCTATCCTTTATTTTAAAAAATAATTATTTTACATTTGAAGGTGAACATTACCATCAGGCGCGAGGCACTGCGATGGGTTCAAAGGTCGCACCAACCTACGCAAATCTATTCATAGGGGTATTTGAGGAGATTTTTATTCAAAATAATAAATGGAAAAAGTATATAACTTTATATAAAAGGTTCATTGATGACCCGTTCTTTATATGGGACAATTGTAACCATAACATGCAATCCTTTATTAGCTACATAATTTCTAATAATTGGGGTATTTCCTTCTTGGGATATTAATGTGTTTTTATTAAGGAATATTCCATATGTACGAAAACCTTTTTTTTTAAAGTTGACACAAACAGTTATATCCATTATAAAAGCGGACATTATGTGAAGTGGCTGTGAATTGTAGGGTTGATATTGATTTTATCCATACACTAGAAAAATCTGTTCAGAGGTCAGCTTAGGGTTTACTGAATACACACACAGATTGCCAAGGGCAAATAGAGATCCCGAATATAGACCTAAAAATAAAACATAACTTTTATTTCACTTATTAGATATAACGGAAGGACACACACACTTTAAAAACACACAGTACTGGATATTGGAATTCTTTCAGTGAAGGGTTACATAACCCATAACTACTAAAGTGCTTGTGCTTCTATATTGATGGTTGTATATCAATTAATTATTATAATTCTTGGGGACCAGTCCTCAGTCCAATCTTATTCCGTGCGTTCTGATCATTCAGTATTCAGATTTTTATTTGTCCTAGACTAGGATATAGGGAATTATGCTGTACATAACGGGGATATAGGGACTAGGATATAGGGAATTATGCTGTACATAACTAGGATATAGGGACTAGGATATAGGGAATTATACTGTACATAATTGGGATATAGGGACTAGGATGTAGGGAATTATGCAGTACATAACTGGGATATAGGGACTAGGATATAGGGAATTATGCTGTACATAACTGGGATATAGGTACTAGGATATAGGCAATTATGCTGTACATAACTAGGATATAGGGACTAGGATATAGGGAATTATGCTGTACATAACTGGGATATAGGTACTAGGATATAGGCAATTATGCTGTACATAACTAGGATATAGGGACTAGGATATAGGCAATTATGCTGTACATAACTGGGATATAGGGACTAGGATATAGGCAATTATGCTGTACATAACTGGGATATAGGGACTAGGATATAGGGAATTATGCTGTACATAACTGGGATATAGGGACTAGGATATAGGGAATTATGCTGTACATAACTGGTATATAGGGACTAGGATATAGGGAATTATGCAGTACATAATCAACAGGGACTGCTCAAATGGACCAATACTGATCGTATAGTAAATCAGCAGTCTACAGTCTCCATATGTAGGAAGCTATTTAGATCACAGTTGGTAATGGTTTATACCCTAGTTAGTCCTATAGGACTTCCACCATATCCTTCCTTAATCAACAGTTAGCATCGGCTTTTACTGTCACCACTACATCAGATCTCTTACACTTATGATCTGTAGCACTTATTGGTCATCCTGCTTTTCCATTGTCAGACGTCACTTGCCTCGGTTGTCTCGGAGGACGGCCGGACTATTCCTCGGTGCGTTTACGAGCATCATCCTATTCATATCGCTGTATTCACCTTCCAGACTGCGCTAAGCAAAAATAACAACTCCTAGCTATAACCAATATGTGGTAGAAGGACTCAGCCGCTGCACAGCAGAATTCATTCACATAGAGACAATATCGTAGGGGTTTCCTTAAACATGGTTTATCTCGACACTGAACAATAGAACGCAATAATGAGTATAAAAAATGAAAATTAGTCCAATTGAATATATTAGTGCTAATAGGCCGAACCACATTCAGAAACTGAACAGGAAGGAGATTTACTGGATATAGAGACTGAACAGTATGAAACCCCATGGATTAAATGAAGTCTCTGAAATGTTCCTTTAGATGGTAAGAAATCTACATCTATGGTCATTTTGGAGATAGAAAGCCTGATGTGGAAGCTCCCTTAACATTAGTATTAATTGTAATAATTTAGATGATCTTTTAATAAGATATTTTATTGTAATATCTATTTACAACAATATTATCCATGATCTGTGACATGGTTTTATTAACCAACTGATATAAAGTAATTCTTTTAGATAAAACCCTCGACCTTTCAGATTTTAATATTTAATTCTTTTATATATATTTCCTATGATTTATTAAGACATATAACTATGGTACAATGATAATCTTTTAATATCCTATGTAGATTTTTTAGATGTCACAATTTTATCAAACCCCCGGACCATCAAGCATTTAGATCTCCATGAAGTGATTGTCTTTTTTTCTCAGAGTATAAAACTCCACTCATTGTAATTCCAGTCACTACTGTTTTACCTTCCGAGAGAATCCATGTAGCGAGCACGGGATTCCTCTGATGTTCCCCGTCCTCTATTACCTACAGTCCCTGATAACGAAGGCTTGTAGTAAAAAGAAAGATCTCCCTGACCGGATCCCCCCGTGACGTCACCGCTGCCCTAGGTGACCCCTCAGCAGATGAAATCCTTCCAAGTTAAGCACATGGCCATATATTTACTCCAGCGGCCATATTCATGGACAGAGGTAAACCACGCTCTCTCCCCATATTTCACCATCACATTGTATGAGAAACTAATTAATTAAAAAAGGAAGCGTGGAATTAATTTATAATGATATTTATTTTCCCTCTAAAAAAATTATACAGGAATTGATAAAACACACTGATATCAGTATAATGACACAAAATAATATTCTGAGATATGAAACACGACAAATGGACTGTAACAAATATAATAAACTAAAATAACATTTAGAGGAATTCGGATAAGAGCATTTTAGCTCATCAAAAAGACATTAAATAAAATAAATACAACAAGAATTTTTTGACATACAATGAATTACAAGTTTTTTACAAACTTTTCTCCGACCCTTGGATTTGCTTTTCTTTTTAATCTTCTGTTAATTCCTAAATACACATAGTGGCTTAACGAGTAAAGAACACAGGACACAGTGGTTTTCCCTATAGAGACATAGGTTCTAGCCCAACTCCTGCTATTAGAATAAGTGAATAAATACATTTATTTTATTTGAACTTATATATATACAATTCTTAAATAATGTCGAATAGGTTTATAGTATATGAATTGTGATGCATTTTTTAGGAGGAATTTCTTTGTATAACTGACATACACACAATTTTGTTATTTTCCGATGTAATCGTGTGCCAATCCAGTGAATTTTGACACAACTCAGACAGTCATATGTTGATTTGGAGCCTTAATTCAAAACTCAAGCCTTAAACTGTCTTGCACGATTTTGTCTGTATGTGGTTGTGTGAAGCCCAGCTGTGCTTGGCAACACAGACCCTGAAGGGTGTACTGAAGGATTCCTCCACAAGAGGCCCCCATAACCATTCACACATCTCCACCTTCCACCTCAGACCACCAGAGGGAGCTCCTTAGGGAGATATATAAGGGAAGGTGGAGCCAGGCAGCCGTTAGTCTTGAGACTACAGTCTGTGTGAGTTGCAGACAGTCTATTCTGGTTTAGCAGTGAGTCCAGTGCAGTCTGAGACGTGTTACCTCAGAGGACAACAGCCTGTTCCAGCTCCTGCATCCTACCCTGCAGTGGAGCTTATCCAGATCAAGACTCGGTGTAGCTCAGTGAGGTGAGCTGTAGGTGTGCCGGCACCATAAGATCGGTGAGCCGCGGCTCGCTGCCGTTAGTGTGAGTGGCCTATTGAGGGTCTGAGTAGGCCGAAGGCGAAGGAGTAGAGAGTTAGTACATAGGGGACAGAGGAGCTTAACTAGCTCACCCCAGAAGGAGAATCAGTTACCGGACACCGGGTCCGAAGCTTGCCGGGATCTCCACGACCCAGCAAGATAAACCGGAATCCCTGGAGAACTACAGGTTCCAGGATCGCTAAAGTACTGATACGTAACAGAGCCAGGAGACACATAGGCCCCGTAAGTCGGGAGCGTGCACTCCAAGAGAAGGCCCTACCACAAGGTCAGCCAGCGCAGGACAGAGACAAAGTTAGGCCTAGCTCCAGGCAGGTCAGAACTTATTACGCAGCAGCAAGAACCAGGAGGCCCAAAACCTGCTCATTGGGGAGGATCCGGACATACACCCTTCACCCTACAGTGCTCTGGGGAGTGCCTGAAATTCCACCAGTAAAAGGTACTGAAGCGATTATCGTGTCCGTCCCTGTTCTTGCTCTGGCCCGGCGTAGTCTCTTTGTCCTGCATCCCCGTTCCTATACTGCCCTGAGGCCCAGCTCTACCTGTGGAGAGCAATACCATCAAGCTGCCCTATCATCAGCCTCAGTGGACCGCGCAGCGCTGGTGATCCTCACCAGAAACCACAGGTGGCGTCACGAACTCTTTCTTTTATAAACTTAACCCAAAACATCAACCCCTTTTTAAAGAGAGGCCCAGGGTACGGGCCCGGGAGCCGACCACCGCGACATCCCTAAAGGCCAGGCTAAAGGCCCGGGTACCGAGTTACCCCCCATCTTCCTCTGGGCTAGTCAGTTGTTTCCTGAAGAAGAAGTGCTTGTCACTTTGAAATGCATCGAATAAAAACAGCAATTTAATAAACCTTTCTGAATTGACGTCTTCAATAAACCAGCAGCCTGGGAAGTATCCACAAATATCTCCAGATCCTGATATTCAATGATATACCCTGCCAAGTTAAGGGTGGTAGCCCGAGGTACTGTGCACTTTATTCAAGATTCATAAACCCTTCACTGGCTCGATATGAATGAGGGGATCATATATGAAATACACTGGGATCACATTCGGGATGTTACAAGTTGAAGATTCTGTGGTCCAAACCCTAATTCTTCAAAAACATGGTGATCCGTGAGTGTATGGGAAGAAGTGTGTCCCTGCTTGTTGGACAGTTCTTTACAAATGTTGCTTTTTCTTCAGGTTCTATTATGATTATATCACAGTCCTTATGTATAATTGGGGTTGAATTATCCCCCAAGGAGACTTAAGTTCTAGGGGGGATTTTCCCATATGTTCAACAGTGACTGAGCCGCCATTTTTTCTACTTTAAAAGCGACAGCTATGGAAATACTTCACCCAGTCTCTCACCCGGAGAAAGGTGTTTTATATCTGCCTATTATGGTTGGGGTGTTATGGGTGGAGGTCTTTTTTATTTTTTTGGATATGTTTTATATTGCTGACAACCTTGTAATATGCGCTTAACTAGCTATGTAAAACGGAAATGCTCTGCTGATAGGATATTGGAAACGACATATCTAATACATTAAATATGGTGGGATCAGTGGCAATAGTTATCTGGAATGTAAGGGGTCTTTCTTCTAGTGTTAAAAGACAGGTGATCTTTCAGTATCTTCAAATGGAAAAACCTGCCTTGATTTGTCTGCAAGAAACACATCTTACCTCTGAAAAACTTCATCTACTAAACAAGAAGTGGTTACAGCCGACTATCACTCCACGCAGTCTACATACTGTCGGGGAGTTGGTATATTAGTACACCCTAGTGCACAATGTGAGCGTCTCACAATGATAATAGATACAGAGGGTCAGTACGGATGTTTGTTCTGTAAGTTATTACTAAATCTCTATTAATAATCTCTACATACCACCACATTCCAGGAAAATTATACATAAATCATACGTAAATTCTCGCTATTATTGCCTCTTCTTTAATAATATACCGGACTCTCACTGGGATAGAGGGAGGCATGACGCTAGGAGGGTAGACGGCAATTGTATCCCTTTTGGTCAGTTACTTAAGGAGTCTTTAATTGCTCTTTGGAGAGCCCGTGATCCTAATGTATACCAATACTCCTGCTTCTCGTCCACGTTCTCCTCTTTGTGGAGAATGGATTTGGCTCTTGTAAATGAACGGATGCCGGGTCTTATATCTGACATCAGCTCCTGCCCAGAGCGCTATCCCATCATTCTCCTCTGTGTCTCCCTAAGCTTAATCTCCAAATGCCGTATGGAGCAATATATGGGGTCCATTTTTCTGTATGGAGCATTATATCAGGCTCATTATTCGGTACGGAGCATTATATAAGGCCTATTATTCTGTATGGGGCATTATATGGGGTCCATTATTCTGTATGGAGAATTATATGGGGCTCATGATACCCTATGGAGCATTATAATGGAGTCCATTATTCTGTATGGAGTATTATATGGGGTCCATTATTCTATATGGAGCATTATACGGAGTCTATTACTCTGTATAGAGTAGCATGTGGTGACTATATTGTCCGATTTAAGATGAAAACGTTTGACCACCCACAGCATGCACTGTAAGGATTCAGTGGTTTCTGAGCTATTGTAGAATTTACAATAGCTATCACTCATGTAATGTAAGAAGTGAAATCATTGCATTGTACTATATATATATTTCTTATCTGTGCATCAGGAATTGTGGTATGTGTTAAAGGGGCTCACCGAGACTCCTTTGCCCAGAGCCCACTACTATGAAAACAGACTATGAAAAGTAATCTCAATAATACACCCCGATCAGTCTGGGTTTATGCCAAATATGTCCACCACGATCAATCTCAGGAAGCTTTATATTAATATACAAGCAAGGACTGATAATATTGGTCATAGGGTGATCCTGTCTTTGGACCCCACTAAGGCCTTTGACAGTGTAGAATGACAATATTTGTGGGCACGGTTGCGGCAGATAGGCTTTGACAAATTTATATAATGGGTGTAATTGCTTTATTCTGACCCAAAGGCCAAAATAAGAGCAAGTGGCTCTATGGCTAATCAATTTTTGTTGCACAGAGGTACAAGACAAGGATGGCCCCCTGTCCCTCTTATTCTTTGAAATAGCAATTGAAACTCATGTGGCAGTAATTAATAAAACGTCTTAGACAGATTTAAATATGGGACCTAGGAAGAAAAGGAGGCATTGTATGCTGATGATATACTCTTATACCTAGGGTATGCTCGGGGGTCTCTGGACAGCGCGATGGTGACTATCTCTAGCTCACTTATTTCTTCCAAAGATGCTAAGGACTAGTGGGCAGTGGCACTCATTACGGGTGGCAGGATGATCATTCCGGCAAACAGGAAAGGGCTCTTTACAGTTAGAGCAGTCAGACTGTGGAACGCTTTACTATAAGAGGTAGTAATGGCAGACTCTATAACAACTTTTGAAAAATGGCTGGATGATTTCCTCAGTACACATAACATTGTGGGTTATAGATAACTTAGTAACAACAAATGTATAATTGGTGGAGGAAGGTTGAACCTGATGGACTAAGGTCTTTTTTCAACCTATGTAAATTTGTAACATCCCCCATGTTTCTGTATGGTGACCTCCACCCCAGGACATTCAGAACTTATCTTAGGAAATTCATCAAAATGGGGATGAAAACCATAATTACAAAAAACAGTGAGTTTCCAGTGGACTGATTGATCTGTCTAAAGGCAAAACCAGCAAGAGGTAAGAATGAGCTTCTACTGAGCTGCAAAAAAATACCTTAAAATTTGTCCCAAAGATTGATTTATCCTTTCTGTCTGACCATTGGTTTCAGGGTGGCAGGCGCAAAGAAATGACATCATCTCCAGAATTTGGAGACAAATTGCACTCCCATGTCAGACACAATGTTAGGCTATGTGCGCACGATGCGTAGTTGTAGCAGAAATTTTCTGTGCATTTCTGCTTCTCCTTGGCAGGGAAACGCATGTGTTTTTACATGCATTTTTGACGCGTTTTGATTCATTTTTTAAGCGTTTTGTACATCAATGAATGATTTTTGTAGCTAAATAAAGTTATTTGGTGGGACATTGCTTAAACCTTGGATTACCATCAGAACTGGGGTGAGTATATTGGTTAATTAGAATTATTAAAGAATGTGTCTGTTGTAATTCAAATAAAGTGTTTGCTCTGTGTCTGTGTGTTTGTTTATCTCTTTACTTTAATTAAGTTTGGTCATGAAAAGGTCTGATTGACACCTTGTCATAACCAAACAAAAGAGCTGGGTGTCAGCTAGTCCCATTCACCCAATCTTCATTAGCATTTCTATTTACGTAATTGCTGTGAGCTACTATTTTTAGCCTGGGAAGGTGCCATTAGGCAAACATGGTCCATGGTCATTAATAACACCTCACAGCTGGTTCGTTAGCCGCTACGTCCCCCCGATCAGCACTCAGCAGCGCTTTGGACACAGCTTATTTTTGCTCCGTCCAAAACGCTGTGTTCTACTGCCGCACTTTTGTTGTTGATAAATGTGAATCCACCGCATATAATGACACTTCAATCAGTCAAAATCGGGAGCGGAGACAGGCATGTCCGCTACAGAAATTGACATGCTGCGGGTGAGTTTGGGTACGTGGACATGATCAGGAGCCGCTGCAGGTCTGACGCTGCGTGTTTATACAGCGTCAAACCTGCAGCATTCAGATGTTACAGCATAGTGCATGGGATCTCTAGAAATCCCATGTCCACTATGCGTGCATCAGAGGCTGCGAATCACCCGTGGACACTGACATGCGGTGCGTCTTTCAGGACCACAGCATGTCAAATTCTCTTGGGGAGTCGCTAGTCTCCACAACTGAAATTTGACCACTAGAAAGTATTGAATGCGGTAAATCTGTATGGTTCAGTGAACACATGTGGATTTATCTTCATTCAATAGAATGCAACATTTCGGATGCAGCTAAAAATATGTGTCCAAAGCTCTGCTACGTCCGGATTCTGGGCAGAGTCGAAAATGTAAAAAAAAATGGCGTGGGCTCCTGCGTCATTTTTATAACCAGCAGATGGAAACTCGACTGCTGGGGGCTGATATTAGTAGCCGGGGAAGAGGCCATTAACCAACAATGTTCATTGGCTACTAATATCAGCCCATTGCTGTTTGTTTAGCCTTTACTGGCTAGATTACAGGGGGACCCCAGAAAAATATTGACATAGGTCCCCCTATAAAATCTAACCAGCAAAGGCTAAACTAGACAGCTGCTGGCTGATATTAATAGCCAGGGAAGGGGCCATGAATACTAGCCCCCTCCGCAGCTATTAATATCACGCCTCAGCAGTCCCAGAAATGGCGCATCCACAAGATGGGCCAAATCTGGCGCTTAGCCTCCGCTCTTCCCACTGCCCTGTAGCGGTGGTGAGTGGGGTAATGGGGTTGGGGTTCACGTCAGCCTTGTATTGGCGGCTGACGTGAAGCCCAGGTTAGTAATGGAGGGCGTCTATAAGACCCCCCCATTATTAAATGCGTAGTAAAATGGTCGCCACTTTTTCAATAAAAGACATGGCCAGAATAAAGTATTTTAATGAAATAAAAAACACACGGTTCTACAATTTTTTTTATTACACGGGTCCGCGAAGCCATTGATCTCCTGAAAAAAACATAAAATAAAAAACAACCATATTCCTCACCTGTCCGCCGTCAATGACGCAGTCCACGTGCCACCGAGTGTCCCATGACGATTCGTGTCACTTCTACAGCAGTGACATCACTGATGTCACTGCTGTAGAATACAGCAATGTATACTGACAGGGGTGTAAAATCACCCCGTCAGTATACATGCTGCAGGTCACTGGGGTTGATCAGCTGAAGATCAGCTGATCAGCCCCGGTGAGCTTACGATCACCTGATTGTCATGTACCATCAGCTGATCTGTGACATCAGCACAGGTCCGGACGTCATGTGACCATCAGGACCTGTGCTGACGTCACCGCTCAGCTGAGCGGTCAGGTGACCATCAGCTGATCTGTGACGTCAGCTCAGGTCCTGTAAGTATCGCCGGCCCTCGGCAGGAGAAGATTGCCGCCGGACAGGTGACTATAGAGGTTTATTTTTTATTTTTAACATTTTTATTTATTTTTTTTACCGCACATGGTAGCTGGCTTGGCTGGGAAGGCTACTTCTACTCCCATCCAAGGCTGCTCCAGCTGTTATCAGCAGGAGCAGCGGTCAGGATGAGAGGAGTTGTAGTCTCCACTTCATCTCAGGTACCACACGCACCACGTTTTTCACCGCAAATTCACAGCCATTGAATTTAAATGAAACGCAGCAAATTCACATTTACCTGCGGGTTTGCTGCGTTTCAATGTAACGCAATGGCCACAAATTTGTGGCGTGATCACGCTATAAATGGCCATGCTTTGCAACGCAATGCAAATTTGGCATGTTAATTAACGCATCATGTGCAGAGTACATCCGAATTCGCACTGCTATGCATGGCAGACCGATTAACAAGCGTTTTTGCGGCCGCAAAAATGCTACGTGTGAACTTAACCTTAAGAGGAGTTCCATGCAATCTCACCACATGACAAATAAACAACTTGGAGAATGTATCAGCATTAGGTAACCCTGACAAAGGAACAAAATGAGCCTGCTTACTGAATCAGTCAACCACCACACAAATAACAGTCTTCCCACCATGATAAAATCAATGGACAGATGAGTCCACTGTCTTTCTGGAATTGGCAATGGAGCCAATTACCGGCCAGTTTTGACAGACTTTAGCGTGTGCACAAACTTCACAAGCGGATATAAAATCTTTAATATCATTATTCATAGACGGCCACAAAAAAAGCCTAGTAATAGCTACTAGCATAGTTGTGACCTCAGGATGATCACTCAAGATGGAATCATGAAACTCCTGCAACAGAAGCAATCTTAGGTACATAACTACAAGTAATGTGGACCCAGAAGTGGTGGAAGGGGCCAATGACTGGACTTTACAGATCTCAGCTTCCAACTCCAAGGATACCACAGAAACAACAATGCCTTTAGGTAGAATGGAGGATGTAAGTTCTGGAGGAGAAACACAGACATGTTCCTGGTGAGAATCCAAATCACGAGAAAAAATTCTATATCATCAAAATCACAAGAAATCTCCCAATGTAATCAGAGACATATCATTCAGAAAGTGGTGAAATCCTGTTGGTGCATTGGAGAATCCGAATGGCAGAACGAGATTATCGAGTAAACCCTCAGACGACAAAGACGCCTATTCCCACTCATCACTCGTCATGATGGGAATCAAATTGTAATAAGCCCCTCTAAGGGCAAGGCTAGAAAACCATTTTGCCCCCCAAAAGCTGATTATAGTCACGGCTCTGCTCCTTAAACGTTATACACACATGACTCTGCTCCATAGACCTTGTACATACACAGCTCTGCTCCGCACACGCGCGGCTCCGCTCCGTACACCTCGCACACGCACGGCTCCGCTCTGTACACCTCGTACACACGCGGCTCCGCTCTGTACACCTCGTACACACGCGGCTCCGCTCCGTACACCTCGTACACACGCGGCTCCGCTCCGTACACCTGGTACACGCGCGGCTCCGCTCCATACACCTCGTACACACACGGCTCCGCTCTGTACACCTCGTACACACGGCTCCGCTCCATACACCTCGCACATGCACGGCTCCGCTCTGTAGACCTCGTACACACGCGGCTCCGCTCCGTACACCTGGTACACGCGCGGCTCCGCTCCGTACACCTCGTACACGCGCGGCTCCGCTCCGTACACCTCGTACACACACGGCTCCGCTCCGTACACCTCGTACATGCGTGGCTCCGCTCCATACACCTCGTGCACACGCGGCTCCGCTCCATACACACGGCTCCGCTCCGTACTCCTCGTACACACGCGGCTCCGCTCCGTACACCTCGTACACACGCGGCTCTGCTCCGTACACCTCGTACATAGGCGGCTCTGCTACATCCACACTGTAAACCGCCCCTGACGCCACACATAAACTTCAGCTCATCCAGCACCAGGGGCATATGCCCCCCGGGCCGATCCCTCAGCCGCTTGCTGCTTTAGTCTGGGATGCACTGAGCTATTACATTTTGCAGCCTGTGCGCAGTCGCGTCCTGTCTGGCAGGGCCTGGTGAGGAGGATTCCCGGCTCCTCCCCTGTGCCATGCTCTGTGTTTGCCTGGTGAGGAGGATTCCCGGCTCCTCCCCTGTGCCATGCTCTGTGTTTGCCTGGTGAGGAGGATTCCCAGCTCCTCCCCTGTGCCTTGCTCTGTGTTTGCCTGGTGAGGAGGATTCCCGGCTCCTCCCCTGTGCCATGCTCTGTGTTTGCCTGGTGAGGAGGATTCCCGGCTCCTCCCCTGTGCCATGCTCTGTGTTTGCCTGGTGAGGAGGATTCCCAGCTCCTCCCCTGTGCCTTGCTCTGTGTTTGCCTGGTGAGGAGGATTCCCAGCTCCTCCCCTGTGCCATGCTCTGTGTTTGCCTGGTGAGGAGGATTCCCGGCTCCTCCCCTGTGCCTTGCTCTGTGTTTGCCTGGTGAGGAGGATTTCCGGATCCTCCCCTGCGCCATGCTCTGTGTTTGCCTGGTGAGGAGGATTCCCGGCTCCTCCCCTGCGCCTTGCTCTGTGTTTGCCTGGTGAGGAGGATTTCCGGCTCCTCCCCTGCGCCATGCTCTGTGTTTGCCTGGTGAGGAGGATTCCCGGCTCCTCCCCTGCGCCATGCTCTGTGTTTGACTGGTGAGGATTCCCGGCTCCTCCCCTGCGCCATGCTCAGTGTTTGCCTGATGAGGAGGATTCCCGCCTCCTCCCCTGCGCCATGCTCTGTGTTTGCCTGGTGAGGAGGATTCCCGCCTCCTCCCCTGCGCCATGCTCTGTGTTTGCCTGGTGAGGAGGATTCCCGGCTCCTCCCCTGCGCCATGCTCTGTGTTTGCCTGGCGAGGAGGATTCCCGGCTCCTCCCCTGTGCCATGCTCTGTTTGCCTGGTGAGGAGGATTCCCAGCTCCTCCCCTGTGCCATGCTCTGTGTTTGCCTGGTGAGGAGGATTCCCGCCTCCTCCCCTGCGCCATGCTCTGTGTTTGCCTGGTGAGGAGGATTCCCGGCTCCTCCCCTGCGCCATGCTCTGTGTTTGCCTGGTGAGGAGGATTCCCGGCTCCTCCCCTGCGCCATGCTCTGTGTTTGCCTGGTGAGGAGGATTCCCGGCTCCTCCCCTGCGCCATGCTCTGTGTTTGCCTGGTGAGGAGGATTCCCGGCTCCTCCCCTGCGCCATGCTCTGTGTTTGCCTGGTGAGGAGGATTCCCGGCTCCTCCCCTGCGCCATGCTCTGTGTTTGCCTGGTGAGGAGGATTCCCGGCTCCTCACCAGGTGCAGTGTTACTGTGTGGTGTCAGAGTGTGCATCACTGTGCACTGTGGTGGGCTAGGTGGAGGGCTATAAGAAGGGTCTGCTAACATGTATTATGAGGTGATTGGTGCATGTTACCATGTATGTTATGAGGTGCTGGGGGTCTACTACACTTTACACTGTATATGTTATGGCCTGGGGAATGCTACACTGTATGTGGGGGATGGGGAATGTGACACTCTAATGTTATGGCCTGGGGAATTCTACACTGTATGTGTGGGGGATTTGACACTCTAATGTTATGGCCTGGGGAATTCTACACTGTATGTGTGGGGGATGGGGGTTGCTGCTAACATGTATTATGAGGTGATTGGTGTATGTTACTATGTATATTATGGGGGGCTGTGGGTCTACTACACTTTACACTGTGTGTGTGTGGGGGAGGGTATGTTTCACTGTACTGTTATGGCCTGGGGAATATACTGTATGTGGGGGATGTGGCACTGTACTGTTATGGCCTGGGGAATACTACACTGTATGTGGGGGAGGGGATGTGACATTGTACTGTTATGGAAATAGAAAAAACTGGCTGGCACTTCCAAAACAAGAATTAGGTGTGAACAGGTGCTTACTAGGAGCAGATACCTCCATATACAAAAAAAAAGAAAGCAGCACACTGTAATGCTAAGTATGCCAACATGAAATAGATGAAATATGAATAACATTACTGCTGTAGAAAATAGAAATAAATGAGAAATCTTAGCGCATAAATTGGCCAATTCATGTGTACCCGGTAGCCACGGTAAGGCATGGAGGTAGCTTCTCCTAGTAAGCACCTGTTCACACCTATTTCTTGTTTTGAAAGTGTCAGACAGTTTTTTCTGTTTCTACGTATTAGCTGTGACTGAGCACTCCGTCTCTAGGCCACAGGCGATTTTAATTGCAGCAGGATCTTATTATCGCACACACAAGCAGACATAGTCACTTAGAGAGGAGTTCACATTGATGGGGTCCTGGTATTATGAGAGACGCCTTATCGTGGCTACCAGGTACACATGAATTGGCCAATTTATGTGCTAAGATTTCTCATTTATTTCTAATTTCTACAGCAGTAATGCTATTCATATTTCATATATTTCATGTTCGCATACTTAACGTTACAGTGTGCTGCTTTCTTTTTTTTTTGCCAGATGGGTATACAACTAAACATTAGGTTGGTGATTCACAGGATGCTAAATCCTTACAAAAAAAAAAAAGAAGAAGAGTACATATTGTGAGTTTGTAAAGACAAATGCAGACACTGCTATTTTTTAGAACGGCCCAATGTTAATTTTTTGTTATTTTTTGTGAAGTAGTTGAAAATTATGTACATTTCTCTTCATGTTTGTATTAGAAAACAGAGTGCAATGTTCCCAATGCATGGGAATAACAACTAGTATTAAAGATTTTCCCTCACCAAGTATACTCCAGTATAATGCGTTGGATCAATTCTTACTCCTTATAGTTTAGTTTAATGTAAATTGATCTGGTTCTCTTGAACTGTAAAATCGGATGACTGCTCACTCGTCTCTCATATTCTCCTAGTCAGATAGAACTCTTGCGACATGATGAGAGATAGAGGGGTTAATCTAGAGTATACAATACAATGAAGATTGATGGTGAGGTGTAACCTTTTATTACCAAGATATTTGTAAAAGACAATTGTACATTTAGTACATTTTTTATTTTTGATGTTCACCTGTTTAGTTACATTTATAAATGTTGTTGTGTTAATGTAAGAGGAAAATGTTTAATAAAAATTAACCTGATTTAAAAAAAAAAATCCCCTAGGGGTGCTGCCTACCTGCTGGTATCTCTCTAACGATGTCACCTCCCAGAGATCCCTCATTTCAACCATAAGGATCTGAGAAGATCCCTGGCCATGACAATTTCACAAATGGATGCATTAGTCCGGTTTGGTTGTTTGAAAAATTGGTGGACAAAACTTATGCGATTATCCATCTTGCCGGAGATTGTTGGTGGCCTTAGGGGAGCTGCAGACAGTGTAACACTAAAAGCCGAAATAATAAATACAAATAAACACTGATGATCTTCCCGAAAATTGAAAGGTAATAGTCACTGGTAGAAAGCAGGTTGTGTGCGAATGCCTGCCAGAAATGAAACAGCTAATTGTATAAAGGCAAATGCAATATGACCAATTAGCGCTGGAGGTAGAGGGCACATAAGGGTTACAGAAAGCAGATGTGCGGTAGATTTCTGTGCCGCTTTTTATCTTAGCTATCAGCATTTTTTATTTAAATGAACCAGCAGATATCACAAAGTGTGTTCCCATACACATTTATATTTGTCTGCATCAATCAGCTATCTGAATGTTTAGGTATCAGACGTACATGTCAGATGCGCTAAGAGGAGTTGTAGTTCCTTCCCCCTCTTTCTGGCTTCCGTAGAGTATAGATACAGAAGGCACTTTGTGATATCTGCTGGTTCATTTAAATAAAAAATGCTGATAGCTAAGATAAAAAGTGGTACAGAAATCTACCGCACATCTGCTTTCTGTAACCCTTATGTGCCCTCTACCTCCAGCGCTAATTGGTTATATTGAATTTACTCTTTTTTAGCAAAGTGTGGAGGTTGCCAAACCAATGAGCAGCAGGGGATCGTTTCGAAAACAAATTTTTACACTAAGCGCCAGCGCTGCCACTTTAATAATAATAATAATTTTTATTTATATAGCACCAACATATTCCGCAGCACTTTACAATTAAGTAGGGACATGTACAGGCAATAAAAACTACAATGTATGACATTTCAACAGTTACAGGAGGAGTGAGGGTCCTGCTCGCAAGTTTACAATCTATATGGAAATGGGGGGACACAATAGGTAGAACATGGTCATCAGCCAGTATCTGTCTAAGTGCAGTTACCGTGTGCCATTTGGTGCATAGAGGATTTGGAGACAGATGAATAGGCAGGAGCAGATTAAGATTAACATTTAGGAGGGAACAGGGGAGGATTAGGTTGGTGAGTTGAGGTGATAGGCTTGTCTAAACAGAAGTGTTTTTAAAACACGTTTGAAGACACGGGGGCTAGATATTAGTCGGATCGTATAGGGCAGTGCATTCTAGAAAACTGGTGCGGCACGAGAGAAGTCTTGGAGACAGAGGTGTGAGGTTCGGATTAAGGAGAATGTTAGTCTAAAGCCCCCGTCTCACATAGCGAGATCACTAGCGAGATCGCTGCTGTGTCACGGTTTTGGTGATGCAACAGCGACCTCACCAGCGATGTCGCTATGTGTGACACTTTGCAGCGATCAGGCCCCTGCTGTGATCCCTGACAGGTCGTATCGTTGTCGGGATCGTTGCAGCGTCGCTAAGTGTGACGGGGCCTTTAGATCAGTTGGAGAACGGAGGGCATGGGAGGGGTGATAGACAGAAATATGGGATGAGATATAGGGTGGGGCAAAAATGTGGAGAGCTTTGTGGGTGAAAGAGATGAGTTTGTATTGTATTCTGTGGTGAATAGGTAACAAGTGCAATGACTGGCACAGGGTAGAGGCGTCAGTGAATCGGCCTGATAGAAATACGACCCTGGCTGCTGTATTCAGAATGGATTGGAGAGAAGAGAGTTTGTTTAGAGGAAGACCAATTAGAGGAGAGTTGCAGTAGTCCAGACGAGAGTGAATAAAAGCGACTAAGTTTTTGCAGTATCAAAGGTGAGAAAAAGTTGAATTCTGGAGATGTTTTTAAGGTGCAGGTGACATTAGCGAGTGAGTGATTGTATATGGGTAATAAAGGAAAGTTGTGTGTCAAATATGACTCCCAGACAGCGAGCTTGCTGCTTGGGAGTTATGCCAAGGAAATTGAAAAGTCAGGTATAGGTAGGTTAGTAGAGGGAGGAAAAATAAGGAGTTCAGTTTTGGAGACATTCATTTTCAGATAGAGGGAAGACATGATGTTAGAGACAGCAGACAGACAATCACTGGTATTTTGTATTAGAGTGGGGGTGATGTCAGGTGAAGGAGTGTATAGTTAGGTGTCATCAGCATTGAGATGGTACTGGAAACCAAATCTGCTGATGGTTTGTCCAATGGGGCAGTATACAAGGAGAAGAGGAGGGGACCTAGGACTGATCCTTGTGGAACACAGATAGTGAGGGAAAGATTAGAGGAAGAAGAGCCGGCAAAAGATACCGTGAAGGAGCGGTCAGGGATATGGGAGGAAAACCAAGAGAGAACGGTGTCCTTGAGGTCTATAGAGCGGAGCATAGTGATTAGGAGCTGGTGATCCACAGTGTCAAAAGCGGCAGAGAGATCCAGGAGAAACAGCAGGGAGTAGTGACCATTAGATTTAGCTGTTAGTACATAATCAGAGACTTTAGTGAGGGCAGTTTCAGTACAGTGTGAGGAGCGGAAACTGGATTGTAAAGGGTCAAGAAGAGAGTTACCTGAGATATAGCGGATTTGACGGGAGTGGACCAAGCGTTCCAGGAGTTTAGAGATGAAGTGAATATTAGAGACCGATCTGTAGTTAGCAGTGCAGTTCTGGTCTAGGGATGGCTTTTTAAGTAAAAGGGTTATGATTGCATGTTTAAATGAAGTGGGAAAGATACCCGAAGAAAGAGAGAGGTTAAATATTTTAGTTAGGTAGGTAGTGACAGCTGGGGAAAGGGACTGAAGGAGATGTGAGGGAATAGGGTCACTGTTGTAGGTTGTAGGGCGAGATGAAGCAAAGAGTCTGGTCACTTCTTCTGTGACCGGTTTGAAGATGGAAAGTAAACTTGAGGTGCGGGAGGGAAGGGGATCCAGATTCTGAGGGGATTGTGCAAAAATGTCTTGATGGATATGATTGATTTTTTGAGGGAAATAAGTAGCCAGACTATCAGCACATAGGTTGGTCACGGGGGTCTGTACTTTAGGGCTCAGGAGGGAGTGGAAAGTTTCAAAGAGTCATTTAGGAATGTTGGCTAGAGTTGTGATGAGAGTGGTAAAGTAGACTTGTTTATGTTAGAACTCTCCTGTTAGGTTTTTTCTATTTTGCTGGTCACATGACCTTTTTTGCCTATTTAATCCTGCTCCGCCCTTCTGGCCATGCTGGACTTCATTGTAATTTCTACTCTTAAGCTAGCCAGGTGCTTTGTTACTTTTCTCAGTCAGTTTAGCTAGGTCTTTGGACCTCTATGTTCTATGTTGCTTGTTTGTCTTTTTACTGCTACAATTTCTGCTAGGAGGTGTCCATCTTTCTCCCAGTCCCTAGTTCTTGTAGGGATCCCTCCCTCACATCTATAGGTCTTCGTTCAGACTAGCTGAGTACTTTAGCGGGTCTGATCGCAGGATCAGGTTCCCCGTTACATCGTAGGGATCTAGCTTAGTTATATTGTAGGGACAGATCTCCTGTCTTTCCTTAGTGCTTGTAGCAGATCATAACAGTTTAGACAGATGGAGAGCAGAGTTATAAGTTTTGAGAATGAACTTATAGTGGATGAAGCCTTCTGCCAAAAGTGATTTTCTCTACAGATGCTCAGTGCACCTTGAGCATCGCTGGAAAAAACGTGTTTGTATCGTGTGCCAGGGCTGTCGTCTATGCTGGGTCATTTTGCGTGTAGAAGGTGCTGCTTCATCCAGGACACTCTGCAATGTGTGGGTATAGCGTGACAATGCTGAGTCTGGACAGGAGAGGGAGAGGATGGGAGCTAAAGATGACTGTAGATTGTTCATAAGCTGCTGGATATTAATGGCATGTAGATTTTTGTGTGTATGATAAGTGGGGGTGTCCCGGGTAAGAAGACCGTTCTTGACAGAGAAGGAAAGAAGGTTATGGTCAGAGAGTGGTAGAGTGGAGTTAGTAAAGTCATGCAGCGAGCAAAGTCGTGAGAAGACCAGGTCCAGAGTATTCCCGTCTTCATGCGTAGGAGAGTTAGTAAGCTGTGAGAGGCCGAATGAGGCTGTTAGAGAAAGAAGAAGAGATGCAGATGGGGAAAGCAGCTTATCAATGGGTATGTTAAAATCCCCCATGATGAGAGTGGGAATATCATAAGATAGGAAGTGTGGAAGCCAGGTGGCAAAGTGATCCAGAAACCGATGGGAGGGGCCTGGAGGGCAATACACAACCGCCACCCGGAGGGGAGGGAGAAGGGTTTAAAGAGTCTAATGGTGTGGACTCCGAAGGAAGGAAACATAAGTGAGGGAACCGGGTGGATGACCTGGAAAGCACATTGTGGTGAAAGAGCAATTTCTACTTGTATAAAAGCTACTGTGCTAGGAACCTAGAAATGCCCGTATTGGGCTAACACATATAGAAAATGCAGCAATCAGGGCTGCGGAGTCGGTAAACCAAACCTCCGAGTCCTCAATTTCCATGACTCTGACTCCCTCATACATGGCTCATGTTTAAGTAATAAATTTACTGTAGCACAGATTCATCTCAGCTAAAAGTCTAGACCCTTAGATCAGAAATAGGACAGACCTTTATAGGACATTTCATAACTTTCCCAAATTCTTATGAAAAAAATATTCCCCACAAACTCCATTGAACTACTGTACCCAATCTACTATATAATTGTCTTATCCCATCTGTCTGTCTGTCTGTCTGTCCAGGAAATCCCGCGTCGCTCATTGGTCCGGCAGCGGCCAATTAACGCCGCGGGATTTCTGAAAAAAGATGGCGGCCGTTAGCGGCTCATCTGGCGGACGGAGGTCAGCGGCGATACAGCCGGGAGATGACCGGCGCGAGGCACTCATCTCCCGGCCGGTACCAGCAGAAGGACCTCGACCGCCGGACCCATCTGCGGGACGGAGATGCAGCCGGGAGATGAGCGGCGCGAGGCGCTCATCTCCCGGCCGGTAGCAGCGGAAGGACCGCCGGCGTTGCTGACTTCCATGCGGAAGGGAGGACCGGGGAGCGGCGCTGCGGGTCGGGATACATCTGTTGCGAGCGCCCGCTCATGTCCCGGGCTTTCGCTGCGGAAGTACCCGCACAGGCAGCACCGCTCCCCGGTCCTCACCAAGACGATTCGATGATTGGTCGCGGTCTTCGGACCCGACCAATCACTGATCTTGCCGCAAAAGTTAAACACTACTGTGCTGATTGGTCGCGGATGCCGCCCGCGACCAATCACCGATTTGGGCGCCAAATTTAAATATCGGCCGCGACCAATCACTGGTCTTGGCTCCACATTTAAACATCGCTGTGCTGATTGGTCGCCGACGCTGGGCGCGACCAATCACCGATTTTGGCGCCACATTTAAATAGCGTCCGCGACCAATCAGCACCGCGGTGTTTAAATGTGGAGCCAAGATCGGTGATTGGTCGCGGCCGATATTTAAATTTGGCGCCCAAATCGGTGATTGGTCGCAGGCGGCGTCCGCGACCAATCAGCACAGTAGTGTTTAACTTTTGCGGCAAGATCAGTGATTGGTCGGGTCCGAAGACCGCGACCAATCATCGAATTGTCTTGGTGAGGCCCGGGGAGCGCCGCTGCCTGTGCGGATACTTCCGCAGCGAGAACCCGGGACATGAGCGGGCGCTCGCAGCAGAAGTATCCCGACCCACAGCGCCGCTCCCCGGTCCTCCCTTGACACCCTAGCCGCTGATGTCCCCACAGTATTCGCATGGTGTTACAAAGGTCCGGACATTTGTGTTAAAAATCGCTGATTGGTCGCGGGCGCTGCCCGCGACCAATCACTGATTTGGGCGCTAAATTTAAATATCGGCCTCGACCAATCACCGATCTTGGCTCCACATTTAAACACCGCTGTACTGATTGGTCGCGGACGCTATTTAAATGGTGCGCCAAAATCGGTGATTGGTCACGCCCAGCGTCGGCGACCAATCAGCACAGTGGTGTTTAAATGTGGCGCCAAAATCGGCGATTGGTCGCGGCCGATATTTAAATTTGGCGCCCAAATTAGCGATTTTTAACACAAATGTCCGGACCTTTGTAACACCATGCGGATACTGTGGGGACATCAGCGGCTAGCGTGTCAAGGGAGGACCGGGGAGTGGCGCTGCGGGTCGGGATACTTCTGCTGCGAGCAGTCGCTCATGTCCCGACTTCTCGCAGCGGAAGTATCCGCACAGGCAGCGGCGCTCCCCGGTCCTCACTAATAGGATTCCGCTCTCCGCACCTCACCAATATGATTCGCTGATTGGTCGCGCTCTCCGCACGCGACCAATCAGTGATCTTGGCGCTAAAGTTAAATACCGCTCTGCTGATTGGTCGAGGCCGCCGGCCGCGACCAATCAGCGATTTTGGCCCCAAATTTAAACACCGCTCTGCTGATTGATCGCGGTCGCTGGCCGAGATCAATCAGCAGTATTGGCGCAAAATTTAAACACCGCTCTGCTGATTGGTCACGGCCGACAACCGCGACCAATCAGCAGTATTGGCGCCAAATTTAAACCCCGCTCTGCTGATTAGCGCGTCCGCCGGGTGCGAACAATCAGCAATTTTGGCGCCAAATGTAAACCCCGCTCTGCTGATTGGTCACGGTCGCCGGCCGCGACCAATCAGCAGTATTGGCGCAAAATTTAAACCCCGCTCTGCTGATTGGTCGCAGTGGCCGGCCGCTACCAATCAGCGATTTTGGTGCCAAATTTAAACAACGCTCCGCTGACTGGTCGCGGTCACCGGCCGCGACCAATCAGCAGTATTGGCGCCAAATTTAAACCCCGCTCTGCTGATTAGTCACGGTCGCCGGCCGCGACCAATCAGCAATATTGGCGCTAAATTTAAACACCGCCCTGCTGATTGGTCGCGGTCGCCGGCCGTGACCAATCAGCAGTATTGGCGCCAAATTTAAACCCCGCTCTGCTGATTAGTAGCAACCACCGGCCGTGACCAATCAGCCATATTGGTGCCAAATTTAAACACCGCTCTGCTGATTGGTCGTGGTTACCGGTCACGAATAATCAGCATTATTAGTGCCAAATTTAAACACCGCTCTGCTGATTGGTCGCGGCCGTGACCAATCACCATTATTGGCGCCAAATTTAAATACCGCTCTGCTGATTGGTCACGTTCGCTGGCCACGACCAATCAGCATTATTGGCGCCAAATTTAAACCCCGCTCTGCTGATTAGTCTCGACCGCCGGGCGTGACCAATCTGCGATATAGGCGCCAAATTTAAACACCGCTCTGCTGATTGGTCGTGGTTACCGGTCACGAATAATCAGCATTATTAGTGCCAAATTTAAACACCGCTCTGCTGATTGGTCGCGGCCGTGACCAATCACCATTATTGGCGCCAAATTTAAATACCGCTCTGCTGATTGGTCACGTTCGCTGGCCGCGACCAATCAGCATTATTGGCGCCAAATTTAAACCCCGCTCTGCTGATTAGTCTCGACCGCCAGGCGTGACCAATCTGCGATATAGGCGCCAAATTTAAACACAGCTCTGCTGATTGCTCCCGGTTGGCCGCATACCTATTCCAGAATACCTGATGCATTAGAATCGGGCCACCATCTAGTTTATTATATATTTTAGTAGTCTGAGTCAGTCCATTTTATACTGACTCCGACTCCACCAAAATGGACTCCGACTCCACAGCCCTGGCAGCGATTGTAGAGAAAAAAAAAAAAAAATCTGGTTAACTAAATATGGTGAATAAAAATAAATAAATACAATGTATAGTACTGGAGAACTATACTAGATATTGTTTTTTAAAAATATCCTACTAGGTGAGGCATAAAAAAAAAGTTGTTTTTAGTAGTTTAAGTACTGAGTGATGACAATAATATCAATGATAACAACGACAACCATATAGTGACACAGAGTACTGGGAATAGAGGTCGTAAATGACATGGAGTCCATGCTGTAGAAATCCTTTGCAATATTAAAGTAACAGAGTGCAGGGAATAAAGGCAGTCAATCAGAATCCATGCTGTAAAAATCCTTCGCAGCTTAATGCTTGTGCTACGGTTGGCGTGCCCTTTATATAATCTCTACAGTTTACCTTACGGCTGCAGTCAGAGCAAGATCCAAAGAAAATTGAAATTGTCCGAAACCTGGTTGTGGCCGGTTTATGGTGAATTGATTTTCTTTTAGCTACCGGATTGTTGCCACAACAATACTCACTGGGACCTACAGTAGTTTAGAAATTCTTTTGTAAAAGATGCCATCAGGATGTTTTGCAACAATAAGTTTGTAAAGGTTTTGAGACAGTTCACTGGCTTTACCCATCATGAGATGTTTCTTGTGTGACATTCTGGTGAAAATTTCATGTCAAAAGCACCTTTAAAAATATACTTACTTAGAAAATTAGTGAGGTGTTCAATACTTATTTCCCCTGCTGTATAACAATGTGAAATATTGATTGCACATTGAATATTGCTTTTTATTGTTGTTTGGATAAAGGTATTGCATATATTTTTTAATTCTAATACATTGTATTTTTCTGACTATAAAACACACCTAACAATATCCAAGGTTTATGCAGCAGAAAAAAACAAAACATTTTTTCTACTAATTAAATCATCCCTGATCGTGTAAAGTGGAGGGATGAATATTCCATATTTTACCCTAGTGCCTTGAAAAAGTAATAAATCTATTGTTAGTGTTTCTCTGCACCATGTGTTTTATTCACATATGGCTTCATAACATAAACTTTAATGAACACTCTACAGCGCACATATACAGTACAGACCAAAAGTTTGGACACACCTTTTCATTTAAAGATTTTTCTGTATTTTCATGACTATGAAAATTGTACATTCACACTGAAGGCATCAAAACTATGAATTAACACATGTGGAATTATATACTTAACAAAAAAGTGTGAAACAACTGAAAATATGTCTTATATTCTAGGTTCTTCAAAGTAGCCACCTTTTGCTTTGATGACTGCTTTACACACTCTTGGCATTCTCTTGAGGAGCTTCAAGAGGTAGTCACCGGAAATGGTCTTCCAACAATCTTGAAGGAGTTCCCAGAGATGCTTAGCATTTGTTGGCCCTTTTACCTTCACTCTGCGGTCCAGCTCACCCCAAACCATCTCGATTGGGTTCAGGTCTGGTGACTGTGGAGGCCAGGTCATCTGGCGTAGCACCCCATCACTCTCCTGCTTGGTCAAATAGCCCTTACACAGCCTGGAGGTGTGTTTGGGGTCACTGTCCTGTTGAAAAATAAATGATGGTCCAACTAAACGCAAACCGGATGGAATAGCATGCCGCTGCAAGATGCTGTGGTAGCCATGCTGGTTCAGTATGCCTTCAATTTTGAATAAATCCCCAACAGTGTCACCAGCAAAGCACCCCATACTATCACACCTCCTCCTCCATGCTTCACGGTGGGAACCAGGCATGTAGAGTCCATCCATTCTCCTTTTCTGCGTCGCACAAAGACACGGTGGTTGGAACCAAAGATCTCAAATTTGGACTTATCAGACCAAAGCACAGATTTTCACTGGTCTAATGTCCATTCCTTGTGTTCTTTAGCCCAAACAAGTCTCTTCTGCTTGTTGCCTGTCCTTAGCAGTGGTTTTCTGGCAGCTATTTTACCATGAAGGCCTGCTGCACAAAGTCTCCTCTTAACAGTTGTTGAAGAGATGTGTCTGCTGCTAGAACTCTGTGTGGCATTGACCTGGTCTCTAATCTGAGCTGCTGTTAACCTGCAATTTCTGAGGCTGGTGACTCGGATAAACTTATCCTCAGAAGCAGAGGTGACTCTTGGTCTTCCTTTCCTGGGGCGGTCCTCATGTGAGCCAGTTTCTTTGTAGCGCTTGATGGTTTTTGCAACTGCACTTGGGGACACTTTCAAAGCTTTCCCAATTTTTCGGACTGACTGACCTTCATTTCTTAAAGTAATGATGGCCACTCGTTTTTCTTTACCTAGCTGCTTTTTTCTTGCCATAATACAAATTCTAACAGTCTATTCAGTAGGACTATCAGCTGTGTGTCCACCAGACTTCTGCACAAGACTGATGGTCCCAACCCCATTTATAAGGCAAGAAATCCCACTTATTAAACCTGATAGGGCACACCTGTGAAGTGAAAACCATTTCCGGTGACTACCTCTTGAAGCTCATCAAGAGAATGCCAAGAGTGTGCAAAGCAGTCATCAAAGCAAAAGGTGGCTACTTTGAAGAACCTAGAATATAAGACATATTTTCAGTTGTTTCACACTTTTTTGTTGAGTAAATAATTCCACATGAGTTAATTCATAGTTTTGATGCCTTCAGTGCGAATGTACAATTTTCATACTCATGAAAATACAGAAAAATCTTTAAATTAGAAGGTATGTCCAAACTTTTGGTCTGTACTGTATACAGTTATGCTCAAAAGTTTACATACCCCGGCAGAATTTTCTTGGCCTTGTTTCAGAGAATATGAATGATAACAAAAAACTTTTTCTCCACTCAAGGATAATTGGTTGGGGGAAGCCATCTACTGTCAAACTACTGTGTTTTCTCTTTTTAAATCTTAATGACAACCAAAAAAAACATCCAAAGGACCCTGATTTTGACCAATCAGTTAGATACATGTGGGGCTGGAGGAGAGAGAACAGTTCTCTCAGTAATCAGGAAGGACACTGTCTCAGAGTTCTCCTGTCACAGGAAGTTGCCTCCAGGCTATAAGATGCACTCACTTATTAGAAAGATTTTTTTCTTGCTAAATTTGTGCCTTATACTCCAAAAAATATGGTAAGTTCTGAAGTAATAGCCCTTTCTCATTTAATTATACGACTGTGTTATATGTTTTTGTACAATTTGTCAATAACTTATATAGTTATTTTTGATGGTCAACAAAATTCGATTTTCCAGTAATTAATTTTTCACACTCTAGGTATCATAATTACTTCTCTCTGTGTGGGATGTTTGATGTTTAAAAGGGTTGTCCACTACTTGGACAACCCCTTCTCATCACTGATGTTTGATCCTGTTATAATAAAAACAGTTATGCTCACCTCCCGTGCCAGGGCCATTCCAGCAGAGTCAACATTTGTGTTTCGGGGCTCATGTGAGGTTGTTACGTCATGTGAGCCCTGCGCTCAGTGCTGACGTCACTGTCTCCACCTTCTGACAAATCCAACATTAAGAGAAGGTCAAAGAGCAACCACAGCCCTGGCTTCCTGTTAATGTTCAACACGTCCGAAGGCGGGGACAGTAAAACTGGCACTAATTGGGTGCAGGGCTCATATGATGTAACAACCTTACATCAGTCTTGGGAACGTGAGTGCCAATGCCGCTGGAACGGCCCTACCATGGGAGGTGAGTGTTTATATTTTAACAAGGCTAAGTATGAGGAATGAGAAGTGTGACGAAACAGGTTGTTACCTTAATCAGACAGATGTTTAGATTTGTTAAGCCAAGAGAAATACACCATTGGGTTTGTGTTGACTTGTGAATGTATGTGTATTTCTGTGGCTGGTCAAGGAGGACATACTATTATGTGTATAAACCTGAATGTTGACTTCTCTTGGTTTTGAAACAATAATGTTTGTTAATATGCTAATTATATATTATGCTAAAGCCAGCTAGATGTTGATTTGCAAGAGCTCCCTGCTATACCAACTATGTAAATTGATTAAATGCTCAAACAATGAGACCTGAGCCCTGTGGAATAATACCCTCCCTAATCCTTGACCTGTGGATGTGTACTTGAAAGGACGATTGTAACTATTTAAGAGACATATGCCTCTGTAGCAGTCAGAATTGAAAGAATCAAAGATCAGTCAGACTCTTCAGAACATCAGTTTGGTAGCATGGCTTCATCCAGAAAGACACAGATTTCGATTCTACATGATTCCGGCCTAAGGGTACATGGCCCTGACTGGAAGGATACGGATCTGCTCCATTGACCATCAGAGAGCTCATGGATACAGTTGGGGAGACTAGGTTGGGACAATGAAGTCACCTGGCCCTATGGATATGTTGTTTGGGGTTGCAGGTGGGACCCTCCGGTCTCCTGGAACCCATTGAGACATTCGAAGAAACCAGATTGGGACCAGCCGGTCATCTGGCCCCATGGATACTCTCGGAGAGGTCAGTGTGCCACCCTAGGGGCTCTTGGCCTTTTTCCTCGATGGACTGTCAGCTTTCTAAGCTTGCCGCTACATTCTCTCTGTGGGGGCCCGCAAAAAGGAGGGGTGGGGGGGTACTGTTTGAGGTCGTTGGCTCTGGAAGTTCCAAAGTCGCAGCTTTTCTATTCTTGGCGGGCCAGCGGAAGGGTGAGACTGTGTAATGTTGCACCATCTTGGGTATTTGCTGGGACTGTTCTATGTATTTATTGTCTGTTTGGTGGTTCAATAAAATATTGCTACACTGTTTTACCCTCACCCTGTGTTGTCTGAGTAGTACTAAGCCCAGGGAAGATGTCGGGTCTTCATAACAAGGGTTTGTCCTAGTATTGTACAACCAATTTAAGAAGATACAATTTTTGGTTAAAAAGATGTCCAACATTCTGAAAATGAAAAAATGCTTGTCCCGTGTGTGACTTCTATAATGTGTATTTAAAGTTGATTTCCGTGTAAAAGATTTCCCACATTAAGAACATCAAAAAGGCTTCTACCCTCTGTGTATTCTCTGGTGCTTAACCAAAGTTGATTTAAGGCTAAAACATTTCCCACATTTTGAACAGTAAAATGGCTTCTCCCCTGTGTGGGTTCTCTGATGCCTAACAAAATTACATTTTTTTGTAAAATATTTCCCACATTCTGAACAGGAAAAAGGCTTTTCCCCTGTGTGAATTCTCTGGTGGCTATCAAGATGCCCTTTCTTGTTAAAACATTTCCCACATTCTGAACATGAAAAAGGCTTCTCCCCAGTGTGAGTTCTCTGATGTGCGATAAGATTAGATTGATCAGTAAAACATTTCCCACATTCTGAACATGAAAAAAGTTTCCCCCTAGTGTGAGTTCTCTGATGTGTGATAAGATTTGATTTATCTGTAAAACATTTCTCGCATTCTGAACATGAAAAAGGCTTCTCCCCCGTGTGAATTCTCTGATGCTTAACAAAATTTGAATTAAAGTTAAAACATTTCCCGCATTCTGAACATGAAAACGGCTTCTCCCCCGTGTGAATTCTCTGGTGTTTAACAAAATTTGAATTCAAGTTAAAACATTTGCCACATTCTGAACAGGAAAATGGCTTCTCCCCTGTGTGAGTTCTCTGATGACTAACAAGATCTGATTTCTGGTTAAAACATTTGCCACAATCTGAACAGGAAAATGGCTTCTCCCCTGTGTGAATTCTCTGGTGTCTAACAAGATTTGATTTCTGGTTAAAAAATTTCCCACACTTAGAACACGAAAATCTATTCTCCACTGTATGAATTTTTTGATGTTTAAGAAAAGATATTTCAAGGGGAAAACTGTTTCCATATTCTGAACGTGAAAATGGCTTATTTGCTTTAGGAGCAGTTCGTTTTTTAATGATTATTTTGTGAGTTTGATTTTCCTTAGTAGTCGGTAATGAATCAGAAGACTGGACCTGTTTCATAGGATCAGATGACAGATCTTTGCTGTGAAGGGATGATGGTATATCTGCAGTAATGGCATTCAGTTCAATTGTATGTTGTGGGATCTCAAGCTCATCTGATTGAAAAACTGAAGATGACGGCTGTCCCTCTGATCTCCTGGTACAGTCATCTGCCAAGAAAAAAACAATTATTATTTTTGAATAAAATATCCTTGAATTTTATATTGTGTAATATTTCTACTTAAACCGTCTGTAAAAATGGCAAGTTATATAAAAAGCACTAAATTACTTACCGGTAATGTGATTTTCCTGAGCCCATGACAGCACCACAACGAGAGAGGCGATCCACCCTACCAGGACAGGAAACCTACAGAATAAAATGGTGGCGCCTCTCCACCACCTCAGTTGTTTACAGAGCGTGAGAGGACACTACTTAATAGTTATATATCCCATGATTTTTGCTTCTACACGCCGCGTGAATCAAACATCACGAAGAGAATGAAGTGATCAACTTCTACCAGTGATGGGAGGGAATATAAGGGTGCTGTCATGGGCTCAGGAAAATCACATTACCATAAGTAATTTAGTGCTTTCCTATCACCCATGACAGCACCACAACGAGAGATTTACAGAGAAAAAACTTTAAAGTTAGGGTGGGACCACAGCCTGTAGAACAGTTTTCCTAAAGGAAAGGACAGCAGAAGATCCCCGATCAAGTCTATAGTGTCTATAGAAGGTGCAAGGTGAAGACTGAATCGCAACCTTACAAAATGCTTTATGGGGACATCCGCTTTCTTATTGATCTGCCATGGATTCCCCGGATTAGCACAGAAAGTAGGGTGCACAATTTCCTGACTTCTATGGAAATTGGAAGCCATCTTCGAAAGTTGGGTAGCTCCGGAACTGGCCCATCTTTTAGGATCTGTATAAACAAAGGATTAACCGACAAAGCTTGAATGTCATTAACTTACCATGCTGAGGTGCTCAGGGCCACCGGGATAATAGTCTTTAATGTGAAGACGCTGAATCCATGGGTTCAAGCGAAGGCTTGGATTCAGATCCCAGGGTGCCATCTTTGGACTGAAAAAGGGCCTAGATCCAAAACTCACTTTCACATTCCTTGCTTATTCAATGCAGGTTGAACACTGTTCCAGTAGTCTATGGCTAAAAAGGTCCACTGGTAATTCTCTTCCTCTTTATATGAGGTGCTGTTAAAGATAAAAGGTGAGACTTCGCCATCTGAACTGATTAGACATAAGTGTCATTAGGGATCTTGGCAGAGTTCCTCCATAATAATTTACGTAAGCTAAAGCTACTCTGCTGTATGAGAAGACCTTTACATGGTGACCATGTATAGATGAATGGAGCTTTCTTATATACTGTCTAAAGCTTCTTTAGGTTAGAGGAACCGGGTCTTTAGAGGCAACACATGGGTATATACCTGTAACCATGCTACTACAGGAATGTAGGAGATTAAAGTTATTAACAGCAATATTGCCTTGTTCAGAGTTGCGGCCAGACTGCTTATTAATTTTGACATATAGCAGGACTCCTTATTCTACCTTGGGAGACCACAACTCTTACTCACTGCCCAGTGAGTTCTGTAGCGCTCGACGGATCTGCCCATAATCCCGAAATACTTGAGGTAAACTATTGTCAATGCCTCTTCCTTCAATATGAGAGTTGTCCTAACTACTATAATTCTCCATAAAGCCTTAAGGCTCATTAACATCTGAATGGAAGGTCACAAACTGAAAGCCTAAATCCTCATTTTATGCCAAGAAGTATTCTCAGGAAATTTGATGTTTCATGTGAATTGAAACCTGATTGTATACCTCCTTAAATGCCTATACTACTATATAGCAATTAGGAACTGCAGATTTACTAGCAGGTCTTATAGAGTCCATTTCCAATTATCTAACTCTCAGGAATCTGTACAGCCCATTCAGGTTGTAGCAAACCCAGGTAGGCCTGGGTTAAATAATAGCTTTACAGGTCTTGATTAGGGCACCTGGAGAGCTAAGCACCAGAGCAGGCTAGGCATTCACCTTAGTAAGACTGCTGGAAAGCAGAGCAGACGGTATGTGTCTTGGAGATAATCAGAGACACAGGCCAGACTTCACAAGTATCAGTGGTTGCCCTGGATAAATATTGTTGTTGTTTTTTTTAAATCAAATATTTTTTATTGTTAAAACTTTTTTGTAACACAACAGTAAAACAAATAAAACAACCCAACCAAAGAAAGGACCCAGTCCCTATTCTATCCCTCCTCCCACAACACATCGCTCTTTCAAACAAAACATTTTGAGTTAAATGTTCCACAGTTCTGTCCACAGCATATTAACAATCTTACAGTATGAATAGTCACAATTGTATTAAGGGGTATCGATAAATATTGTTTTGTTTGATCAAGCTGGGTTAGCTGAACTGATTATGAGTAGTCAGGGTCTGTCCTATTTAGTCAGAGCTTGGACAAGACCAGAAATATTAATGTTTATGACTTCTGCGCAACCTGTAAAAAGCAATAAAACTGCACTCGATTGGACCAAACACACAATGGCTGTATGAACACTACATGATGCCTCCTACCTTTAAGAATGAAACCCTAAAAGGTTTATTATTAACCTGCAAAACTAAGGAAGCGCTCTTATTGTCACCTGCCTCCAATCGGCATTCCACCGAGCCAGCTGAGCACCAGCCAGGAATACTGCCACTCTCTGTCTCAAAATAGAGGCTAGGATATTTTTCCCCCTGAATTCAGTAAGCTTGCCATGCACAGTTTACAGTTGCTGAACTTGGTTTTATCAGACATAAACTTAGTTGTGCAACCAGTACCTTTACAAAGAGGGACTATGAGGCACAGGGGCGCTACAAGTCACAGACACCCTATAAAGCACTACAAGGCACAGGGGCAACCTGAAGCACCGAGAGACAATATCAGGCCCCATGAGGTACTAAAAGGCACTGTGTAGTGCTATGAGGTACTAACAGGCGCTATACGGCACTATGAATTCACCATAAGGCACTATGATATGCTATGAGTCACTATGATATGTTATGCTATGAGGCGCTATGAAGAGCCATAAGGCGCTATGAAGTGCTATGAGGCACTATGCCATGAGGCACTATAAAGCACTGTGATGTGCTATGAGGCATTATGCTATGATGTGCTATGAGGCATTATGCTATGATGTGCTATGAGGCACTATTATGTGCCATGAAGCACTATGCGGCACTGTGATGTGTTATGAGGCACTAAGATGTGCCATGAGGCACTATGCTATGATGTGCCACGAGGCACTATGCTATGATGTGCCATGAGGCACTATGCTGTGCTATGAAGCACTATGATGTGCTATGAAGTGCTATGCTATGAGGCACTATGATGTGCTATGAAACGCTATGCTATGACGCACTATGATGTGCTATGAAGCGCTATGCTATGACGCACTAGGATGTGCCATGAGGCACTATGCTATAATGTGCCATGAGGCACTATGATGTGCTATGAGGCGCTATGCTATGAGGTGCTATGCTATGACACACTATGATGTGCCATGAGGCACTATGCTATGATGTGCCATGAGGCACTATGCTGTGCTATGAAGCGCTATGCTATGAGGTACTATGATGTGCTATGAAGAGCTATGCTATGAGGCACTATGATGTGCTATGAAGTGCTATGCTATGACGCACTATGATGTGCTATAAAGCGCTATGCTATGATGCACTATGATGTGCTATGAAGCGCTATGCTATGACGCACTAGGATGTGCCATGAGGCACTATGCTATGATGTGCCATGAGGCACTATGATGTGCTATGAAGAGCTATGCTATGCGGCGCTATGCTATGAGGTGCTATGCTACGACACACTATTATGTGCCATGAGGCTCTATGATGTGCCATGAGGTGCTGAGAGGCACTATGATGTGCTATAAAGCGCTATGTTATGAGGTACTATGCTATGATGTGCTATGAGGCGCTATGATGTGCTATGAAGCGCTATGCTATGTGGCACTAAGATGTGCTATGAGACACTATGATGTGCTATGAAGCACTTTGCTATGATGTGCCATGAGGCGAATGAGGCACAATGATGTGCTATGAAGCGCTATGATGTGCCATGAGGCACTATTATGTGCTATAAAGCACTATGCTACGAGGCACTATGATGTGCCAAGAGGCGCTGTGAGGCACTATGATGTGATATAAAGCACTATGCTATGAAGCACTATGATGTGTCATGAGGCGCTATGTTATGATGTGCCATGAGGCACTATGATATGCTAAGAGGCACTATGATGTGCTATGAAGCACTATGCTATGATGTGCCATGAGGCGCTATGAGGCACAATGATGTGCTATGAAGCGCTATGATGTGCCATGAAGCACTGTGAGGCACTATGATGTGCTATAAAGCACTATGCTACGAGGCACTATGATGTGCCAAGAGGCGCTGTGAGGCACTATGATGTGATATAAAGCGCTATGCTATGAAGCACTATGATGTGCTCTTTGTGAAGCGCAAAGAGTAATCCATCTCAATGAAGGATAAACCTTTCCTTTGGGTGGTAAATCTCAATTGTCAGACTAGCCCCACCCGAAGGAGCCAACTGATGAGACGCAGCTGGACAGCAGACCTTCACAGAGACCATGTGCTGTATTAACACCATATGCCGTCCTATGGATGGAGTAAACAGACTGGAGGACAACAGTAAAAACCTCTGAGTGTTACTTTAACATTTACTCAGCAGATTGAGGCTCATTTTTGTGGTAAATTCTGAAGCCCAATCATGAGGCTCTGTGCGGCCCAGACATATGGCTAACTTTAGCCTAGAGGTCTAAGGTCCAGCTTCCCTCCTGAAGCCAAATCTAAAGCACGAGGCCCTTGGCCCAGATGGTGTCTTACAGAGCGCACACACCCATTTTTGAGTTTTGCGCTAACTTCCTTCAGCCTTTCCTAGTAACCATAACAAGGAAAGGGCCCCATAAACCAGGTAAACATTCACGAAGATTACTCACCACCAGATTCGGAGGCTGGACCAAGTCACAGACCTGTTCCTCTCCATCCGGCCGTGCCTGAGCAATACTGGGGTGGTCAAACCCAGGCAGGGGCGCCTCCAACAGTGAGCTGATCAAAGCTGGAGCTGCCGACCCCAGACAGGGGCGCAGTTCCACAGCAGCTTCTCCACTGATGCACGGAGCTGGAGCTGCCGACCCTAGACAGGGGCGCAGTTCTACAGCTGCTCTCTCACTGACGTGCAGATCTGGAGCTGCCAACCCCAGACAGGGGCGCAGTTCCACAGCAGCTTCTCCACTCATGGAACTGGAGCTGCCGACCCCAGGCAGGGGTGCCGCTCAGTCGTATCTGGATCTTCAACAGGTAAGCCTGTCTAAGTTTCTCCCATCAAAGACCCACAGGTACGCTCGTCATCAGGGCCGCAGGCTGGTACAAAACAGTAGCCGGAAACATGTTAGAACACATGGGTCTCCGCTACTTCTTTTTTCACCGGCGTGTGTCTTAGGGCGCGATTTCCTGGATAGCGTCCTGCGCCTGCGCAACCGGGATGCGCAGCTGCCAGGCCACCATAAGGTAATGGTGCGGCTGCTGCTCACGCCCGTCCAACGGAACAGGCCCCCTTGGACTCACCATGGTGCTCCCAGGTCCCTATGTCCCTATTCTGTAGGTTTCCTGTCCTGGCAGGGCGGATCACCTCTCTCGTTGTGGTGCTGTCATGGGTGATAACAAAAATGGAATTATTTACCAAGACAATGGTAGTTCACAGTCTAATATAAAACCTCATAGCAGAAACCAGTAGAGTGTGGTGTTCAACTGTTTGTTCATGTTGCCTCCCAAATATGGAATAAAAAGCCACCAAACAATGTTATGTAGATGAAAATAATACCAATAAAAAATTCTACTCATCTCGCAAAAAACAACCCCCACTCAGGTCCATCATCCGTCAATGGAAAAACACATTATTAGTGGCTCAAAGGCTTTTGATAGGGAACATGGTGTCACGGGTGTGTCAGAGGTGACAGACAATCGCCCTGCAGTTGGCTGCAGGAGAACCCTACCTTTGGCATTACAGACATCTTCTTAGAGGCTGTCTCTAGGACCCAGTGGTTACCTCCCTCTGGCTAATTAACACTTTGCCTGGGTGTTTAAATACCTGCTGTGTTTCAGAGGGAGTTGCTGGTTATATTCATTACTACTTGCTTAGCAAGAGCAGTACTTCGTCCTCTCTGGAGCTTGAGGACGTGTGCGAATTTGTTTGGAGTCGTCTAAAGCTAAGCCATTTTCCCCGTTTGTCTACACTTGTTGTCTATAGTGTTTAGTGAGATGGACTAGTGCTCATCTCCTCCCTTCCCTAGTCTTAGCCATACACCAGGGAAAGACAGGGCGAGGCATGCATGCGGCGATTGGTGAAGAGCCAATATAGGGTCAATAGTTGAGACAGGGTGACGCTAGACCAGACTAGGAGGTCTCCACTTCCCCCCTTTGGCTAGAGTCTTGTCTCCCTTTTCCTCTTCCCTTTGTGTTGCACTGGTCTTTCCCACACCTTGCGTGGCACATGGCTTTCATAAACCAATTCAGCAATATCCGCTCTCTCTGCAATCTTCCCCTCGCTTCTGAGCCTTGCAGTGTGCCCAAACCACATTTAGCATCCATGTATTTGGAAATACTATAGTTAGAAGAACCCACTTAATTTACATTGTGTGTTTCCTGGAGCACAATCTGGGCACTATGTGTTGGGCAATAAAATGGCTTATTTGTAATTTTCACTCTCCATCATCCACTGCATGCTAATTTCCAGAAAGTAGCTGTGGAGTCAAAATAGTCACTACTCTAATAGATTAATTCACTGAGGGTTATAATTTCCAAAATGAAGTCACTTTATGGGGATTTCTACTGCTCTGGTTTTCTGACATTTTGTAATATTAGGGCTTCTGTAAATGGTGGGTCCCATCTCCTCTGAGATCTGCTCCTGCGACGTCTGCTTCTCTCACCAGGAGCCGCCTCATTCATTCTGTAGGCGGCGCTGGTGATGGAGATATTGGAACCAGAAGCTCTGGGCGGCGCAGGCTCTGTCCAGCCACTAAGATTAGGGTGCCTGGGACCTGTAGTACCATCCAGTCTGGCAGTATGGGTGTGTGTGCTGTCCAGCTGAAGTAATCTGCTCCCTACTTCAGCCAATTGGAAAGCACCATACCTTACTAAAGCTGTCAGATACAGCCTTGTTCTCCCTTGGTTTAGTCCTCTGTGCTCAGCTCCCGGCTTGTGTATTTGTTTCCTGTTGTGACCCCGGCCCGTTTACCGACTACTTTTGTGTCTTCTGATTTTGTATTTTCTCTGCCCTCATGGTTCTGACCCGACTACCTGAATATTCTTCTTCCCATCTCACTCCACAGAACAGCAAGTAACACCATGTCCCAAGCCTAGAGGTCTCTGTATAATTCCAGATCCATGTAGAGGGGGTTAAAGGGTGATGAGCAAGGCAAACCCTGGGATCTGAAAAAAGAGTAGATGGAGCAACGCCTATTTGTGGTGGCCATCTTTTGAGCTGCCAGGTGACCATGAACAGTGTCCACAATACATTGTGTCTGCAAACTATTCCAGCAAGATCTGCATTCAAATAGCTAAATGTCGCTCTTTCCCTTCTTAACCTTTAACCTGCCATGTGCCCAGACAGTAGGGTACAGCCGTATAAAGGTGGCATAGAAATATTAAAAAATTCTCTCTCCCAGACACCTCTTCATCCCCCCTCCCCTATAGTATTTGTCAGAGGACAAGAGCTGACGAAATCTTGACAGAGTGACGGCAGCGGTGGAATATTGTGTGATCTCCCTGGTGTCGTCTCTGTGAACCCTGACAAACTGGTGGCAAGCGGTGGGATATTACAGAACATCAGTGGCTGGATTGAACAATCATTCCTGTCATTGAAAACTTGCATGGTTCTTGTGAGAATTCTGTGCAAAGTTTTAAGAAATCACACTGTGTTTTAATATTTTTTTTATCTGGGACATTACTGTATGTGTAGCAGTTGCACCCCCTCCCTTCTCTTGTTTTTCAGTTCTATCTTTTATTTGGCAAAGATGGCTATGCGTGAAGAGCCCTGGTATCACCAGCAGTCAAGGGACACCATCACTGCCCTCTGTGAGCTGAGACAGATTGACCCCACAGGCAAAACCAAGGCCCAACTGATTGCTGACCTGTTGCAAGGTGCTGCAGAGCCCGTCCGACAGCAGAGCCCTGATGATGGGGCAGCCAGCCAAAGCCCAGATGGCGCTGCTGCAGGGGTCCCACCTGTGATTGCCAGCAATGTCCACAGCAAGGGTAATATGGACCCCCAACTGTGGATGGCATTGGAGCAGCTTGCTGATGATCGTGACGGACGACTGCAACTGATACTGAAATTCCTGGAGCGAGCAGAGCAACAGGCCAGAGCTGACCGAGAGGCTGCTGAGCGAGAGTGGCAAGAGGAGCATCTGTACCAGCTGGAGCAGGCCCAGATTCGGAAGGAGCTATCCACCCTGCAGATCCATGAGTCCAACAGTGCCAACTACTTTACACCCCGTCGGGAACATTTTCCCGTAATGGAAAAGGATGGAGACTTGGACATATTTCTGCAAGGGTTTGAAAAAGCCTGGAGACAGTACCAGCTGCCTGAAGATCAGTGGGCCAGATATTTAACTCCAAGGCTCAGAGGAAAAGCTCTGGAGGTGTTTGCTTCTCTCCCTCGAGAACAAGATGGAGACTATAGGGCCATTAAGCAGGCCTTGATAAAAAAAGTACCAGCTGACTCCGGAGGTTTACCGGAAGAAGTTCAGAGCCCTCCAACGTGGACCACATGATAGCTACAGTGACGTGGTGGATGAGCTCAGGACCCACTTTGCGCAGGACTGTCCAAGGACTGTCAGTCACCACCTTCGAGCACCTGCAGGATCTGATGGTGAAGGACCAGTTTCTTCATCTTTGCCCAGTGGAAGTGCGCCAGTTTGTGCTGGACCGGGAGCCGAAAGAAGCTGTCAAAGTAGCCAAGATCGTGGATGCCTATGAGGCCAACTGCATACCAGAGGTGCAGAAGTCAGCCGCCGCCAGCTGGACAGGGGGTAAGCTGTCAGCCATCCCCAGTGTTCCAGCCAGCCGGCCCTCAGCGGGTCCTGTCTCATCTTCCAGCACCCGGCCTGCATTTGACTCCCGTAAGTGTTATACTTCTGACCAAACGGGTCACATCAGCCTTGTCTGCCTGGAGAGGCAGAAGATGAACCACACACCTGAGGCCCCAGGGCCTACTGCAGCCATTCTTTTTGTGGGAGGGGCGATTGGAAGGACCCGTGAGAACTTACAACCGGTTACTGTTGGCAACACCGTTACTGTTGGCCTTAAGGATACTGGTGCAGAACGGACCCTCATCCGCCCTGAGTTAATGTTACCAGATGAGCTCACTCCTGTTACCGGGTTTGGGGGTGTTCGCCGTCCCATACCGATGGCCCGAGTTTAACTGGACTGGGGTGCGAGGAGGAGGCTAAGGGAAGTGGGGGTGTCAAAGAATCTCCCCACTAATGTGCTATTGGGAACTGATCTGGGGTAGTTGGTTGCCCGATACATCCCTGACCACCCTCCCAGATCTGATATGTCATGTAATGCCACTGTCAATAATGTCAATGTGATGCATATTGAAAATGTGTGTTGTGGTAGAGGGGAACTCAGCCACCTCACCCTGCGGGGTGATGCTGCTGAGAGCCAGCATAAGTGCTATGGGCAAGCGGAGCAAGCACGGACACCAGGAAGCAGGTCGTCCCATGCAGGTGACCAGGGTCACACCAGATGGTGACATGGTCGATGGTAGCTGTCCCATGATTAGCACGGCTCCAGAGGTAATGAGAAAGGATGGGGAGAAACACGGGGATCATAAGGAAAGTGGTACCGTGCCGCCGACCAGTGTCACGACGTACTGTGACATGGCCAGTCGTAGCTGCCCCATAGTTAGCCCAGCTCCCCAGGTAACCATGAGGGATGGAAAGGTAGGCCCCACAACCAGGCAAGGTAAAAGAAATGTGGGTCCCCCTGTCTGTCAGGAGTATGGAAGGAAGGTACCCATAGCCTGTCAGAGGTGTAGGGAAAATGCATCCCGAACCGGTCAAGGTGATCGGAAAGCTGGATCCCCAGTTGGTCAGAGTGGTGGGCGAGTTGGGTCCACGGCTTGTCGGATTAGCAGGAAGGGTGGGCTGCGAGGTAGGCTTAAGGGGCGATCTGTAAATCCGCCCCTACGCTACCTCAAAAGAGGGGAAGATGTCATAGAAATATTAAGAATTTCTCTCTCCCAGACCCTCTTCATCCCCTCTCCCCTATAGTATTTGTCAGAGGAGAAGAGCTGACAAAATCCTGACAGAGCGACGGCAGCAGTGGGATATTGTGTGATCTCCCCGGTGTCGTCTCTGTGAACTCTGACATAGGGTATTGTCAGATTCAAGAGTAGTTGGAATATAATTTGTAAGGTCCATTTGTTTCCTATTATCCTTTGTGAAGAATTCCAAAGTTATCACCACATAAAGTGACACACGTCAGATTTAAAAAATGGGGCCTGATTAGGAACACAAAACTGGCTGCAGGAAGAGTGTAGTAAAAAGCTGTGAGTATAGACAATAACACATCTACTGAAATGATCAAACTCAACAGTCTCCATCAGTAAAAAAAAGAGCAACTAGTGATGAAACCTCTCTGGGGTAATTGGAGTATGGGGCTCGGTGGCTCTTGGTAATCTAAACCATAATAGGGGCCAATATTTCCTATTAGATAAGTTTCAAGAAATATTAGACATTCAAAGAGAACTTTGTATAATAGTACAGAGCTGAGGTTTCTTAAATGTAGCTTAGATATACAGTTGAAACCAGAAGTTTACATACACTATATAAAAAGACACATATGACGTTTTTCTCAATATCTGATATGAAATCAGAATAAACCTTTCCCGTTTTAGGTCAATTAGGATTGCCATAATTTTTAATATTTGCCAAATGCCAGAATAATGAGAGAGAGAATGTTTTAAGGCATTTTCATTACTTACTGCAAAGTCAAAAGTTTACATACATTTCTTTAGAATTTGGTACCACTGCCCTTAAACTGAATGACTTGGGTCAAACAATTGAAATATCCTTACACAAGCTTCTCACAATAGCTGGTCGGAATTTGGGCCTATTCCTCCTAACAAAACTGGTGTCACTGATCCAGGTTTGTAGGTCGCCTTGCTCGTCCCTGCCTTTTCAGCTTTGCCCATAAATTTTCAACAGGATTGAGATCAGAGTTTTGTGATGGCCACTCCAAAACATTGACTTTGCTATCCTTAAGCCACTTTGTTACCATTGTGGCAGTATACTTTGGGTCATTGTCCATTTGGAAGACCCATTTCCACCCAAGCTTTAACTTCATGGCTGATGTCTTGAGATGTTGTCATGCCAGGTATGAGTGCAACACAGAGAGTCACGCCAGGTGTGAGTGCAGCACAGGGGGGAAAGGGAGCCCAGAAACTAGGGAAAGGGGGAAGAGATGACCTCCTAATCTGGACTAGCGTCACCCTGTCTCCCCCTAACATCCTTATACAGCCTCCGCAGCTGTCGCCAATCACTTGCCTCGCCCTACTATCCCTGGTGTAAGGCTATAGCTTGGGGTGGAAGGAGATGAGCACTAGTCAACCTCCGCTGGCTCTCTAAAGACGGCGGTAATTTTTTAGGGACCAATAAATCTAGGTCTCAGCTTCCAAGAAGGAACTTTCAATCTTATATTCTTGGTAGACAACCACACAAAGTCATTCACATTCAGGTCCGGACCTGGCAAGCGTTTTCTGTCAGCCATACGTTTATACCTGTCACCCATTGTCTTCAAATTACACAGAACACCCTGCCACAGCGAGGACAGCGATAAAGCAAACCGTTCCTCTTCAGGAAATCCTAAAGCTCCTCCCCCAAACTGTGGATGATAACCGTATGCACCGAAAAACGGTGACCGGCCAGTGGATATTTGACGATTATTATTGATGGAAAATTCTGCCATCGGTAAGTAGGATGCCCAATCTTGCTGATTTTCGGAGACGAAACACCTGAGGTATCTCTGCAAGTTCTGATCGACCCCCTCGGTCTGACCGTTCGACTGAGAGTGGAAGGCAAAAGAAAAGGACAGCTGCACCCCCAGTCGAGAACAGAATGCCTTCCAGAACTTGGAAACAAACTGGGTCCCTCGATCAGACACCACATCGGAGGGAACCCCGTGAAGCTTCACAATCTCATTTATGAACACCTGAGCAAGTGTCTTAGCATTGGGAAGTGCAGGTAAAGCGACGAAGTGAACCATTTTACTGAACCTATCTACTACTACCAAAACCACCTTTTTGCCTGCAGAAACCGGTAGGTCAGTAATAAAATCCATGGACAAGTGTGTCCATGGCCTGCTAGGGATAGGTAGCGGAAGAAGAGTATCAGACAGACGGGTGTGTGAAACCTTAGAATGCGTGCAAATACTACAAGCAGCTATGTGTTCAATTACATCCCGATGCAACACCGGCCACCAAAAACGACGAGAGAGGAGGTCCGCGGTTGTCTTACCACCTGAATGCCCAGCAAGCACAGAGTTATGATGTTCCTTGATTACTTTACAGCACAGATCAGGTGGTACAAATAACTTTCCTGAAGGGCAGGAGGCAGGGGCGCCCCCCTGAGCCTCCAGCACCTCACCCTCCAGTTCAGGAAAAAGAGACAAAATAACTAACCCTTTCTGTAATATCGGGGCAGGGTTCTCATGGTCACCACCACCAGGGAAGCTCCGGGACAAAGCATCAGCCTTGACGTTTTTGACCCCTGGACGAAAAGTGCCAACAAAATTGAACTTAGTAAAAAACAGGGACCATCTGGCTTGCCTAGGGTTGAGACGTTTAGCTGACTGAAGTTATGACAGGTTCTTATGGTCAGTAATAACAGTAATAGGATGGACTGCTCCCTCCAACCAATGTCGCCATTCCTCGAACGCCAATTTGATCGCCAAAAGTTCCCTATTACCCACGTCATAATTTCTCTCAGCCGGAGACAATTTTTTAGAAAAGAAGGCGCATGGACGCCATTTACCAGGGGACGAACCCTGAGACAACACAGCCCCAACCCCGACATCCGAAGCATCGACCTCCACAATAAAGGGTTGAGAAACATCAGGTTGACTGAGAATGGGTGCAGTGGCAAAATGATTCTTTAAGGAAGAAAAAGCCTGGAGGTAAGCCTCCGACCAGTAGGAAAAATCAGACCCCTTCTTAGTCATGTCAGTAAGGGGTTTCACTACCACCGAGTAATTTTGGATGAATTTCCTGTAAAAATTAGTAAAGACTAGAAAACGTTGTAGGGTCTTCAGGTTCTCGGGACGTTCCCAGTCAAGGACTGCAGGGATCTTCTCCAGATCCATCCAAAAAACTGAAGATGACAACAAGTACCCCAAATACTGCACCTGTTGAACAGCAAAAACACATTTTTCTAGTTTGGCATAAAGTTTGTTATCCCTTAATATCTGGAGTACCTGCTTAACATGCCCCCGATGGGTCTCAAAATCAGGTGAATAAACCAAAATATCGTCCAGATAGACCATCACAAACCCCCCCACCAAATGATGAAAAATATAATTTATGAAATGCTGGAATACCGCAGGTGCATTGGTCAAATGAAAAGGCACAACCAGACTCTGGAAATGACCTTCCGGGGTATTGAACGCTGTCTTCCATTCGCCCCCCTCTCTGATTCTAACCAGATTATAGGCTCCCCTTAAATCCAACTTGGAGAATACCTTAGCTCCCACAACCTGGCTGAACAAATCATGAATCAGAAGAAGAGGGTATGGATCACGGATGGTAATTTGATTTAATTCCCGGAAATCTAAACAGGGACGTAGAACGCCATCTTTTTTCTTCACAAAGATGAACCCTGCCGCCACGGGCGAAGATGAGGGTGTGATATGTCCCTTCTCCAGACTTTCCGCAAATGAAAACCTTCATGGCTTGTCTCTCAGGGCCAGAAAGATTATATAGTCTGGACTTTGGTAGTTTAGTAGCTCCGGGGGTCAGGTTAATAGGACAGTCATAAGCACGATGAGGAGGCAAATCCTGACACCCCTTTTCAGAAAAAACGTTCTCAAAATCAGACAAAAAAACAGGCAGTATCCCCGTAGAGATAGTAGCAATAGAAACATTTAGACAGTTCTCATGGCAGTAATCTCCCCATTCAGTAATCTCCCCGGCTTTCCAATCCACCAACGGATTATGTTTAACAAGCCAGGGGATACCTAAAACAATCGGAGTAGAGAGATTTTCCAAAACATAGCAAGGGATGATTTCACAATGAACTGACCCCACCCTCAGTTTTACATTATGTACAATCTGAGTAAATGCTTTCTGTGCAAGTGGCGCCGAGTCAATGGCAAAGATGGGAATAGGTTCAGCTAAAGCACAGCAAGCAAGACCATGAGTTTTCACAAACTCAGCATCAACCATGCTGACCCCGGCTCCACTGTCAACAAACACAGAAATTTTTTCGGTTTTGCTCTCTAGCACCACCTCTGCTGTCAAGACAAAGTGGGAACGGTAGTTTGGCCACAAGTGCACCCCTTGTTTATCCAACTCCAGACTACCGAGAGTTAAACGAGTCTCCTTTTGTTTAGAAATTGAAGGACAGGTCCCAACAAAGTATCCTTTTTTCCCACAAAAAAAACATACGCCTCTTTTCTTGTGAATCTCCGGGGAGATGTATGATGTAGACACCCCTTAACTGCATAGGTTCCTCCACCTCTCCCAGTACTGGTTCACCCCCAGACCGCTCCCTTGGCAAAGGTACACAACCCCGACAAGAAGGTCCAGGAGAAGAAGGTTGTACCCGTCTATCCCGAAGGCACCTATCCAGACGTATGGCCAAAGACATGGCAGCCTCCAAGGACTGAGGGGTATCATATACAGCCAAGGCATCATTCAACCTTTCAGTAAGCCAGTCACAAAATTAACTTTTAAGGGCTGAGTCATTCCATTTGGAATCCGTTTCCCATCTACGGAATTCCGAACTGTACGTTTCTACTGACCGAATCCCCTGCTGAAGGTGACTCGGTCAGGGTCATCATAGATGAGGGCAAGAGCTCCAAAAAACCCCTCCACAGACTGAAGACAAACTGAGTCCTGCGGTAACGAAAACGCCCATGACTGAGGATCGCCCTGCAGTAGAGAGATCACAATACCAACCCATTGCTCCTCATTACCAGAGGAGTGGGGACGAAGTTTGAAGTACAATTAGCATGCCTCCTTAAACACAAAAAACGTGTCACTACCTCCTGAAAACCTGTCCGGGAGGGCAACCTTGGGTTCAGACTGGACAAGTCTACCAGCAGCGACCCCTACATTGGCGGCCTGTAACCAGTGATACTGCTGCTGAACCTCACAACGGAGGTCATTCACCTCCAGAGACACACAGCAGAACAGCTCTGCGAGCTCTGCAACTGATCCCATACTAAAGGGAGTAAGGAAAAAAAGGTGCATGCCCAAAAACACACAAAGAAAAAAAAAAAAAAGATGTCAATCTAGTGTCATTTTTTTTTCTCCTTTTTTCCAAAACGTGCTCGGCCGGTTATAATGTCACGCCAGGTGTGAGTGCAACACAGAGAGTCACGCCAGGTGTGAGTGCAACACAGAGGGGAAAGGGAGCCCAGACACTAGGGAAAGGGGAAAGAGGTGACCTCCTAATCTGGACTAGTGTCACCCTGTCTCCCCCTAACATCCCTATACAGCCTCCGCAGCTGTCGCCGATCAAGTGCCTCGCCTTACTATCCCTGGTTTAAGTCTATAGCTGGGGGTGGAAAGATATGAGCACTAGTCAACCTCCGCTAGCACTCTAAAGACAAAAAGGGGAAGACAACACAGGGGAACAACAACTCAGCTTTAGAAGAACTCCAACAGGGCACACGGCCACAAGACTCCAGAGAGGACGTGATGTTGCTTCAGCCAAGTTCCAAGTAGGAATGAATATAACCGGCGACGCCCACCTAGACACACCAGGTATATATACACCCAGACTAAAGGGAGGTAGTCGATGGGTCCTAAACACAGCCTCCTATTTAGGCAGCTGTCTGCATTGTCAAACGTGGAAATCGCCTGCAAACCATTGCAGGGCGACTGTCTGTCACCTCTGACTCACCCGTGACAGATGTTGCTTCAGTATTGCCACATAATCTTCTTTTCTCATGATGCCATTTATTTTGTGAAGTGCACCAGTCCTGGCTGCAGCAAAACAACCCCACAACATGATGCTGCCACCCCCGTGTTTCACAGTTGGGATGTTGTTTTTAGGCTTCCAAGATTCTCCCTTTTTCCTCCACATGTAGCAATGGTCGTTATGCCCAAAAAGTTCAATTTTAGTTTCATCAGACCACAGGACATGTCTCCAAAAATTAAGGTCTTTGTTCCTGTGTGCATTTGCAAACATTAATCTGGCTTTTTTATGTTTGTTTTGGAGTAATGGCTTCTTCCTGACAGAGTGGCCTTTCTGCCCATGTTGATATAGTACTTGTTTCACTGTGGTTATTGACACAATCTTACCAGCTTCCGCCATCATCTTCACAAGGTCTTTTACTTTTGTCCTTAGGTTGATAAGCACATGTTGGACCAAAGCACGTTCATCTCAGGAACACAGAAACCGTCTCCTTCCTGAGCGGTATGATGGCTGGACATTCCCATTTTGTTTGTGCTTGCATATAATTGTTTGTACAGATGAACAAGGCATCTTCAGGTATCTTGAAATTGTACCCAAGGATGAGCCATACTTGTGCAAGTCCACAATTTTCTTCCTGATATCTTGGCTGATTTCTTTACACTTTCCCATGATGCTACACAAAGAAGCAGTGTTTTTTATTTGTGCCTTAAAATACATCACAAGTGTGTCTCTAATTAACTCAGATGTTGCCAAAAGCTTCCAAACACATGACATCATCATATGGGCAGTCTGGATTTGTTTAAAGCCATAGTAATCTTAGTGTATTTAAACTTTTGATTTTGCAGTAAATAATAAAAATGCCTTAAAACATTCTCTCTCTCTCTCTCATTATTCTGGCATTTGGCAAATATTAAAAATGATGGCAATCCTAATTGACCTGAAACGGGAAAGGTTTATTCTGATTTCATGTCAGATATTGAGAAAAACATGCATATGTGTCTTTTTATATAGAGTATGTAAACTTCTGGTTTCAACTGTATTTCATGGCACAGGTGTAATCTTTTCTGTATAGTTTATCACAATCCTGTTTGAAGTTAGTTGGTTTTAAAAGAAATTGAAAACTCAGGATAAAGGGAAACTCTGTTGTTATTGTACAGAAATTCACACTTGGCCCTCACTGCACATTTAATGCTGTCGATAATAAAAGTAAAGTTTGGCCAGAAAGACTGGACCTGGTCTTGTAGGGACCATATGAGGACATTCAGCAGCACAGAAGGGAGAGAAGGTAGATTCATCCAATAAGATATCAGGGAACTAGGAAGCCAACAGCATCATTACCCTCCGCTTTCTCTTGCAGGCCCATCATAATATTTTACTGTGAGTGATTTTCTAACTTGTCAGCACATTCTACGTACGCTGTCATTTGGCTTTGTGGTTTACAGATCAGGGCAGGTAACGGTCAGCATCTCCTAATCCCAGGGGCTAGGTGGATCCTCCAGGTTGTAAGTTCTATAGAAAAGGGCTTTCATAATTTCTCAAAGTAATTTGAACATTTTCGGACGGAGGAGAATGTTGTCGTCTAGCGGCAAAATGGTGATCACACAATTGTGATACGGCCAGACTACACCACCGATAAAGCAGCCACAGCCGGTGACTGAGAAGAATCTGTGACTTCTCTGCATTTAGTGGTCACTACTCACCTGGGTAGTCATATGTAGGAATCTCCTCTTTACACCGCTCATCACCCCTCACATATGTCTCTGTAGTATTAATATGGGTCAGATCTTCACCCTGAAACAAATATTGTAAAAGTCACAAACAGATGAGAAGTCACATCTATGATCAGCTCTAATCCTGCCATCTCCACCGTTCTCATTACACAAGTATAAAACATATAATACTGGTGGATAAAACAAAACTGAACACAAGACCGTCACAGACATCTACACATCATAGGGGAGATCTCATGATACCTTCTCTCCATCTACCTGATGATCCTGAGGAACATTGGGGTCTTCTTGTTTACAGTCCTGTGGAAGAAGAGGACGGGGACATCTCTCTGGTGTTGTCCTCTTACTGGATAGATCTAGAGGAAACACATACAGGGACTGAATTCATTCTTTACATACAGATAATTATAGGCCGTGTGTCTAGTCCTGTCTATTACCTGGTGATGTGAGGGGCTGGGGAACCTCCATCATTATGTCTTTGTACATATCTTTGTGTCCTTTTAAATACTCCCACTCCTCCATGGAGAAATAGACAGCGACATCCTGACACCTTATAGGAACCTGACACATACAATGATACCATCACCACTCGATCCCTTCATAGCGTTACTGTATAATGTCCCAGCATTCCCAGCAGTGTCACCTCTCCAGTCAGCAGCTCAATCATCTTGTAGGTGAGTTCTAGTATCTTCTGGTCATTGATGTCCTCATGTATCAGGGGGCGAGATGGAGGCCCTGTGATTGGGCTCAGGAGTCTTTCCCATCCCTCAGACTCAGGGACCTGACAGCGCTCACTAGAGGTCTTCTTCACTACTGTGTAATCCTGGTTATGGAGAGACACATTAATAAATCTCACTCCAGACATTTCCAGAGTCCTCACCTCTCCAGTTCTGTCCATCTGTTATTCCCATAGATAAGAATGGTGTAATGTGACGTCATCAGAATCTCTCATCTCTCCAGTAAGTCGGAAGAGGATCTCTAGGGTGAGGTGTAATATCCTCTCTGCCATCTTGTCTCTGTCCATATCCATCTTTGATGGGTCAATAAGGAAAATTTTCTTAAATTGAAGATCTTCACTGAGAGGATCTGATTTTGTAGGCACTTGAATGAGAAGATGATGAGCTTATTTAGCATCATAAAAACATGTGTAAAAATACAATTGCTAGAGATAATAAGGAGAAATATATGAGGAGATTTATTATTTTACAGTAGTTTTCTGCTTTACATCTAATAATAAAACCTATATATTTTAGACCACAGACAACAAGCAGTTTCTTCCTTGGAGTCTGCAGCTGAACACGTTTCTCATAGACTCATCTTCCATAACGTTAATTCTCGTCTCATTTACTGACACTGGAATCAGCATTAGTAATACTGCAGGAGATATCCATTACATGTGACATGAGAAATAACTACTTCATGAATAGGACGACATCTTCATCTTCTACTACGGCTCTAGAAACATATTTGGCTAGAGTGCTTCACTGACTACATCACCACCGGCCGTCTATATGAAGGTTTCCCGTCTTTACCGAACTGTAATCTTCTATCACTTAAGATCTCATGTCTGATTCACATACAGGTTTTGACACATGGTAAGGTTTTTAATATTAGACAGAGTAGAAATATCCCGCATGGGTTCACCTTGTCATGGTGGAATAGCTTTCATGCTATTTTTGATCAAAAACAGTGTTGCTAAGAACCCTATTTTATTTAAATGCACTTTTGCTTTTTATTTATTCATTTACAGCTGTCACGCACAGAGTAGGAAAGACAAAGTGCGACAAGAAGGGATGAGGGGAAAGGAGCCCAGACACTAGGGAAATTGGGAAGTGGAGAAATCCTAGGCAGATCTGCAATCACCCTGTCTACCCCTATCGTCCCTATATTGGTTCCTCGCAAATCGCTGCGCAGGAACCTATCCCTGTATTTCCTTATCGCTTCACCCTAGATAGGGAAGGGGAATAAGCGCTAGTTAATCCCCACTGATAACTAAAGACAGCAAGTGGAAACAGACACGGGGGAAGTAGCTTAGCTTGAGTCGACTTCAGAGAGATGGCACACACGTCCTCTTAGCATCAGAGAGGAAGTAAAAACTGCACTTGCTCCAAGCCTTCACAAGGGGTCATGTGAATATCACCGCCACCTCCCTCTAGCAACAGCCAGTATTTAAACACCCAGCCTGGGTGTCAATTAGCAGGAGGGAGGTAGCCGCTGGGTCCTAGAATGAGACAGCTAAGATGGTGTCTGTAATGCCAGACGAAGAGATCTTCTGCAACCAACTGCAGGGCGACTGTCTATCACTTCTGACACACCTATGATAACAGCAGGGTTTATGATCAATTTTTCTTCTTGTAGATTTTTTCTGATTTATGGCCATTGTAAACATGCGTTTATGTGCTGCATGGATACCAACTTACACCAAACTCAAATACTATGTTTTTTACGGGCACCATAGTGGCCATGTGGGCTGCCACTATGGATGATACGCCGCTAACTATCCAACTATCGTGGTAAAAATCTCATAGATCCTAGATTCATTAGTGTATGCACCAAAAATGGGGCTAAGTGAGTGTTTATTAAAGGGAATCCACTCCACCGACTACCCCACAGCTGATTAACCCCTTTATCCCCGAGGGTGGTTTGCACGTTAATGACCAGGCCAATTTTTACAATTCTGACCACTGTCACTTTATGAGGTAATAACTCTGGAACACTTCAACGGATTCCCCAGATTCTGAGACTGTTTTTTCATGACATATTGTACTTCACTATAGTGGTAAAATTTATTTGATATCATTTATGTTCATTAGTAAAAAAATCAGAAATTTGGCAAAAATTTTGAAAATTTTGCAATTTTCAAAATTTGAATTTTCGTGCCCTTAAATCAGAGAGATATGTCACACAAAATAGTTAATAAATAACATTTCCCACATGTCTACTTTACATCAGCACAATTTTGGAACCAAATGTTTTTTTTAGTTATAAGGGCTAACCAGCGATTTCTCATTTTTCCAACAAAATTTACAAAATCCATTTTAGGGACCACATCACATTTGAAGTGACTTTGAGGGGCCTTTATGACAGAAAATCCCCAAAAGTGATAACATTTTAAAAACTGCACCCCTCAAGGTGCTCAAAACCACATTCAAGAAGTTTATTAACCCTTCAGGTACTTCACAGGAATTTTTGGAATGTGGAAGAAAAAAATGAACGTTTAACTTTTTGCACAAAAATGTTACTTTAGACCCCAATCTTTTTCTTTTCGCAAGGAAAAAATGGACCTCAATTTTTTTGTGCAATTCCTCCTGAACATGTCGATGCCCCATATGTGGGGGAAAACTACTGTTTGGGCACAAGGCAGGGTTCGGAAGGGAAAGAGTACCATTTGACTGTTTGAATTTAAAATTTGCTTTAGGCTTTGTGCCCACTATGCGTTTTTTAAGCGTTTCCGCAACGGCAATTCCGCAGCAGAAACGCTTAAAAAACGCTTGGTAGAAGGTCTGCCATGTTCCCCAATGATAATCCGCATGTGCTGCAGCACTACCAATTATTTTGCGGAAGCGCGGCGTTTTCGTCGCCATTGACTTGCATTGGAATGCATGAAATCCGCATCACTGCATCTGCAGATGCGGATTCCATGCATTTCAATGTGCGGATGGTACTCGGGTTTGGAGAAAAGGAGACTCTCCTCCGGACCCGGGTACCATAGTACCTGTAAAAAAAAGAATAAAATAAAAAATAAATATTATACTTACCTTCTGATGGCCCCCGGTGACCTTGTCTCAGCTTGCCGGCAGCTCGCGGTAGACTAAGGACCTGCGGTGACGTCATTTAGTCACGGGTCACGCGACCACTGACGTCGGCAGGTCCTTTAGTCTACCGCGAGCTGCCGGCAAGCCAAGACAAGGAAACCGGGAGCCATCAGAAGGTAAGTATAATATTTATTTTTTTACCATTCTTTCAGTCACAATATATAAATCCATGCCGGTTGCATGGATTTATATAGTGTGACGAAATTGTCATGTACTTTCCAAGTGATGCTAAAATCGCTTGGAAAGCGCTTGACAACCCCCATGCGGAAATGCATGTGAAGAACGCTTCACATCCGCTTGTCCCTGGCAGGAAAAACGCATGTACAATCCGCATGCGTTTTTTCTGCCAGGGAGATGCAGAAACGCTCAGGAAAAAATCCGGAGTATTTCTGCATCGTGGGAACATAGCCTAAATGCGTTTGGGGATCCTCTGATGTGCCTAAACAGAGGAAACCCCCCCACAAGTGAACCATTTTGGAAACTAGACCCCTCAGGGAACTTAGCAAAGAAAACACCCAAAGAAAATATTGAACTTATTACATGTACACATATATGGGTAGTACACTGCTCAAGAAACAAAGGGAACACTTAAACAACAGAATACAACTCCAAGTGAATCAAACTTCTGTGAAATCAAACTGTCCACTTAGGAAGCAACACTGATTGACAATCAATTTTACATGCTGTTGTGCAAATGGAATAGACAATAGATGGAAATTATTGGCAATTATCAAGACACCCTCAATAAAGGTGGGGACCCCAGACCACATCTCAGTACCAATGCTTTCTGGCTGATGTTTTGGTCACTTTTGAATGTTGGTTGTGCTTTCACACTCGTGGTAGCATGAGACGGACTCTACAACCCACAGAAGTTGCTCAGGTAGTGCAGCTCATCCATCATGGCACATCAATGCGAACTGTGGCAAAAGGTTTGCTGTGTCTGTCAGCGTAGTGTCCAAAGGCTGGAGGCTCTACCAGGAGACAGGCCAGTACACCAGGAGACGAGGAGGGGGCTGTAGGAGGGCAACAACCCAGCAGCAGGACCACTACCTCCGCCTTTGTGCAAGGAGGAACAGGAGGAGCACTGACAGAGCCCTACAAAATGACCTCCAGCAGGCCACAAATGTGCATGTGTCTGCACAAACGGTTAGAAACCGACTCCATGAGGGTGGTATGAGGGCCCGACGTCCACAGATGGGGGTTGTGCTCACAGTCCAACACCATGTAGGACGCTTGACATTTGCCACAGAACAACAGGATTGGCAAAGTCACCACTGGCGCCCTGTGCTCTTCACAGATGAAAGCAGGTTCACACTGAGCACATGTGACAGACGTGAAAGAGTCTGGAGACGCTGCCTGCAACATCCTTCAGCATGACCGGCTTGGCAGTGGGTCAGTAAAGGTGTGGGGTGGCATTTCTTTGGAGGGCCGCACAGCCCTCCATGTGCTCGCCAGAGGTAGTCTGACTGCCATTAGGTACCGAGATGAGATCCTCAGACCCCTTGTGAGACCATATGTTGGTGCGGTTGGCCCTGGGTTCCTCCTAATGCAGGACAATGCCAGACCTCATGTGGCTGGAGTGTATCAGCAGTTCCTGCAAGATGAAGGCATTGAAGGTATGGACTGGCTCTCCCGTTCCCCAGACCTGAATCCGATTGAGCACATCTGGGACATCATGTCTCGCTCCATATGTGTACTTTTATTGTTTTTGTTAGTTTTTTTCATAATATATCATAATATATATTTATTTATGGGTACAATATATTTTTATTTTTTTATTATTATTATTTTGTTTTTTTTGTTTATGAATTGTCATAGGATATAAAGAATGGAGTCTTTCTACAATAATGTACTGCGCCTGTGCTACTTCTCATGCGCTAGAGATCCAATAATGTCCATCCTCTAGTGTGCATGTTCAGATAAACTAATTGCCACCGCCCCACTGGTACCCGTGACTGCGCATTCCCATAGTTATGCATTCCACACTGGAACATTGTCTGCGATTGCGCATGCTCGAATGTCTGCGCTCCACGCCGGAGCGCATATGGTATTGGAGTGCATTCCATCATCAGAAAAATCCTCTCTCTGAGATCATCATCATGGGAGACTAAAAACAAGTAATGCACATCCTCCCATCATGCAATAGGCATGTAGATCTACTTTATCACTACATAAAATATGGGATGATGGCCCACAGTATATTCCTAAATGGCCAAATTTGACCCCTATTGCATAATTAGAGATACACAAGGATCACCACACTTCTTAGTACTAGATAGCATATTTGCTCATTGAGTCCCTAGGGGCTCGTGAATCCAGTCTGGAAATCTATTGTGATCACCTCCTCTCACATTAGGTTTAAATTCCTCAATGATACAAAAGGAGAGGTCTCCGGTTTCACTTCAATGTACACTGTTCATGTGCCTCGCTAATGGGGTGTCCCGACCATGGTGTATATCGCCCAAATGCCCCCCCCACCTTCATCCTAGACTGCCTCTTGGTCGTGCATACCTAATCTAGGGGACAGGTGCATGTGCCATATATACAAGTCCCGAGGTGTTACAGTTGGAATAATCCCTCTGGAAAAAGGTTTTACCTACAGAGGAACTCGAGGAAGATTTACATGGTTTCATCCAATTATGTGTACAACATTCTCCACATCTAAAGAAACCACAGATTCTTCTATCTAGCCATGTCCCCTTGAGTGCAGGTTTTTATAGAAACTATGCACTAAACGGTCCCTAATTGACCGACCCTTTCTGAAAGTTATTGTTGGCGTAGATCACAAAGCACCCTCAGGTCCGGGTCAGCCACAAGTACATCCTAGTGTTTTCTGAGGATATTAAAGATAAGGTCACTCTGATTGTCGTCAGTTCCTATTACTTGTGTTATCCCATCTTTTTCTTGGTCTCTTGGTTAGGTATGGAGGAGTGTCTGTCTCTCCCATTTTTCTGCAAACAATCATGCGGAATCCAAAATGTACTGTGGTACCTTTTTCCCTGAATCTGGTGTTCATGCCTATTGCCTATATATTAAAATCTGTGACATTAGAACAGTTCTTTCTCGACCTTAAAAATTGGCCCTTGGGTATTCCTTTGTTTAGGGGGATGGGATGGTGGCTATTCCACTTCAATAGTTTATTAGTGCTTGTAGGTTTATGGTAGATGAGTGTTCCTAGGGTCCCATCCAGTTCTTTCTTGCCCATCCAGTTCTTTCTTGATTAGTACATCCAGGAAAGGCAACTGGTTATAACCAAACTCCGATGAAAGTCGAAGGCCATCGCTACTGATATTGAGTTCTCTGACAAATTCAAGAAATTGTTCACTCGTCTCTGACCAGATGATAACAATGTTGTCAATATATCTATACCATACCCCAATATATGGATGCCACCACTTATGATCATCCCTGAATATTGTGGATTCCTCCCACCAGCCCAGGAATAGGTTAGAATATGAGGGGGCACAGGGGTTCCCCATCGCCGTACCCCTGAGCTGGTGGAAGTACTTCCTGTCAAAAGAAAGTAGTTATGAGTAAGAGTGAATTTTAGAAGATCCTCCATGAAGTCATTATGTCTGCTACACTCTATTGATCTTGATTTCAAGAAATGTCTTACTCCTCTGATACCATCCTCATGTGGTATATTACTGTACAAAGCCTCGATTTCTGGTAATGACTGCTCCCCTACATGCCTGTATACATGCTCGAGGGTTATACATGTAGAGGAGCAGGCAGAGGGATTATTCCAACTTCAGGAAGTCAGGCAGTACTGGGGGAACATTATACTGTGTGGAAACATCATATATGCTGCATAAGGGGCATAATGGGGGCATTACACTGTGTGGGGCATAATACATAGTACATAAGGGGCATAATGAGGGCATTACACTGTGTGGGGGCATCATACATACTGCATAAGGGGCATAATGGGGGCATTACACTGTGGGGGCATCATACATCCTGCATAATGGGCATAATGGGAGCATTACACTGTGTGGGGGCATCATACTGCATAAGGGGCATAATGGGGGCATTACACTGTGTGCGGGCATTACACTGTGTGGGGTATTATACATACTGCATAAGGGGCATAATGGGGGCATTACACTGTGTCGGGGCATCATACATCCTGCATAAGGGGCATAATGGGGGCATTACACTGTGGGGGCCATCATACATACTGCATAAGGGGCATAATGGGGGCATTACACTGTGGGGCCAGTAAAGGGGTCCTGTACTATGAGAACAATACGTTTCCTCCCTTCCTGTCTCCATAGTTGGGTTGTATGTATCTATTACAGGAAACAGAACAAAAACCTTATGATTCTTATAAAGGGGCAACACAAAGAGTCTCTGTGCTGAAGGGGTTAATGCCCCCTGCACCCAGTAATGGGGGGTCTCCACATACCTCCACCTGCAGAGCCGCCACCACATATATGGCTGCTCTGTGCGCACAGGAGCTGTGATGAGGTCACAGGAGGGGAGGAGTCAGGGGTCACATGATCAGGGGCCTCAGTGGATGCAGGACTCTGCTGCGCTGGTTGTCATGGTGCTGGATGAGCTGAAGTTTATGTGTGGGGTCAGGAGGGGTTTACAGTGTGGATGTAGCAGAGCCGCGCGTGTACGAGGTGTACGGAGCGGAGCCGCGTGTGTACGAGGTGTACGGAGCGGAGCCGCGTGTGTACGAGGTGTACGGAGCGGAGCCGCGTGTGTACGAGGTGTACGGAGCGGAGCCGCGTGTGTACGAGGTGTACGGAGCAGAGCCGCGTGTGTACGAGGTGTACAGAGCAGAGCCGCGTGTGTACGAGGTGTACGGAGCGGAGCCGCGTGTGTACGAGGTGTACGGAGCAGAGCCGCGTGTGTACGAGGTGTACGGAGCGGAGCCGCGTGTGTACGAGGTGTACGGAGCGGAGCCGCGTGTGTACGAGGTGTACGGAGCGGAGCCGCGTATGTACGAGGTGTACGGAGCGGAGCCGCGTGTGTACGAGGTGTACGGAGCGGAGCCGCGTGTGTACGAGGTGTACGGAGCGGAGCCGCGTGTGTACGAGGTGTACGGAGCGGAGCCGCGTGTGTACGAGGTGTACGGAGCGGAGCCGCGTGTGTACGGAGCGGAGCCGCGTGTGTACGAGGTGTACGGAGCCGTATGTGTACAAAGTGTACGGAGCGGAGACGCCGTTTCCCTCACCGCTACTGTCCCGGTCCGGCGTCCTCCAGCTCCCCTGCACCTGCTGTTGCGTGCACCGCGCGCAGCTTCCCATGCACTGTGCTTAGGCCGCTCGCGCCGTCCTAAAGAGTCCCTTGGCCGGAGGACCACTCCTATATAAAGCACCTCCTCCAAAATGGAGGTGCCTGTGCAAGGTTGTTGTTTGTGTGCTAACACTCTCCTCAGCCCTCAGGTTCCAGTGCCTGCCAGCCTGTCAGCCGTGCCCGCCAGCCTGTCTGTCAGCAGTGCCCGCCAGCCTGTCTACCCAGATCACCTGTCAGGCCAACTGCTGTGTCCGCCTGCTTGCCACCCCGGAACACCCATCTGGCTACCTGCCGTGCCAGCCTGCTTGCCAACCCGGATCATCCGTCAGGTTACCTGCCGTGCTCTCCCGCTGTACCTGTCAGCTTCAGCCTATGACCCATGGTAGTCGCCTGCTCTCACACAAGGTCGGTCCCAGTGTGGCACCTGGTCCACCTGCCCGGTCCCTCCTTGGTTCACGGAGTCGACTAAGCCGCCGTGCGACCAGGGTCGGTCCGAGTAGGCACTTAGTTACGCCCCTCTGGTCCCTCCTTGCATCCCAGCACAGAGGTTCCACCACCCGGATCCATAATAATGTCATGTGTTTGGAAGCTTCTCAGACACGCCTGTGGATGTATTTTAATGCACACCTGAAACACACTGCTTCTTTGTTCAGCATCATGGGAAAGTCTACAGAAATCAGCCAAGATACCAGAAAGAGAATTGTGGACTTGCACTTGTCTGGCTCATCCTTGGGTACAATTTCAAGATACCTGAAGGTGCCTCGTTCATCTGTACAAACAATTATACGCAAGTACAAACAAGATGGGAATGTCCAGCCATCATACCGCTCAGAAAGGAGATGGGTTCTGTGTCCCAGAGATGAACGTGCTTTGGTCCGACATGTACATATCAACCCAAGGACCAAAGCCAAAGACCTTGTGAAGATGATGGCGGAAGCTGGTAAGATTGTGTCAATATCCACAGTGAAACGAGTACTATATCAACATGGGCTGAAAGGCCACTCTGTCAGGAAGAGGCCATTGCTACAAAAGAAACATAAAAAAGCCAGATTAAGGTTTGCAAATGCACACAGGAACAAAGACCTTAATTTTTGGAGAATACCTGTGGTCTGATGAAACTAAAATTCATCTTTTTGGGCATAATGACTATTGTTACGTTGGGAGGAAAAAGGGAGAAGCTTAGAAGCCTAAGAACACCATCCCAACTGTGAAACATAGGGGGGCAGCATCATGTTGTGGGGTTGTTTTGCTGCAGGAGGGACTGGTGCATTTCACAAAATAGATGGCTTCATTAGCAAACAAGATTATGTGGCAATACTGAAGCAACATCTCAAAACATCAGCCAAGAAGTTAAAGCTTGGGTGGAAATGGGTCTTCCAAATAGACAATGACCCGAAGCATACTGCCAAAATGGTAACAAAGTGGCTTAAGGATAACAAAGTCGATGTTTTGGAGTGGTCATCAATCCTATTGAAAATTTATGGGCAAAGCTGAAAAGGCAGGTGCGAGCAAGGCGACATACAAACCTGGATCAGTTACATCAGTTTTGTCCGGAGGAATGGGCCCAAATTCCAACCAACTATTGTGAGAAGCTTGTGGAAGGATATCCCAAACCTTTGACCCAAGTCATTCAGTTTAAGGTCTGTGGTACCAAATACTAATGAAATGTATGTAAACTTTTGACTTTGCAGTAAGTTATAAAAATGCCTTAAACATTCTCTCTCTCTCATTATTCTGGCATTTGGCAAATATAAAAAATAATCCTAATTGACCTAAAACGGGAAAGGTTTATTCTGATTTCATGTCAGATATTGAGAAAAACATGCATATGTGTCTTTTTATATAGTGTATGTAAACTTCTGATTTCAACTGTATATATTGTATCATGTGCCCCCAAAAATCTGCACTTTTATTCCTCATTGGTTTTGAGTTAGTTACTCAAATCTATACCCCTGATGTCAATACAATGCAGTTTTTTATTCTAAGGCCCCGGTCCCACTATCAGTATTCAGGCAGTATTTTTTATCAGGAATGGGGGATAAATGCAGAATTGGTGCACTTGTTTCTATTATACCTTTTCTCTGATTGTTCCTCACCTGGTTTTGGCTCCCACTCCTGAGAAAAAATACTGACCGAATACTGACCAAATACTGATAGTGTGACCGTGGCCTAAGATCGCTAGTGTTGCTTTATTATTTAACTTTCATTGCAGGGACATTGGCTTCAGCTGGAATGGGCATTATGGTAAGTAGGGTTTAATTTAGAACAATAAAAGGTCTCTGTGTTTATTTCAAATAAAATATTTTATTCATGGTGTTGTTGTAGTTATTTCACATTTCACTTTCACTATGGGGTTAGTAATGGGGGCGTCTTATAGACGCCTCTCCATTGCTAACCTGGGCTTGATGTCAGCTGGCCTTATAAGCTGACATCAACCCCAACCCTATTACCCCACTGCCACCGCTACAGGGCAGTGGGCAGAGCGGAGGCTTAGTGCCAGAATTGGTGCATCCTATGGATGTGCCACTTCTGGGGCGGCTGAGGGCTGCTGTTTCTAGCCTCGGAGGGGGCCATTATTTATGGCCCTTTTCTAGGCTATTAATATCAGTCCCCAACTGTCTACATAGCCTTTGCTAGCTGTTAAAAGAGGAGGACCGAACGTCATTATTTGGGGGGTGCCCCATTTTAATAGCCTGTAAAGGCTAAGTATTCAGCTGGGGGGCTGATATTAGTAGCCTGGGAAGCTCTGTGGGTATTACCCCCTTCCCAGGCTTCAAACATCTGCCCCAGCTGTCTGCTTAACCTCTGCTAGACTATAAAATTACGGGGGACCCCACACCAATTTTTAAGAAATCATTTAATTTAACAATAAATGATAACTACAGTAACCAACAGTCACTGTACTAATTATATACATGACTGACACCTTTCTATCTATCTATTCTATGTGTATAGCTATTCTTTCTATTCTAAATTGTTGGGCACCGATGTATTGTAACTGTATGCGGCTGATGAATTGCTGGCTTTTAAAGAGACGGGTGAGTGAAAATCGGACGCCACTCGCATGGTCCAAGTGATGTGCGTGCGATTTTTTTCACCTACCCGTTGACTTGCACTGGCGAGTCTCGTCCGAGATACGTGGCAAATCGCAGCATGCTGTGAATTTTTTCTCAGCCCGATTTCAGCTGAGAAAAAAAAAAAATCGCAAATGAGATGTCACTCATTCATTAACATTGGTCCGAGTGAAATTCAGTTTTTTATTGCTCTTCCTCAACTAAAGCAGAGAGGGAAAGCGCGTGGTGGATGCTGGGCTGTGATGTGTGATGAAACCCCGACCACAGCCCATCAATCAAGCGGGAGGGCGTCACTTGCTCGCGTCCGACTGCAGCCGGAACTTGACGTGACATCAGTGGATGTCGGAGTCGGCTGCAGCCGGGGTCACGTGATGCCTGGTGAGCGGCCAGCAATAGCGCCGCTCACAGGCAATAAAGAACAAGCAAGGTATTTACAAAAATACTTGTTGGCACAATTTAAATCCATGGGGGCATTGTTAATAGTAGTGGACAACCTCTTTAAGGCCTGGAGGGAGGTCGAAATGTATCTTTTGGTAGATAATGACTGGGCGAAAAGAGTTGCTAACCGCAGACTTAGGAAGGCTCCTGTCTTTAGGGTGGGGGATTTTGTGTGGTTGTCCTAAAAAAATCTGTGCTTAAAGATCACATCTAGAAAGTTTGCACCTAAATTTGTAGGTCCTTATAAAATTATTAAAATTTTAAATCCTGTGACAGTTTAGTTGCAACTTCCTATTGCCTGGAAAATCAATAATCATTTCCATTCTTCTCTTTTAAAAAAATTTGAGGGGACCTCAAGACATAATTAAGGTGGATTTGGAAGGGTATCGGGTGTATGAAGTAAGGCGAATTCTTGGTTCCAGGTGGGTCAGGTACTGTTTGCATTATCTCATCAAGTGGAAAGATTATGGTCCTTAAGATAATTCCTAATATAGTTTAGGGTGTTATGGATAAATATATAGAATCATAGAATCATAGAATGGTAGAGTTGGAAGGGACCTCCTGGGTCATCTGGTCCAACCCCCTGCTCAAAGCAGGATTCACTAGATCATCTCAGACAGATGTCTGTCCAGCCTCTGTTTGAAGACGTCCATTGAAGGGGAACTCACCACCTCTCGTGGCAGCCTGTTCCACTCATTAATCACCCTAACTGTCAAAAAGTTTTTTCTAATATCTAATCTGTGTCTCCTCCCATTTAGTTTCATCCCATTGCTTCTAGTCTTTCCTTGTGCAAATGAGAATAAAGATGATCCTTCTACAATGTGACAGCCCTTGACATATTTGTAGACAGCTATTAAGTCTCCTCTCAGTCTTCTTTTTTGCAAGCTAAACATTCCCAAATCCTGCAACCGTTCCTCATAGGACATGGTTTGCAGACCAGTCACCATTCTGGTCGCTCTTCTCTGAACTTGCTCCAGTTTGTCTATGTCTTTTTTAAAATGTGGTGCCCAAAACTGTACACAGTATTCCAGATGAGGTCTGACCAAAGAGGAGTAAAGACCGATAATGACTTCACGTGATCTAGACTGTATGCTTCTGTTAATACATCCCAGAATTGTATTTGCCTTTTTTGCTGCTGCATCACACTGTTGACTCATGTTCAGTCTATGATCTATTAGTATACCTAAGTCTTTTTCACATGTACTGTTGCTTAGCTCTATTCCTCCCATTCTGTATATGCTTTTTTCATTTTTATTGCCCAGATGTAGTACTTTGCATTTTTCCCTGTTAAAAACCATTCTGTTGGTTGCTGCCCACTGCTCCAGTTTATTTAGGTCTTTTTGAATCCTCTCTCTCTCTTCTCTAGTATTAGCTATCCCTCCTAGCTTTGTGTCATCAGCAAATTTAATCAGTTTACCCTCAATTCCTTCATCTAAATCATTGATAAAGATGTTGAACAATACAGGTCCCAGGACGGAGCCCTGTGGTACCCCACTTGAGACATTCATCCAGCTGGATGTGAAGCCATTTACAACCACCCTTTGAGTCCGATCACTAAGCCAGTTATGAATCCACCTAACAGTTGCCTGGTCCATTGCATACTTGGTCATTTTTTCAATAAGGATGGTGTGAGATACTTTGTCAAATGCTTTGCTGAAGTCAAGATATACTATATCTACAGCATTTCCCTGATCCACCCAGTCAGTGATTCTGTCATAGAAGGAAATTAAGTTAGTCTGACATGACTTGTTAGTTACAAACCCATGCTGACTCTGGTTAATCACTTCATTCTTATCCATGTACTTACATACATGTTTAATAATTTGTTCAAAGATCTTTCCTGGTATAGAAGTCAGACTCACCGGCCTATAGTTCCCTGGGTCCACCTTCTTCCCCTTTTTGAAGATAGGAACAACATTTGCTCTTCTCCAGTCTTCTGGGACTTCTCCTGTTCTCCAAGAATTTTCAAAGATTATGGAGAGTGGTTCTAAAATTTCTTCTACGATCTCCTTCAGTACTCTGGGGTGTAATTCATCTGGACCTGGAGACTTGAACTCATTTATGTTAGCTAAATATTCCCTCACAATCTTTCTGTTTACAGATAACCTGGATTCCTCTATTCCTTTAAAAGGACAGTGAAGATCAGTTGATGTTACATTTTCTTTCTGAGAGAAAACAGATGCAAAATAGGAATTAAAAAGTTCGGCCTTCTCAACATCCTCTCTTACCATTTCTCCATTTTCATCCTGTAAAAATCCTATAGCATCTTTGACTTTTCTTTTACTTTTGACATACCCCCAAAATCCTTTTTTATTGCTTTTGACATCTCTTGCAAGCCTTAATTCATTGTCAGCTTTAGCTAACCTGATACGTGCCCTGCAGGATCTGCAGACTGCATTATAATCTTCTTTAGATATGCCTCCCTCTTTCCATTTAATAAACATTTCTTTCTTTCTTTTTAGCACGTGTTTAAGTTCTGTGTTCATCCATCCTGGTTTCCTTAAATGCTTCCCATTCTTCCTACTTTTCGGGATTGTTAACGATTGTGCTTTGAGAATCTCATTTTTAAAAATTTCCCATCCTTCCTGGACATTTTTGTCCTTAAGGACATCCAGCCATTGGATCCCTCCTATTCTCTTTCTGAGTCTCTTAAAATCTGCCTTTCTAAAATCTAACCTTGAAGTCTGAGTCTTCACATGTCTTCCTCCTCTAGTTATCCAAAATTCTATAATAGCATGATCGCTGCCTCCTAGGGTCCCAGCCACCTTTACCTCCTCAACCATTTCCTCCCTGTTTATAAGGATTAGATCCAAAGTAGCAGATCCCCTTGTTTTCTCCCCTACCTTTTGGAAGATAAAGTTGTCAGCAAGAGAGGATAAGAATTTGCTTGACCTGTCAGTTTTACTTGAGAGAGATTCCCAACAAATGTCTGGATAGTTGAAATCTCCCATGACCACTACGTCATATTTTTTGGAGAACTTGGTCATTTGATACATAAAGAGTTCATCCATATCTTCAGCTTGCCCAGGTGGCCTGTAGTAAATGCCTACAATGGTGTCCTTTCCGTTGTTCTCTCCTTGTATTCTTACCCAAACAGTTTCCACAGAACTCCCAGTCTCTGAAGCTTCAATCACTGTGCAGATATACGCTTTTCTAACATACAATGCAACACCTCCTCCTCGTTTATCAAGTCTGTTTCTTGCAAATAAGTTGTATCCTTTTAGCCTTTTATTCCAATCATGTGTATCGTCCCACCAAGTTTCGGTGATTCCAATGACATCATATTCCTTTTCCTGCATTAGTAGTTCCAATTCTCCTTGTTTGTTGCCCATGCTTTGTGCATTTGTATAAAAACATTTTAGTTTGTGATTGGTTTCTCTTCCTCCCATATTTTTATTATTTAAATTGTTTGTCTTTGTTCTTCCTTTCCACTTCCAGTAGCAGAGATCTCAATAGTATTTGTCAGCTGTATGGCTTTTTCTGGCCTTTTGCTTCCCTTCCCACATTGTTCTAATTTAAAGCTCTTCTGATGAGTGTAGCAAGGCGACTTCCAAATACATGTTTTCCAGTCTTCGTAAGGTGCACCCCATCTCTAGCAAGTAGTCTATCGTATAGGTAATTCATTCCGTGATCCAGAAATCCAAATCCTTGTTGACGGCACCATCGACGTAGCCAGTTGTTCACCTGTAGAATCTTATTCCACCTCATTGTTCCATGGCCATCCACTGGGAGGATGGATGAGAAGACCACCTGCGCTCCCAATTCTTTCACTTTCTTGCCTAAGTCTTCAAAGTCACTGCAGATGGTTTCCAGGTCCTTTCTTGCGGTGTCATTTGTCCCCACATGTATTAGCAGGAATGGGTAGTGATCTGTAGGTCTGAAGAGTCTTGATATCCTGTCAGACACATCTTTAATTTTTGCTCCTGGAAGACAGCACATTTCTCTTGAGGTTATGTCTGGTCTGCAGATAGCGGCCTCTGTTCCTCTTAACAGGGAATCCCCCATGACCACCACTCTCCGTTTTTTCTTCACAACATTCTTCTTTCTCCATCCAGGAGGATTCTGAGGGCTTACAAGGTTATTCATTGCTGGCAAAGTCTTATTTTGCTGTATTTCTTCATGGTTCTCCTGCGTGAGAGCCTGGTACTGGTTCCTGAGCAGTATGGGTGCTGACTGCCTCTCGATCTTCCTGCTTCTGTGGGTCACATGCTTCCATTCCTCTGCTTCGTCAGGTGCAGTTCGAATTTCTTCTCTTTCTGAATCATGAAGAGATAATTCTGCTCTGTCTAAGAACTCTTCACCTTCCTTAATGATTTTCAAGGTAGTTAACCTCTCTTCTAGATTTCGCAACTTTTCCTCCAACAGGGACACAAGCTTGCATTTCTGGCATGTGAAGTTTGGCTTTTCCACTGGCAAGTCTGTGAACATGTAGCAGGATATGCAGCTCACCAAATGGCTCCTGGACTCTTCCATGTTCTTATTGTTAATGTTCTGAAAACAGTGAAAAAAGCTTAAGAAAAAAGCTTCAAAATGCGCGCGCCGGTAGGCGCGCGGTTTACCGATGTCCTCTTTTCAGCTCCAACAGCCAAAATCCAGTGTTCTTTGAGCTCGCGGAGACTCTTCACTTACCCCAAAATGCAGTGGGAATATGCAAATTATCTCCTCAGGACTCCTACATATGTATGATTATGGAAGTTATATGAAAATAGTATGTATTAAGAATTGTAGACAATACAAAATTCCCTCCTCCTGCCCGAACCACATTGTACCAATAACCTCATATTGATCAAAGATCCACATACTACGTGGAACATAGTATGACAGAATTACTGACTGGGTGGATCAGGGAAATGCTGTAGATATAGTATATCTTGACTTCAGCAAAGCATTTGACAAAGTATCTCACACCATCCTTATTGAAAAAATGACCAAGTATGGAATGGACAAGGCAACTGTTAGGTGGGTTCATAACTGGCTTAGTGATCAGACTCAAAGAGTGGTCGTAAATGGCTTCACATCCAGCTGGATGAATGTCTCAAGTGGGGTACCACAGGGCTCTGTCCTGGGACCTGTATTGTCTAACATCTTTATCAATGATTTAGATGAAGGAATTGAGGGTAAACTGATTAAATTTGCTGATGACACAAAGCTAGGAGGGATAGCTAATACTAGAGAAGAGAGAGAGGATTCAAAAAGACCTAAATAAACTGGAGCAGTGGGCAGCAACTAACAGAATGGTTTTTAACAGGGAAAAATGCAAAGTACTACATCTGGGCAATAAAAATGAAAAAAGCATATATAAAATGGGAGGAATAGAGCTAAGCAACAGTACATGTGAAAAAGACTTAGGTATACTAATAGATCATAGACTAGTCAACAGTGTGATGCAGCAGCAAAAAAGGCAAATACAATTCTGGGATGTATTAACAGAAGCATACAGTCTAGATCACGTGAAGTCATTATCGCACTTTACTCCTCTTTGGTCAGACCTCATTTGGAATACTGTGTCCAGTTTTGGGCACCACATTTTAAAAAAGACATCGACAAACTGGAGCAAGTTCAGAGAAGAGCGACCGGAATGGTGATCGGTCTGCAAACCATGTCCTATGAGGAACGGTTACAGGATTTGGGAATGTTTAGCTTGCAAAAAAGAAGACTGAGAGGAGACTTAATAGCTCTCTACAAATACCTCAAGGGCTGTCACATTGTAGAAGGATCATCTTTATTCTCATTTGCACAAGGAAAGACTAGAAGCAATGGGATGAAACTGAATGGGAGGAGACACAAATTAGATATTAGAAAAAACTTTTTGACAGTTAGGGTGATCAATGAGTGGAACAGGCTGCCACGAGAGGTGGTGAGTTCCCCTTCAATGGACGTCTTCAAACAGAGGCTGGACAGATGTCTGTCTGAGATGATTTAGTGAATCCTGCTTTGAGCAGGGGATTGGACCATATGACCCAGGAGGTCCCTTCCAACTCTACCATTCTATGAATCTATAACATGGAATTATGGAAATTCCCTAATGATTATTGACTAACATATTAATCTGATAATAAGAGCTTGCTAATGATCTCTATTACTTTTAGGGAAATTACAGAATAATAAAAGATAAGTGATTATACTGATTGGCCTTTGAACCTTACGTGCAAGACGGACTTAACTGAGAGTCAGCTTGACTTAATTGTTTACATATTAAAATAATGACTCATTAGCGACAGATGTCAGCCATAATTCTGAGATAAGGCAATGAGGTAATGTGTGGAAAGGTTCCTGATTTTTCCTACAAAAAGCCTATTTGAGACACTACTCAGTGTTAATTTGTGATTTCTCTGACCGTATAGATCCTATATACAATTTGGTGGCAGACAACTAAGACAAGAACACACACATTTTGTGTGCCCCTAACAGGGGGATCTTCATGCGATCAGATAGACAGATTATTGGGTGCGGCTGGGGAAAACCCAGCAGTCATGGTACACGTTGGTACCAATGACAAAGTTAGAGAGAGGTGAAAGGTCTTTAAAAATGATTACAGGGAATTAGGAGAGAAGCTGAAGTACAGGTGGTGTCTTCAGAAATACTGCTGATTCCACTACGTCACTAGAAAGTCAGCAGTAACTTAAGGAGATAATTGTCAGGAAGAAAGGGTTTAGGTTCATGGAGAACTGCGCTGACTTCTCTGTCGGCTACAGGCTTTACGATAGGGACAGGCTGCACCTCAATGGGGAGAATGCAGATGTGCTGGGGGAAAAAATGGTCAGATGGATGGAGGAGCTTTCAAACTAGGATCTGGGGAGAGGGAGGGTAGAGTAGACAGAGAGAGTGAGACATTCAAGGAAAGTAAGGAGGCGAGTAGCCGTAATAAATGTGCTAATAGTATTAAATGTCTGCAGGCAAATGCAAGAAGTCTTGAAAACAAAATGAATGAATCAGAGACTCTTAAGTCAGCCACAGATTATGATGTGGTGGGCATTACAGAAACCTGGATGGATGAAAGCCATGACTGGGTGACAAACACAGAGGGTTACACTACATTGAAACGGATAGGAAAGAAAAATAGGTAAAGGGGTGGGAAGTTTCGTAAAAAACAATTTAAGACCTCAAGCTCAATGACGACATGGGGGCAGGTTCGACAATGTACTGCACACATGTCCAACTTTTGATTATATTTGACCCACGACACCAGAACCACCACACTTATGTGAGGCCATTATTCTGCATGGAGGACTTTGTGGGGCCCATTATACTGGATGGAAAGCTATGTGGGGCCCATTATACTGGATGGAAAGCTATGTGGGGCCCATTATACTGGATGGAAAGTTATGCGGGGCCAATCATACTGTATGGAGGACTATGTGGGGCCCATTATACTGTATGGAGGACTATGTGGGGCCCATTATACTGTATACTGGTTGGTCCATGACTTTGTCCAGGTTTTTCATTTTGGCCCTTTGCATGTTTTGAGCTTTACATCCCTGATGTACAATCTGTATGGGTAATGTACATGGAAATGGCAATAATGGAAAGCTGCTAATTGGACTTTGCTACAAGCCTCCTAATATAGCTGAACATGAAGAGGATGATATGCTGCAACAAATTAAAAAGGCAACAAAAACAAGTCATGGTCAAAAGTGTTGGCTCCCTTGAAATTGTTCCAGAAAATTAAGTAATTCTCCCAGAAAATTATTGCCATTACACGTTTTGTTATACACGTTTATTTCCTTTGCATGCATTGGAACAACACAAGAAAACAGAGAAAAAAAGGCAAATTGAACATAATTTCACACAAAATAGGTCGGACAAAATAGTTGACACCATGCCAAAATTGTGAGTAAACAACTTTGTTTCAAGCAAGTGAAGCTTGTTCAAATGCAATTGTGGCAAGTAACAGGTGTGGGCAATATGAAAATCACAACTAAAACCAGATAAAGGGAGAAGTTGATTCAATCTTTGCATGAGTCTGAGGACTTGAAAACCAAAATTGTTGAAAAATATCAATAATTTCAAGGCTATAAGTCCATCTTTAGAGATCCGGATGTTCTTCTGTCCAAGGTGCGCAACATAATCAATAAATTTACAACACACACAGTCAAATATGGTGGAACTTCAAAAATGTTTTGGGGTTGTTTTGCTGCCTCTGGTCAGGTACCTTAACTGTGTGCAAGGCATCATGAAATCTGAAGATTAGCAAAGGATTTTGGAGCACAATAGAGTGCCTAGTGTCAGAAAGCTGGGTTTGCTTGCTAGGTCATGGATCTTCCAGCATGACAATGACCCCAAACATATTTCAAGAAGCACCCAGAAAATGGATGGAAACAAAGTCCTGGACAGTTCTGACCAGCAATGAATCCGGACCTAAATCCCATTGAACACCTGTGGAGAGATCTTAAAATTGCTGTTTGGAGAAAAATATAAAAATCTGAAAGTCCTCAGTGGTTGATACAATCTTTTCAGTTAGCCATTAGTCAGCAAGCTTTCGAGACTACTCAGGTCTCTTTATCAGACATAGTATAACACAAAACAAAAAAACAAGCAATGTGAACATTACTTGTTTTTTTGTCTTGTTTGCATTCTGTGCAAATTAGGGGTGTGGCATCCGCCTTGTTGAGCTGGTCAGTATATATGTAGCTTACCACGGGCTTAGGTGGTCTGATATTGGGACCCGGTTCTATTTGTCTACCCTTTAATATGCATCACTTCAACTTTGATATACAGTAAGGTTTTTAATATAGACAGTGTAGGACCGTCCCAATTAGGGTCATCTTGTCGCTGGTGGGACGGCTTGTATACTTTTTTTGATCAAAAATAGTTCACTAAGTACACTATATTTCATATGCAACTTTGCATTACATTTATGTATAATGATGGTAGGGTATGTGATATATTTTTTGTCTTTTGTAGGTTTTGTATAGTATAACACAAAATCTGAATAGTCACATATTAATACACAACAGGGCACAGGAATAATGCAATAGATAAGACAAGTGACGTGAAGCAGAACTATCATCATGGGAGAGGGAGAAGCAGTTGTGGCCGTAAAAAGGTTTGGCCACAAGTAGATCTATTCTTTATTTTTTTATTGTGTGGTGATGAGAATTCATCCTTGTTCTAAGTTTTTGCCCTGTCTCCCCTACATACATGTCCCAGTTGGACATTTGGTACATATAATTAAGTACACTACATTAGTTGTGATTCAGCTGAAAGTACCTGGGATCTTGTGGTCCTGATGTGAGTTGGGAAACTTTATCTTGTCCGTGGTCATTATAAATGGACGGGTTTTCAATTTACAGTTGGTGAGAATGAATTTTATAAGTTTCACCACAAAGATGAAACTATCCTCCCGGTCATGTAGATTGGGAGGAAGAAGGCGCTATGGTGGCTGCGAATTTGTAGACAGGGAACCGATGCCTGTCCGTATGGATGTATGTATTGTAGATTTAGAGTTTTTTTAAAATTGCGCCAGCGATAGTGGAATGGATTAGGGAGACGGGGTAATTAGTTAAAATTCCTTTATTGGGTTACAATTATTAAAATTGGAATAGAATAGGATATAAGATAGTCCGTAAGAAGTACACTAGGTCCGGGTGTGTACAGTAAATTTTCAATAAATAAAATAAAATAAAATAGAGTTCATAGATTTCAATACATGAATATCAGTTGAATAGGCCAGTAGGTAGTTCAATGGAAATGGGTCAGTACTGGCATATGATCCCGGTTTTCCTTGATGGAGGTATTGGTGCGAAGACCTGGTCAGACGTGGTGATCGTACCTCAGCGTAGTGGGGTTTTTTGCTTCTTTTTGGATTTAGCTAGGGAGGGGGGGGGGGGGTGAGAGAAAATATAATGGGAGTAAGATGATTCTTTTAGTATAGAGTTGTGCATACAGTTTGGTGATCAGGGGCGTGATCACGTACCTTCTGCCGGATGTGATTGGCCCACTTTTTTTTCGTTGATCCTGTCTGTGGGGCCTGTAGACTTCACAGTGTATTAGTCATATTCAACCGCTGTGTCAGATTCGAACATGGCCAATGTCCTGAGAAGGAAGAAGCAGGGTGAGCTGGGTCCTGCCTGGGGACCCTGTTTAAGTGGGGTCCGACCTTGGCCCCCTTGACCTTGTATCCTCCCGGTCAGTTTGCTTTCCCTCCCAGTACCTTTTTATTCCAACAATGTTAGGTTTCTGGGAGATTATACTTGTTCCCTTTATTTTTGGTTCTCCTTAGCTTGCCTTCTTTGCCCTATATGAATGTGTTTTTGTTTCTCACTCAGAGTTTTCGTATTTTCCTTCATACTTTCCTTTCCCCTGGTTGACAGTGTGTTGCCGCCTCCCCTCTGGTTCCTCAGGAGGTATGAGAAACTCCTCAACGGCTTATTAGTTAGTTGGGTGTGTGGTGGAGTTTTTAGTTGTGCAGCTAGGGCTGTTCTAGTCTGTACAGAGACTAGTTGGGTGTAGTTGCGGCATTCTCCCCTGTGTGGATTCTCCGGTGGTTATCAAGATGCGCTTTCTGGTTAAAACATTTCCCACATTCTGGACATGAAAAAGGCTTCTCCCCTGTGTGAGTTCTCTGATGTTTATAAAGATATGATTTGTTTCCAAAACATTTTCCACAATCTGAGCATGAAAAAGGCTTCTCCCCTGTGTGAGTTCTCTGATGTTTATAAAGATATGATTTGTGTCCAAAACATTTTCCACAATCTGAGCATGAAAAAGGCTTCTCCCCTGTGTGAGTTCTCTGATGTTTGATAACATTTGATTTCTTTGCAAAAGATTTCCCACATTCTGAACATGAAAATGGCTTCTCCCCTGTGTGAGTTCTATGATGTCTGATAAGATTTGATTTCTCTGTAAAACATTTCCCACATTCTGAACAGGAAAATGGCTTCTCCCCTGTGTGAGTTCTCTGATGTTTGCTAAGAGTTGATTTCACTGTAAAACATTTCCCACATTCTGAACAGGAAAAAGGCTTCTCTCCTGTGTGAGTTCTCTCATGTGCGATAAGATATGATTTCTCTGTAAAACGTTTCCCACATTCTGAACAGGAAAATGGCTTCTCTCCTGTGTGAGTTCTCTGGTGCCTAACAAGATCTGATTTCTGATTAAAACACCTCCCACACTTTGAACAAGAAAATCTATTCTTCGCTGTGTGAATTTTTTGAGGTTTAAGAAAAGACTGTTTGGGAGGAAAACTATTTCTATATTCTGAATGTGAAAATAGCTTCTTAGCATGAGGAGCAGTTCGTTTTTTAATGCTTGTTTTGTGACTTTGATTTTCCTTAGTAGTCGGTAATGAATCAGAAGACAGGACCTGTTTCAAAGGATCAGATGACAGATCATTGCAGTGAAGGGATGATGGTAAATCTGGAGAAATGTCATTCATTTCAATTGTATCCTGTTGGATCAGAAAATTATCTGATTTGAAAATTGAAGATGTCAGCTGTCCCTCTGATCTCCTGGTACAGACATCTACCCAGAATAAAACCGAATATTATTTTTTAATAAAAAAATCCTTGAATTTTATATTTTTGAACATTTCTACTTAAACTGTCCATAAAAAAGGCAAGTTATATAAAAAAAAAATCACTTATTCACCAGGACAATGACTGTCTGATAGAAAACCTCATAGAAAGGAGCAGTAGAGCGTGGTGTTCAATTGTTTGTTCATTCTGCCTCCCAAATATGGAATAAAAAGACACCAAATGATGTTATGTAGGTGAAATAATACCAATAAAAACTTCTACTTATCTCACAAAAAACAAGCCCCCACTCAGGTCCATCATCTGTCAATGGAATAACAGAGGTTTCCACATTATTAGTGGCTCAAAGGCTCTTGAAAAGCAACATGGCTTCCATAAACCAATCCAGCAATATCCGCTCTCCCAAAGTCAGATCTCCCCCTCACTTCTGAGCCTTGCAGTGCGCCCAAACCACATTCAGCATCCATGTATTTGGCATTACTATAGTGAGAAGAACCCACTTAATTTACGGTGTGTGTCTCCTGGAGCACAATCTGGGCACTATGTGTTGGGTAATAAAATAGCATATTTGCAATTTTCACTCTCCAACATCCACTGCGTGCTAATTTCTGGAAAGTGACTGTGGAGTCAAAATAGTCACTACTCCTATAGATTAATTCACTGAGGGTTATAATTTCCAAAATGGAGTCACTTTATGGGGATTTCTACTGATCTGGTCTTCTACCATTTTGTTATATTAGGGCTTCTGCAAAAGGTGTGTCCCATCTCGTCTGGGACGTCTACTTCTCCTCCTGCTTCGACTTGTGTGACGTCTGCTTCTGTCACCAGGAGAAGCCTTATTCATTCTGCAGGTGGCGCTGGTGATGGAAGAGACGTCAGAACCAGAAGCTCTGGGCGGCGCAGGCTCTGTCCAGCCACTAAGATTAGGGTTGCTGGTACCTGTAGTACCATCCAGTCTGGCAGTATGGGTGTGTGTGCTGTCCAGCTGGAGTAATCTGCTCCCGGCTTCAGCCAACTGGAGAGCACCGCACCCTACTAAAGCTGGAAGCATATCGCCGGAAGCTGCCAGATACAGCCTTGTTCTCCTCTGGTTCAGTCCTCTGTGCTCAGCTCCCGGCTTGTGTATTTGTTTCTGTTGTGACCTCGGCCCGTTTACTGACTACTCTTGTGTCTCCTGATTTTGTATTTTCTCTGCCCTCCTGGTTCTGACCCGGCTACCTGACTATTCTTCTTCCCATCTCACTCCACAGAACAGCAGGTAACACCGTGGCCCAAGCCTAGGGGTCTCTGTGTAAGTCCAGATCCATGTAGAAGGGATAAATGGTGATGGGCAAAGTAATTTGTGAAATCTGTAAATGGGGTAGATAGTGCCAAGCCTAATCGTGGTAGCCATCTTTTGAGCTTCCAAATGACCATAAACAGTGCCCCCAATACATTGTCTCTGGGAACTATTCCAGCAAAATCTGCATTCCTAATAGCTAAATGGCGCTCCTTCCCTTCTTAACCTGCCATGTGCCCAGACAGTAGTGTACAACCGTATACAGGGTATTGTCAGATTCAAAAGAAGTTGGAAAATAATTTGTAAGGTCCATTTGTTTTCTTATCCTTTGTGAAGAATTCCAAAGTTATCACCACATAAAGTGACACACGTCAGATTTGAAAAATGGCCCTGATTAGGAACAGAAAACTGACTGCAGGAAGGGGTTAAAGCAGAGGATTACTGAAGTCAAAAACTGTGACTATAGACAATAAAACATCAACTGAAATGATCAAACTCAACAGTCTCCATCAGAGAAAAATGAGTAACTAGTGGTGAAACCTCTCTGGGGTAATTGGAGTATGGGGCACGGTGGCTCTTGGCAATCTAAACTATCGTAAGGAACAATATTTTCTGTCAGATGAGTGTCAAGAAGAAATATTAGACATTTAAAGTGAACTTTTTTACAATACTGCAGAGCTGAGGTGTCTTAAATTTAGATCTCGGGCATTTGGAAGAGGAAATGGAGATCTTTCTGAAAGACGACCAGGGAGTTACAGACTCACATAAGTGAGGCCGGCCGATCCCACCACAATGAAACTACGAGGGTCAGTCAATAAGTAATGCCTCCTATTTTTTTTCTCCTTAAATAAGGTAGTTATGTTAAATATTTGAATTTGGCACAATTCCTCAAACCTTCTTCTCCAATCCACAGCAATTGCAACTTCCTGCACCAACAGGTGGCAGGACTGTATCCGTTTGCAAAATGGCTGACATCGATGTTCGTATTAGACAACGTTCTGTGATTGAATTCTTGCATGCAGAAGGTGAAACGCCCATTTGAATTCATGAGAGACTGAAAAATGTGTACGGTGATGCAACAGTGGATGTCAGTACTGGTAGACGATGGGTTCGTCGCTGTAACACAGCTGAAGGGCCATCACCGTTGGCTGACAAAATGCGGAGTGGCAGGCCAGTAACCGCAGTGAATCCAAGCAGCATTCAGCGAGTCGATGACATCATTCGTGGTGACCGCCGGGTGACTGCAGATGAATTGTGTGCCATTATCTGCCTCAGTAAAGGCAGTGTGATGAAAATTATTGGACAACTGGGATACAGAAAAGTTTGTGCACGGTGGGTCCCAAGAATGCTTTTTACCATGCTGGAATACATGCCCTTGTTAAACGGTGGACCAAGACTGTGGAAATGGATGGAGATTATATTGAAAAATGACAAATTAATTGTTAATGTTGTGGTTTTCAACCTATGTAATTGCATTTGAATTTCTTGCCAATTAAAAGGAGAAAAAAAATAGGAGGCATTACTTATTGACTGACCCTCGTATCATACAGAATGAACTTGTAAAAAAAAAAAGAAAGAATATGAAAACATGTAACATCCCCAACAACAATGTACGTATGAAGGGAGAAATCCAACACTAACCTGGAGTTACACTCATTTATGGTGGACTATTGAAGCTACTATGAGTCCTGACCAGAAGAGTAGAGAAAGTATTAGCACCCCCATTTCAGGAGAGATTGTGCAGTAATCTGAATTCCTTAGGATGAAAACATAATGTAATTTATGACGTGGAGTGAATCCATGAAACCAGGGCTGGAGCCAACACATCTCCTGCAGGCGTGAATAAATGTATATTACAGCCATCAGCCACGCACAGCTTAGAGATATATCATGGCACAGGTGTAATGTTTTTTGTGTAGTTTATCACAATCCTGTTTGAAGTTAGTCGGTTTTAAAAGAAATTGAAGTCAGGATAAAGGGAAACTCTGCTGTTATTGTACAGAAATTCACACTTGTCCCTCACTGCACATTTAATGTCGATCATAAAAGTGAAGCTTGGCCAGAAAGACTGGACCTGGTCTTGTAGGGACCATATGAGCACATTCAGCCGCACAGAAGGGAGAGAAGGTAGATTCATCCAATAAGATATCAGGGATCTAGGAAGCCAACACCATCATTACCCTCCACTTTCTCTTACAGGCCCATCATAATATTTTTCTTCAAGTAATTTTCTGGCTTTGTGGTTTACAGATCTGGGCAGGTAACGTCTCCTAAATCACAGGGTGTAGGTGGATCCTCCAGGTTGTAAGTTCTATAGAAAAGGGCTTTCACAATTTCCCAAAGTAATTTGAACATTTTCGGACGGAAGAGAATGTTTTGGTCTAGTGGCAAAATGGTGATCACACGATTGTGATACGGCCGGACTACATCACCGATAAAGCAGCCACAGTCGGTGACTGAGAAGAATCTGTGACTTCTCTGTATTTAGTGGTTACTACTCACCTGGGTAGTCATATGTAGGAATCTCCTCTTTACACCGCTCATCATCCCTCACATATGTCTCTGTAGTATTAATATGGGTCAGATCTTCACCCTGAAACAAATATTGTAAAAGTCACAGACAGATGGAGAAGTCACATCTATGATCAGCTCTAATCCTGCCATCTCCACCGTTCTCATTACACAAATATAAAACATATAATACTGGTGGATAAAACAGAACTGAGCACAAGACCTTCACAGCAGTCTACACATCATAGGGGAGATCTCATGACACCTTCTCTCCATCTACCTGATGATCCTGAGGAACATTGGGATCTTCTTGTTTACAGTTCTGTGGAAGAAGAGGACGGGGACATCTGTCTGGTGTTGTCCTCTTACTGAATAGATCTGGAGGAAACACATACAGGGACTGAATTCATTCTTTCCATACAGATAATTATAGGCCGTGTGTATTTAGTCCTCTCTATTACCTGGTGATGTGAGGGGCTGGGTAAGCTCCATCATGATGTCCTTGTACAGATCTTTGTGTCCTTCTAAATACTCCCACTCCTCCATGGAGAAATAGACGACGAAATCCTGACACCTTATAGGAACCTGACAAATACAATGATACCGTCATCCCCCCGATCCCTTCATAGCGTTACTGTATAATGTCCCAGCATTCCCAGCAGTGTCACCTCTCCAGTCAGCAACTCAATCATCTTGTAGGTGAGTTCTAGGATCTTCTGGTCATTGATGTCCTCATGTATCAGGGGGTGAGGTGGAGGCCCCGTGATTAATCTCTGGTTATGGAGAGACACATTAATAAATCTCCCTCCAGACATTTCCAGGGTCCTCACCTCTCCAGTTCTGTCCATCTGTTATTCCCATAGATAAGAATGATGTAATGTGACGTCATCAGAATCTCTCACCTCTCCAGTAAGCCGGAAAAGGATCTCCAGGGTGAGGTGTAATATCCTCTCCGCCATCTTGTCTCTGTCCATATCCATCTTTGATGGATAAATCAGGAAAATTTTCTTATGTAGAAGATCTTCACTGAGAGGATCTAATATTGTAGGGACCTGAATGAGAAGAAGATGAGCCGATGTAACATCATAAAAATCCTGTGTAATAATACAGCTATTGGAGATAATGAGGGGAAACATATAAGGAGATTTATTATTTTACAGTATTTAGTTTTTTCTTTACATCTATTAATAAAACCTATATATTTTAGGCCACAGACAACAAGCAGTTTCTTCCCCGGAGTCTGCAGCTGAATACGTTTCTCATAGACTCATCTTCTATAAAGCTAATTCTCGTCTAATTTTCTGACACTGGAATTGACATTGAGAATAACCTCGGCACTCAATGGTTCTTATAGAAAAATTTTTTTTTAATGCAGTCCAAAAACAAAAGTAAACGTTTCGGTCGATCTGACCTTAATCAAGAACTATTGGAAATTGCACAAAGAACAAAACAATAAATAAAAGAATAATAATAAGTAATAAAATAAAAAAGCATATGCAAATGGATCATAGCGCAATAACATGATAATATCTCTTGTTTAACCTGAACAATAAACATGCTGTCAAATAGTGCATAATATTTCATCAAACCCCATTAATGCAGATACATCATAGTATAGAGCAAGTATATATACAAATTGATGAGAGGCGACACCTACTAGATTGCTGGATGGTGTTCAAATGTAGGGATTCAAAAGTGTGGAGATATGGTGACACTGGCTGCTTGGGTCTGCAGAAAAGAGCAGAGAGTGGCAGACTCAGAGTTATCAGCTGAGAGGGACTGTGGAGGCAGAGATAGACCGATTAGAGCTGGACGTAGCATACCTGTGACCCAGAGTTCCTGGTTATAAGGTGGTGCTGCACGTAGTGGCTTAGAGGATCGCGGTGTCCACCGCTAGTTCCTGGTGCTGTGCGCGTTGTCCTGCAAAAAGCAAACATGGCATCTAAGAAGGTGTGACAGAGTTCGGCTGAATGCCCTTCCTCCCCAAGTACTCGATTGTATGGGGCTGCCTAGTTCCTACAATACTGAAATGCCTAATAATGGTGTCTGGGCCTGCAATGTACGAAAGTCTATTAGGCCGGGCCAGAGGCAGCGTCCAATAAGTTACCTTTTAACGCCCCATAAACATTAGACTAAAGTTGCATGGAAGCACTGATTTTAGGGGTTTTGGTTGACTATATAATGTATTTGGGGGCCTCCCGACAGTACCAGTCAGTCATACAAACCACAGGAAAGCTGGAATATTTGTGTGTATGGAGGAGTCTGGAGAGATAGCCGTCTACCAAATGACCGATCAGTCAACACTTATCTCATGTGTATGGGGCCGTTACTATTGCACTGACAGGCAGTGATAATACACGACACTACAGTAGTACAGTGCATCACTGAGCAATCAGAGGCTTGTATGTTGTGTGATCGCACTAATGAGAGTGGTTTAAAAAAGTTTATAAAAAAAGGTTTAAAAAAAGTTTTAAAGTGAAAATATCACAGTTTTAGCAAAAATAAATATCCATCACTATAGGGAAAACATGGATATAATGGGAAAATGGAGAGGGAGGTCAGCTCACTGTTTATTCAATGCACCTTGTCTGAAGATCACCGCATGGAGCCGCCCTGGTCAGGGACATTTCAAGGTTCAAGTAGAGCAAGGAGGAGAGATGGATTCTCCAGCATTGTCTATATTGTTAAAACCTCACATTTATTGTGAGTTCATAAAAACTGTTGTGATGGCATACCACCAAGTGCCGACCAAACCAATGCTTATTCCTGATTTACAACATGCGAGTCTCTGTGATACTTTTATATCCTTCCCTTTCCTGGGTGTCCATTAATTACTGAGTACTTCTCAGACAATTTAACCCTGTATTGTATGGAAGTAAAAGAGAATACACAAATACAACTCATGCATGAGACATTCAATAAAATCACTGGAAATCAAAGACAAATACAATTAATTGCACTGTAATATTAATCCGGTCTGATGTTCATTCCCTGTGGGGCTCAAGTTTGTAATTTTAATATCCAATATGACTTTCTATTTAAGATTTTTCTTTTCATATCTCCACCTCTTAATGGTTTATAAGCCTTTTCTATTCCTAATATCTGAAGGATCTGATATCCCCTTTATGTTTTTGTGAAAAGCGTCTTGAAACCACAGACAGGTTTAATGCTGTGGGATTGATTGCGTCAGATAAATGTCTTCTAATACATGTTTTTAGTGGACCTGACGTCCATCCCACGTATTGTAGTTTACTCTCTATACACTCTATTAAATAGATGACCCCTATAGTGTTACAACTGATGAAATTGTGTATTGCAAATTGTTGTCCCGTTAGGTTTTCTTCAAATGTGTAGGTTTTATTAACATAGTTGCACGCTTTACAGGGTGTATGTCCACATGTAAAAAAAAAGCCCTTATAGGATAACCAAGTCACCAAATACCGGCCCATTAAGACATACTTTGTCACTCTTGTATTCCCTACTGATTGAATCCCTGGACTAGCCTAAAACACACTTCCAATCTCAATGGGAGAGAGATCTGGGTTGCACCTTAACGAGAGATCAGTGGAAGTGAATCTTCACCTTGACACACATCATCAATCAGCTCGCGATTTCAGGAGGCCAGCTATAAACTGCTTTCTCGGTGGTACAGGGTCCCAACTCGCCTACACTCTATATTCCCAGATGCTAGTCCCATGTGTTGGAGATGTGAGGAGGAGGAGGAGGGTGACCTACTACATATTTTCTGGACCTGTAAACTCCTTTTGTTAGAACTCTCCTGTTAGGTTTTTTCTATTATGCTGGTCACATGACCGTTTTTGCCTATTTAATCCTGCTCCGCCCTTCTGGCCTTGCTGGACTTCATTGTGATTTCTACTCTTAAGCTAGCCAGGTGCTTTGTTACCTTTCTCAGTCAGTTTAGCTAGGTCTTTTGACCTCTATGTTCTATGTTGTTTGTTTGTCTTTTTACTGCTACAATTTCTGCTAGGAGGTGTCCATCTTTCTCCCAGTCCCTAGTTCTTGTAGGGATCCCTCCCTCACATCTATAGGTCTTCGTTCAGACTAGCTGAGGACTTTAGCGGGTCTGATCGCAGGATCAGGTTCCCCGTTACATTGTAGGGATCTAGCGTAGTTCTATTGTAGGGACAGATCTCCTGTCTTTCCTTAGTGCTTGTAGCAGATCATAACACCTTTCTCCTTTCTGGGGAAAAGTTCTACTAGTGATTAGTAAATTCACTGATCTTATTTCAGACCTTGACCCAGCTTTCGTCCTTCTCCATCACAGCAACATCCCTTTAAAAACATATAAAAACTCGATACTGAGACACTTGATCACGTCTGCTAGAGCAGGGTTCCCCAACTCCAGTCCTCAAGGCCCACCAACAGGTCATGTTTTCAGGATTTCCTTAGTATTGCACAGGTGATGGAATTATTGCCTGTGCAGGTGATGGAATTATTGCCTGTGCAGGTGATGCAATTATCACCTGTGTAATACTAAGGAAATCCTGAAAACATGACCTGTTGGTGGGCCTTGAGGACTGGAGTTGGGGAACCCTGTGCTAGAGCATGTATTCCCTTGCTATGGAAAAGTAACACTATGGTTCTCCAAAATAAATGAGATTATGCTAACGGACGAACTCCCCTCCATGATCAATAACTCCCATAATAAATTTTATAAAACATGGTTCTACTAGAGTTTAAATCTTCCGCTGATTACCTTGACCTAATAGGGGAAAGCTAAGTCTATACTTCAGGAGCCTATTTGACGTTACCCTAACCCTCTTACCCATACATCCATTCCCCCACTTCCCTTTGTCTTTGTGTGTATTTGTGTTTTTAGTTTTAACTACTCTTTCTTTCTTTTAGAACCCTTATTTGTTAATCCAAATGAATATGTAATGACTTAATGTTTAAGTCTGAGTCACCACGCTGATATATCCTAAAACACATTGAACCAATGTTCTACCAGCGACTCTACTTTGGATTGTGTTTACTTATTTCATTTTCAAATGTTTTGGAAATACTGGTTATTGTTATGGTTATGTGGTCATGTTTGACCTACTACTTGTTACACAACTAGTACCCGGTGTTTGCATTTGTATTTCCTTTTCAAAACTTAATAAAGATAAATTTGTAAAAGGATAATCAAGTCACATTGCGTTTGATATTTTTTTATTGAAAAAAAACTAGGTGAAAGTTTTCCGCCAAGTGTAGAAGTCTTTTTGGATACAAAACTCAAACAAAATATGCAAAAGAATTTACAAAGTCTGGAGGATGGATCTCAGACATCAAAAAACTAAGTTTGAAAGAGATATCAAAGACTACGAGTCAAATTCAATTTACACATGGAAATGAAACAAACCAAGAGCTACTGTTCTGAAATACAGGTCACACAATAAATTCTAAGCAAATAGAGGAGAGCGGAGGTCAGCTTCACAAATCCTAATGTGTCCATGGGTTCCTCTAATTATAATTCTCCGAGGACTAATCTGATGTATCAGTGGGATCAACTAAAGACAGATGAAGCAAAAATAAATTCTCAAGTATTCCCCACAATTCAGCACAAAACAACGGGCGGGCAGAAAGCTCAAACGTGCCCGGACATGTGCGTTCCATGCCGGAGTGCATCACGGTCTCCTATCTGTGAATGCGCATGTCCGGAAGCATGCGTTCCACGCATATGATATTGGATTGCATACCACCAACATAGAAAAATCCTATCTCTGAGATCAGCGTCATGGGAGACTAAAAACAAGTATTGCACATCCTCCCATCACACAATAGGCGTGTAGATCTACTTTATCACTACATAAAATATGGGATGATGGCCCACAGTATATTCCTAAATGGTCAAATTTGACCCTTATTGCATAGAGATACACAAGGATCACCACACTTGTTAGTTACTAAATAGTAGATGTGGGATATAACTGATAAGAAATAATTCTGATATAGAAGCTCAGATCTCTTGATGAAGTACAACAATATGTGAACCTCATTCACAGGGAACTGAGTAGCAATGGGTAGAGTATAAAATCCAAAAATGTAATCCAGAATGGGGCTGCATTCATACAAAACAGGCATAGGAAATTTGCTCATTCAGTCCCTTAGGGGCTTGTGGATCCAATCTGGAAATCCACTCACTCTCCTTTTTGAGGAAACATCTATTGCGATCACCTCCTCTCACATTGGGTTTAACCACCTCAATGATACAAAAGATGTCTCTGGTTTCACCTCGATGTACGAGTGTTCATGTGTCTCACTAATGGGGTGTCCCGACCATGACATATATCACCCAAATGCTCCCCCTCCCTCCTCACAAACTCCCTCTTGGTCTTGCCTACAAAAACTAGGGGGCAGATGCATGTGGCCATATATACAAGTTCTGAGGTTTTACAGTTGGAATAATCCCTCGGAAAAAAGTTTTCACTCATGGAGGAACTTGAGAAAGATTTACATGGTCTCATCCAATTACATGTACAACTTTCTCCAGATCTAAAGAAACCACAGACTCTTCTATCTAGCCAAGTCCCCTTGGGTGCAGGTTTTTTGTAGAAACTATGCACTAAATGGTCCCTAATTGACCGAACCTTTCTGAAAGTTATTGTGGGAGTAGATCACACAGCACCCTCAGGTCCGCGTCAGCCACAAGTATATCCCAGTGTTTTCTGAGGATATTAAAGATACGGTCACTCTGATTGTCGTAAGTTTTTCTTACTTGTGTTATCCCATCTTTTTTCTTGGTCTCTTGGTTAGGTATGGAGGAGTGTCTGTCTCTCCCATTTTTCTGCAAACAATGATGCGGAATCCAAAATGTACCAGGAGTACCCTTTTTGCCTGAATCTGGTGTTCAGGTCTATTGCCTGTATATTAAAATCTGTGACATTATGGCAGTACCTTTTCAACCATAAAAATTAGCTCTTGGGTATTCCTCTTTTTATGGGGATGAGGTGTTGGCTATCCCACTTCAATAGTTTATTAGTGCTTGAAGGTTTATGGTAGATGAGTGTCCCTAGGATCCCAGCCTGATCTTTCTTGATTAGTACATCCAGGAAAGGCAACTGGTGATAATTAAACTCAGATGTAAATCTCAGGCCCACTCTATTGATGAGTTCCCTGACAAATTCAAAAGATTGTTCATTCGTTCCTGACCAGATGATTAAAATGTAGTCAATATATCTATACCACACCTCAATATATGGATGCCACCACTTATGATCATCCCTGAATATTGTGGTTTCCTCCCACCAGCCCAGGAATAGGTTAGCATATGAGAGAGCCCAGGGGCTCCCCATCGTAGTACCCCTGAGCTGGTGGAAGTACTTCCTGTCAAAAAGAAAGAAGTTATGAAAAAGACAAGAGTGAATTGTAGAAGATCCTCCATGAAGTCATTATGTCTGCTACACTCTATTGGCCTCAATTTAAAAAAATGTCTTACTCCTCTGATACCATCCTCATGCGGTATATTACTGTACAAAGCCTCAATATCTAGTAAGGCCTGCTCCCCTACATGCATGTATACATGCTCGAGGGTCTACATGTAGGGGAGCAGCCAAAGGGAAAACCAACTCCAGAGGGATTATTCCAACTACAGGACCTCAGGCGCTACTGGGGGAACATTATATTGTGGGGGTCATCATACATCCTGCATAAGGGGCATAATGTGGGCATTACACTGAGGGGGGGGCATCATACATGCTGCATAAGGGGCATAATGGGGGCATTACACTGTGTGGGGCATCATACATCCTGCATAAGGGGCATAATGGGGGCATTACACTGTGTGGGGGCATCATACATACTGCATAAGGGGTATAATGGGGGCATTACACTGTGTGGGGGGCATCATACATCCTGCATAAGGGGCATAATGGGGGCATTATACTGTGTGGGGGCATCATACATCCTGCATTAGGGGTATAATGGGGGCATTACACTGTGTGGGGGCATCATATATCCTGCATAAGGGGCATTACACTGTGTGGGGGCATCATACATCCTGCATAAGGGGCATAATGGGGGCATTACACTGTGTGGGGGCATCATACATACTGCATAAGGGGCATAATGGGGGCATTACACTGTGTGGGGCATCATACATCCTGCATAAGGGGCATAATGGGGGCATTACACTGTGTGGGGGCATCATACATCCTGCATAAGGGGCATAATGGGGGCATTACACTGTGGGGGGGCATCATACATCCTGCATAAGGGGCATAATGGGGGCATTACACTGTGTGGGGGGATCATACATCCTGCATAAGGGGCATAATGGGGGCATTACACTGTGTGGGGGGATCATACATCCTGCATAAGGGGCATAATGGGGGCATTACACTGTGGGGCCAGTAAAGGGGTCCTGTACTATGAGAACAATACGTTTCCTCCCTTCCTGTCTCCATAGTTGGGTCGTATGTATCTATTACAGGAAACAGAACAAAAACCTTATGATTCTTATAAAGGGGCAACACAAGACCCCAAAAGAGTCTCCGTGCTGAAGGGGTTAATGCCCCCTGTGCCCAGTAATGGGGCTCCACATACCTCCACCTGCAGAGCCGCCACCACATATATGGCTGCTCTGTGCGCACAGGAGCTGTGATGAGGTCACAGGAGGGGAGGAGTCAGGGGTCACATGATCAGGGGCCTCAGTGGATGCAGGACTCTGCTGTGCTGGTTGTCATGGTGCTGGATGAGCTGAAGTTTATGTGTGGGGTCAGGAGGGGTTTACAGTGTGGATGTAGCAGAGCCGTGTGTGTACGAGGTGTACGGAGCAGAGCCGTGTGTGTACGAGGTGTACGGAGCAGAGCCGCGTGTGTACGAGGCGTACGGAGCAGAGCCGTGTGTGTACGAGGTGTACGGAGCAGAGCCGCGTGTGTACGAGGTGTACGGAGCAGAGCCGTGTGTGTACGAGGTGTACGGAGCAGAGCCGCGTGTGTACGAGGTGTACGGAGCAGAGCCGTGTGTGTACGAGGTGTACGGAGCAGAGCCGCGTGTGTACGAGGTGTACGGAGCAGAGCCGTGTGTGTACGAGGTGTACGGAGCAGAGCCGCGTGTGTACGAGGTGTACGGAGCAGAGCCCGCGTGTGTACGAGGTGTACGGAGCAGAGCTGCGTGTGTACGAGGCGTACGGAGCAGAGCATTGTGTGTACGAGGTGTACGGAGCAGAGCCGCGCGTGTACGAGGCGTACGGAGCAGAGCATTGTGTGTACGAGGTGTACGGAGCAGAGCCGCGTGTGTACGAGGTGTACGGAGCAGAGCCGTGTGTGTACGAGGTGTACGGAGCAGAGCCGTGTGTGTACGAGGTGTACGGAGGGGAGCCGCGCGTGTACGAGGCGTACGGAGCAGAGCATTGTGTGTACGAGGTGTACGGAGCGGAGCCGCGTGCGTACGAGGCGTACGGAGCAGAGCCGCGCGTGTACGAGGCGTACGAAGCGGAGCAGCGCGTGTGCGAGGCGTACGGAGCGGAGCCGCGCGTGTACGAGGTGTACGGAGCGGAGCCGCGCGTGTACGAGGTGTACGGAGCGGAGCCACGTGTGTAGGAGGTGTATGGATCGGAGCCGCGCGTGTACGAGGTGTACGGAGCAGAGCCGTGCGTGTATGATGTGTACGGAGCAGAGTCGTGTGTACGAGTTGTACGGAGCGGCGCCGCGTGTGTACGGAGCAGAGCCGTGCGTGTATGATGTGTACGGAGCAGAGTCGTGTGTACGAAGTATACGGAGCGGAGCCGCGCATGTACGAGGTGTACGGAGCGGAGCCTCGTGTGTAGGAGGTGTATGGAGCGGAGCCGCGCGTGTACGAGGTGTACGGAGCAGAGCCGTGCGTGTATGATGTGTACGGAGCAGAGTCGTGTGTACGAGGTGTATGGAGCGGAGCCGCGTGTGTACGAGGTGTTCGGAGCGGAGCCGTGTGTACGAGGCGTACGGAGCGGAGCCGCGTGTGTACGAGGTGTACGGAGCGGAGCCGCGCTTGTACGAGGTGTACGTTGCGGAGCCGTGCGTGTACGAGGTGTACGGAGCGGAGCAGCGCGTGTACGAGGTGTACGGAGCGGAGCCGCGCGTGTACGAGGTGTACAGAGCGGAGCCGAGCGTGTACGAGGTGTACGGAGCGGAGCCGCGCGTGTACGAGGTGTATGGAGCGGAGCCGCGCGTGTACGAGGTGTACGGAGCAGAGCCGTGCGTGTATGAGTTGTACGGAGCAGAGTCGCGTGCATACGAGGCGTACGGAGTGGAGCCGCGTGCCTACGAGGCGTACGGAGCGGAGCCGCGTGCGTACGAGGCGTACGGAGCGGAGCCGCGTGCGTACGGAGTGGAGCCGCGTGCGTACGAGGCGTACGGAGCGGAGCCGCGTGCGTACGAGGCGTACGGAGCGGAGCCGCGTGCGTACGAGGCATACGGAGTGGAGCCGCGCGCGTGCGAGGCGTACGGAGCGGAGCCGCGCGCGTTCGAGGCGTACGGAGCGGAGCCGCGCGCGTACGAGGCGTACGGAGCGGAGCCGCGCGCGTGCGAGGCGTACGGAGCGGAGCCGCGCGCGTGCGAGGCGTACGGAGCGGAGCCGCGCGCGTGCGAGGCGTACGGAGCGGAGCCGCGCGCGTGCGAGGCGTACGGAGCGGATCCGCGTGTGTACGAGGTGTACGGAGCGGAGCCGCGCTTGTACGAGGTGTACGTTGCGGAGCCGTGCGTGTACGAGGTGTGCGGAGCAGCGCGTGTACGAGGTGTATGGAGCAGAGCCGAGCGTGTACGAGGTGTACGGAGCGGAGCCGTGTGTGTACGAGGTGTATGGAGCGGAGCCGCGCGTGTACGAGGTGTACGGAGCAGAGCCGTGCGTGTATGAGGTGTACGGAGCAGAGTCGTGTGTGCGAGGTGTACGGAGCGGAGCCGCGTGTGTACGAGGTGTACGGAGCGGAGCCGAGTGTGTACGAGGTGTACGGAGCGGAGCCGCGCGTGTACGAGGTGTACGGAGCGGAGCCGCGTGTGTACGGAGCGGAGCTGCGTGTGTACGAGGTGTACGGAGCAGAGCCGCGTGTGTACGTGGTGTACGGAGCAGAGCCGCGTGTGTACGAGGTGTACGGAGCAGAGCCACGTGTGTACGAGATGTACGGAGCGGAGCCGCGTGTGTACGAGGTGTACAGAGCAGAGCTGCGTGTGCACGAGGTGTACAGAGCAGAGCCGCGTGTGTACGAGGTGTACGGAGCAGAGCCGCGTGTGTACAAAGTGTACGGAGCGGAGCCACGTGTGTACGAGAAGTACGGAGCAGAGCCGCATGTGTACGAGGCGTACGGAGTGGAGCCGTGTGTACGAGGTGTACAGAGCGGAGCCGCGTGTGTACGAGGTGTACGCAACGGAGCCGCGCGTGTACGAGGTGTACGGAGCGGAGCCGCGCGTGTACGAGGTGTACGGAGCGGAGACGCGCGTGTACGAGGTGTACGGAGCGGAGCCGCGCGTGTACGAGGTGTACGGAGTGGAGCAGCGCGTGTACGAGGTGTACGGAGCGGAGCCGCGCGTGTACGAGGTGTACGGAGCGGAGCCGCGCATGTACGAGGTGTACGGAGCGGAGCCGCGCATGTACGAGGTGTACGGAGCGGAGCCGCGCGTGTACGAGGTGTACGGAGCGGAGCCGCGTGTGCACGAGGTGTATGGAGCGGAGCCGCGCGTGTACGAGGTGTACGGAGCAGAGCCGTGCATGTACGAGGTGTACGGAGCAGTCGTGTGCACGGAGCAGAGTCGTGTGTACGAGGTGTACGGAGCGGAGCCACGCGTGTACGAGTTGCACGGAGCAGAGCCGCGTGTGTACGAAGTGTACGGAGCGGAGCCGCGTGTGTACGAGGTGTACGGAGCGGAGCCACGCGTGTACGAGTTGCACGGAGCAGAGCCGCGTGTGTACGAAGTGTACGGAGCGGAGCCGCGTGTGTACGAGGCGTACGGAGCAGAGCCGCATGTGTACGAGGTGTACAGAGCGGAGCCGCGTGTTTACGAGGTGTACGGAGCGGAGCCGTGTGTGTACGAGGCGTAAGGAGCGGAGCCACGCGCGTACGGAGCGGAGCCGCGCGCGTACGGAGCGGAGCCGCGCGTCTGCGAGGTGTACGGAGCGGAGCCGCGCATGTGCGAGGTGTACGGAGCGGAGCCGCGTGTGTGCGAGGTGTACGGAGCGGAGCCACGCGCGTACGAGGCATACGGAGCGGAGTCGTGTGTGTACGAGGCGTATGGAGCGGAGCTGTGTGTGTACGAGGTGTACGGAGCGGAGCCGCGTGTGTACAAGTTGTATAATACCTTATTGCCTATTCTCCGATGCTCATGTCACCTGTAAAGGAGAAAAAATTATAAACCACCATAATACTCGCCTGTCGGGCGTAATCCACCATTCACTGATGTGACTGCTCTACACAACAGCCGGCTTCACACTACCTGTCATTTATTTATTTACACACTGAGACTGCGTGTGTCTGTGTAGCCGGCTGTCATGTACGCCCGACAGGTGATTATTATATTTTTTTTATTTGTTCTTGTTTACAGGGGACAAGGGCATGATTAGGTGTTATACTTGCCTAACTCTGTTTTTTATTTTTAAATAAATGTGTAAAATGGTGTGGACTTTTATTTCAAATAAAGGAATGTATTCAGGCTGTGTGTTTATTTCCAAACTTTTTCTATTGGGTTACTAATGAAGGCTTCTAATTGAAATGGAAATAGAAGTGCCCTGAGAAAGTTCACCGGAGTTGATCAGCTGATGAACCCCGGTGATCTCAGTTATGACACCGCCACTGCGGTGTAACCAGCTGTCTTGTAGAGCAGTCACCGATGTGACTGCTGATGTGGATTACGCCAGACATGTGAGTATTATGGCAGTTTGTCATTTTTTCTCTTTTACAGGGGACAGTGCATCGAAGATTAGGCGTTAAAGGTGAATATTATAATGCTTTTTTTTTTAGAATACTAGTAATAATAATCATTTTTATTTATATAGCACCAACATATTCCGCAGCACTTTACAATTAAGCGGGGACATGTACAGACAATAAATTCAATCCAAGCTAAGACAGTTTAAACAGTTACATCAGGAGTGAGGTCCCTGCTCGCAAGCTTACATTCTACAAGGGAATAGGAGGGACACAATAGGTGGAAAGTGCTTGTTATTTCAGGTCTGGCAATTATAATAAATAGGGATTTTCGTATAAAACTGCATGATCCGGTCATCAGCCTGTATGTTTAAGTGCAATAATCAAGTATCGAGTGCAGTTATCGTGTGCATGGAGGGTGTGGAAACAGATGAATGGTAGGGAGGAGACAGATGAATGGTCTTTTTTTTCTCTTTTCCAGGGGACAAGGACATCGGGGATTAAGTATTAGGTGAGTATAAGGCTGAGTTCACACGATGCGTATTTAATGTGTTTCCGCGGCGTTTTTGCAGTTGCGTAAATGCCGCGGAAACGCATGAAAAACGCATGGTAGAAGGGAAGCAATGTTCCCCAATTGAAATCCGCATGTGCTGTGCCCATGATGCGGATTTTTCCGCAGCGTAAACGCTGCGCTCAAAAATCCGCAGCATGTCAATTAATTTTGCGTAAACGCGGCGTTTTCGCCACCATTGACTTGCATTAGAACGCGCCAATTCCGCAAGACGGCATCTGTACTTGCATTATTGGCGCGTTCTAATGTGCGGATGGTACCCGGGTGTAGAGGAGAGGAGAGTCTCATCCACACCCAGGTACCATTAAAAAAGCTGTAAAAAAAGAATAAAATAATATATATATATATATACTTACCATCTGTCGGCCCGCGCAGCGCTCCTGCTTGGTTCCCGGCACTTGCAGTGAGTTGAAGGACCTGCGCTGACGTCAGAGTCATGTGACGGGTCACGTGACGCTGACGTCGGCAGGTCTTTCAATTCAAAGTTGCCGGCAGCCGGGAGAACGGTTTGAGCAGGACAGCGCGGGCCATCAGAGGGTAAAGTATACATGTATTTTTTATTTTTACCATTCTCTCGGGTCACACTATATAAATCCATGCTGTTTGCATGGATTTATATAGTGTGACCTAGTTGTCAAGCACTTTCCAGGTGATGCTAAAATCACCTGGAAAGCGCTTGTCAATCCACATGCGGAAACGCATGTGAATCCGCATGTATTCCGCAGGAAAAACGCATGCACAATCTGCATGCGTTTTTTCTGCCAGGGAGATGCAGAAATGATGCAGAAATTTTCTGCTTCATTTCTGCATCGTGTGCACATACCCTAACTGTGTTTTTTCTTTCAATATTTATTTAAATTTTTTCTTTCTGTACTTGGAGCACAGGTGCCGGCTGAAGTCTATTCCCATCAGCGGCCCCTGCTCTCGCTGTAGCGAGACACCTTGCCTACAACAGGCATAGGCTGATGGGAGTAGTAAACTCTAATCAGCCGACGCCTGTGACCAGCGGTGAGCTTTTTATCGACGGTCACAGCTGTGGGCCTAAGCTATCAGAGCCCGCAGTTCTCTGACCCGTGGTAATGATTTTACCTCCGATCAGAGCCCATGTTTCCCACACAGTCAGGCAGATGACAGCGTGGGAAACCACAGATGTTCGGGCCTCCCCATTTATATGAATGAGGTTCAGGTTCAGATACCGTTCAGGTACCCAAACCACCAAACCAAAGGTTTTTTTAGATGTTCAGCAGGACCCGCCGAACCCGAACATCCACGGTATCGCTCATCACTACTCATCAGTTAAAGGTGCACAAATCTCTCCTGTAATGTGTTCAACCTCAAGAATTTATTTTTCCTTTCAGTTACAGTAAGCAGAGGAACACGTGCGGGCTGGATCTTATGGGTATATAAGGCCAGACAGGAGATAGGTAAAGATAAATCATTCCATTACTCTCATCAGTGTAAGCAATCAGCAATCATTCCATTACTCTCATCAGTGTCTCAGGGGCCTCAAATAGGCTATGTGCGCATGATGCGGATTTGAAGCAGAAATTTCCTGAGCGTTTTTGCCTCTCCCTGGCAGAAAAAACGCATGCAGATTTTACATGCGTTTTTGATGCGTTTTTACATGCGTTTTTTGAAGCGTTTTTGTACATCAATGAATGCTTTTTGGAGCTAAATAAAGTTATTTGGTGGGACATTGCTTAAACCCTTGGATTACCATAAGAACTGGGGTGAGTATATTGGTTCATTTAAATTATTAAAGAATGGGTCTGTTGTATTTCAAATAAAGTTTTATACTGTGTCTGTGTGTTTTTTTAACTCTTTACTTTAATTTAATTAAGTTTGGTCATGAAAAGGTCTGATTGACACCTTGACACGACCAAACTAAAGAGCTAGGTGTCAGCTAGTCCCATTCACCCAATCTTCATTAGCATTTCTATTCATGTAATTTATGAGGTTGCTGTGAGCTGCTAATTTTAGCCTGGGAAGGTGCCATTAGGCAGACATGGTCCTTGGCCATAATTAACATCTCACAGCTGGTTCGTTAGCCGCTATGTCCCTCCGATCAGCACTCAGCAGTGCTTTGGATGCAACATGTTGTTGTTGCGTCCAAAATGCGGTGTTCTAATGCCGCACTTTTGTTGTCGGTGCATGTGAATCCACCGCATATAATGACACTTCAATCGGTTAAAATCTGCAGCGGAGACTGGCGTGTCCAACTACAGAAATTGGCATGCTGCGCTGAGTTTGGGTATGTGGCTACTGTCAGGAGCCGCTGCAGGTTTGGCGCTGCGTGTTTATATAGCATCAAACCCACAGCGTCCAGATGTTACAGTATAGTGGATGGGATCTCTAGAAATCCCATGTCCACTACCAGAATGATAATATTTGTGGACTACGTTGCGGCAGATGGGCTTTGGTGACTAATTTATAAAATGGGTGCAATTGCTTTATTCGGCCACATTTGCAAAAATAAGAGCGAATGACTCTATGTCTAATCAATTTTTCTTGCACAGAGGTAGAAGACAAGGGTTCCCCCTGTCTACCTTATTATTTGCAATAGCAATTGAACCTTTTGCGGCAGTAATTAATAAAACGTCTGAGATAAATGGATTTAAATATGGGACCAAGGAAGAGAAAGTGGCATTGTATACAGATAATTTATTTTTATTCCTAGGGGATGCTCGGGAGTCTATGGAGAGCACAAAGGCAAATATTTCTAGTTGATTTATTCCTTCTAAAGACCATACTAAGCACTAGGGGGCACTCAATAAAGGTGGAAGAATGGCCATTCCAGCAAACAGGAAAGGGTTCTTTAGTCAGTCAGACTGTGGATTGCCCTACCACAAACGGTAGTAATGGCAGACACTATAACAACTTTTAAAAAAGGACTGGATGATTTCCTCAGTACACATAACATTGTGTGTTATAGATAATTTAGTGACAACAAATGTAGAATTGAAGGAGAAAGGTTGAACCTGATGGACCTAGGTCTATTTTCATCCTATGTAAGTTTGAAACATCCCCATGTTTCTGTATGGCGACCTCCACACCAGGATATTTAGGACCTATGTGAGAAAATTCACCAAAATGAGGATGAAAACCATAATTTAAAAAAAAAAACGGCAAGAGTCCAGTGGACTGATTGATCCGAATGTTAAAGGTGAACTCAGCAGGAAGTAAGAATGAAGACCAGTCCTCCTTCTGAGCCGCAAAAAGACACCTTAAAATGTGTTCTAAAGATTGACTGGCTTTTACTTTCTGACCTTTGGTTTCAGGGTGGTAGGCACAGGAAAATGTCAAGTTAATCCCCAGTTTTTTACAAAAAGCTCTCCAGAATTTGGAGACAAATTTTACTCCCTTAGCAGACAAAATGTTAAGAGGAATTCCATGCAATCTCAATGACAAATAAACAATGTGTCTCAGCATTAGGTAACCCTGACAAAGGAACAAAATGAGCCTGCTTACTAAATTGTCAACAACCACCCAAATAATAGTCTTACTACCAGACAGAGGCAAATCCGTGATGAAATCCATGGACAGATGAGTCCACTAATTTTCTGCAATTGGCAATGGAGCAAATACTCCGGCTGGGAGATTATCACAGGCTTTATCTCGTGCACAAACTTCACAAGAGGATACAAAATCTTTAGTATCGTTATTCATAGGCGGCCGCTAAAAAAGCCTAGTAATTAGTTTCCACAAATCTTTGACCCCAGGATGACCACTCAAGGTGGAATCATGAAACTCCTGCAACAAACGCAATCTTAGGTACACAACTACTAATAATTTGAACCTAGGAGTGGCGGAAAGAGCCAACAATATACCTTTTTACGGATCTCAGCTTTCAACTCTGAGGATACCAAAGAAACCACAATGGCCTTAGGGAGAATGGAGGTTCTGGAACAGAAACTGAAGTTAAACTCTGTAATAGCGCGTCAGCCTTCATATTCTTGAACCCCGGCCTGAACGTGATAGAGAAATTAAATCTAGAGAAAAATAAGGACCCTCAGGCCTATCTAGGAGTTAGCCATTTAGGTGGTTCAATACACACTAAATTCTTATGGTAAGTGACTTGATGAACTGCCCCCTCCAGAAAATGTCTACATTCCTTAACCCCATTCTGACATTGTCAGTAATGGTACGTCCCTGTGCCCTATGGACCAGGTACGTACTATTACGACTGTGTGATCGTGTCCACACAGAGGCTGCCGCTGACACCCGCCACGCAGTGTCAGGAGTGTTGACCGCACCGCTCCCCGCACTTTAACCCCCTAAATGCTGCAATTGCTGCAGCATTTAGCAAGTGAGCAGGGGGACAGATGCCCCGCTATTCTTGTATCACAGATCCTGTGCTGTCAGTGCAGGGTCCCGATCATTGCCATGGTGACCCGATGTTGTCATGACTAGCATTGAGCGAATTTGTTCGACATTTCAAATTCGGGTTCGGAGTTCGCGCCAAAAAATCGTCTCCTCCCACGAACATCCTTGATTTGCAACGCTGTCACGCAGAAACATCTGTGTGACAGCATTGCAAATCAGGGATGTTCGTGGGCGGAGCCGATTTTTTTTTGCGCAATCAAGCCAGAACCCCAAACACGAACCCGAATTTGAAATGCCGAACAAATTCGCTCAACACTAGTCATGACGACATCTGGGTCACCAGGCCCCAGCAAGTTACTTTGATCATGCGCAGTACATGTTCAAAATAACTTGTGTCTGTTGTATAGCAGTGATCCTGCACTGCTATTGTTACAATTTATGTTGTTTTACTATCTGCCATCTTGTTTTGGTTTGCTGGCTTCTAGTCTTTTCCTCTGGTGCTGGGTTTCTTGGTCACGTGATCTCTGCACTCTTTATTACCCAGCACCTGGCACCCATTCCCTGCTGGACATCAGTGTTGTAACGCTCGTGCTCTGGCTAAGTAGCCTGGTTTAGTTCTTCTTGCTTTGGACTATTGTTATCCTGGGACTTCTTGTTCCACCAGTTTTGTTTCCTTTAATTTTTGTTTCTGCAACTAACTTTTCTGTTAGGAGGTCTCCTGCTTTTGCTCCCAGTCCTTAGATCTTTTAGGGACCCCTTTCCCTTTCCTACAGGTCTTCGTTTAAGTTCAGTGCAGGAGTTTCGGTGGGGCTATTCATAAGGAATAGGGCACCCACTCCAGTGTAAGGTAAAGCTGAGTCTCAGTGCAGGGAATGCTATTCCCTCCTATTCCTTAGTTCTAAGTTGCAGTACATAACAGCTATACATTATAACTGTGATCAGACTGCAGAAAGTGGAAGTCCCATCCATAGTGGGACTAAGTAAAAAAAAAAGGTTATAAAAATATTACAAAATATATAATTATCTATATTAAATATATATATATATATATATATATATATATATGTATATCATACACACAGTTTGTTGAAACCAGAAGTTTACATACACTATATAAAAAGACACATATGCATGTTTTTCTCAATATCTGACATGAAATCAGAATAAACCTTTCCCGTTTTAGGTCAATTAGGATTACCATAATTTTTAATATTTGCCAAATGCCAGAATAATGAGAGAGAGAGAATGTTTTAAGGCATTTTTATTACTTACTGCAGTCAAAAGTTTACATACAGTACATTTCATTAGTATTTGGTACCATTGCCCTTAAATTGAATGACTTGGGTCAAACATTTGGGATATCCTTCCACAAGCTTCTCACAATAGTTGGTCGGAATTCTGGCCCATTCCTCCTGACAAAACTTATGTAACTGATCCAGGTTTGTAGGTCACCTTGCTCGCACCGGCCTTTTCAGCTTTGCCCATAAATTTTCAATAGGATTGAGATCAGGGCTTTGTGATGGCCACTCCAAAACATTGACTTTGTTATCTTTAAGCCACTTTGTTACCATTTTGGCAGTATGCTTCGAGTCATTGTCAATTTGGAAGACCCATTTCTGCCCAAGCTTTAACTCCCTGGCTGATGTCTTGAGATGTTGCTTCAGTATTGCCACATAATCTTCTTTTCTCATGATGCCATTTATTTTGTGAAGTGCACCAGTCCCTCCTGCAGGAAAACAACCGCACAACACGATGCTGCCCCCCCTATTCCGTGAGGGATCTAGTTTCCAAAATGGCATCACTTGTGAGGGGTTTCCACTGTTTAGGCACATCAGGAGTTCCCAAACGAGACATGACGTCCGCTAATTATTCAAGCAAATTTTACATTCAAAAAGTCAAATGGCGCTCCTTCCCTTCTGAACCCTGCCGTACGCCCAAACAGTGGTTTCCTCCACATATGGGGTATCGGCATGCTCAGGAGAAATTGCACAACAATTTTGTGTTCAATTTTTTTCCTGTTACCCTTGCGATGTGGTTTTCACCACCATGAGAGGTGCAGTTTTTAGAATGGTGTCACTTTTGGGTATTTTCTGTCATAAAGGCCCCTCAAAGTCACTTCAAATGTGATGTGGTCCATAAAAAAATAGTTTTGTAAATTTTGTTGGAAAAATTAGAAATCACTAGTTAACTTTTAACCCTTATAACTTCCTAATAAATAAAAATTTTGGTTCCAAATTTGTGCTGATGTAAAGTAGACATGTGGGAAATGTTATTTATTAAACACCAGCCATATCAAATAAAGTTTACCACTATCATGGAGTACAATATATCACGAAAAAAACAATCTTAGAATCAGTGGGATAAGTTGAAGCGTTCCAGAGGTATTACCTCATAAAGTGACAGTGGTCAGAATTGTAAAAATTGGCCTGATCATTAATGTGCAAACTATCTTCAGTGGTAAAGGGGTTAAAGGCTGATTTAACAACGAGTTACTCATAATTCTTAACAGCATAATTTATTTCAGCAGACGAAAATTTTCTTGAGAGTAATGTACATGGCTGCAAATTGGTCAGAGCTTTGGAACCCTGAGAGAAAATGGCCTCTACCCCGACCCATGAAACATCCACCTCCACAATGAATGGTTCTTGGAGATGGGGTTGGATTAGAACAGGATCAGACATAAAACACTCCTTCAATTTTTCAAAAGCCCTCAAAGCATCCGGTGGCCAAACCTTGAGATCCGCCCCCTTACATGTGAGGTCAGTAAGAGGTCCAGCAATCTGAGAAAAACCCCTAATGAATTTCCTATAATAGTTGGTGAATCCTATAAAACCTTACAATGCGTTCAGGTCACTAGGTTGGAACCAATCTATTATGGCTTTCACCTTCCCAGGATCCATCACAAACCCATCAGCCGATAAAATGACCCGGGAATGAAACTTCCTGAACAGAAAAAAAACATTTCTCAATTTCATCAAACAAAGAAAGAATTCTCCCTCAATCTTTGAAATATTACACGGATATGTTCCTGGTGAGAATCCAAATCAGGAGAGAAAATTCTATATCATCAAGATAAATCACAAGAAATCTCCCAAAGTAATCAGAGAAATATCATTCAGAGAGTTGTGAAATCCTGTTGGTGCATTGGAGAATCCAAATGGGAGGACGAGATTATGGAATAAAACCTCAGACGTTAAAGACGCCGATTCCCACTATCACCTGTCATGGTGCAAATCAAATTGTAATAAGCCCCTCATCTCCGCTCCGTACACCTCGTACACACGCGGCTCCGCTCCGTACGCCTCATACACACACGGCTCCGCTCCGTACACCTCGTACACGCGCGGCTCCGTTCCGTACACCTCGTACACACACGGCTCCGCTCCGTACACCTCGTACACACACGGCTCCGCTCCGTACACACGGCTCCGCTCCGTACACCTTGTACACACGCGGCTCTGCTCCGTACACCTCGTACATACGCGGCTCCGCTCCGTACACCTCGTACACACACGGCTCTGCTCCGTACACCTCGTACACACGCGGCTCTGCTCCGTACACCTCGTACACACGCGGCTCCGCTCCGTACACCTCGTACACGCGCGGCTCTGCTCCGTACACCTCGTACACACGCGGCTCTGCTCCGTACACCTCGTACACACGCGGCTCTGCTCCGTACACCTCGTACACACACGGCTCTGCTCCGTACGCCTCGTACACACGCGGCTCTGCTCCGTACACCTCGTACACACGCGGCTCTGCTACATCCACACTGTAAACCCCTCCTGACCCCACACATAAACTTCAGCTCATCCAGCACCATGACAACCAGCACAGCAGAGTCCTGCATCCACTGAGGCCCCTGATCATGTGACCCCTGACTCCTCCCCTCCTGTGACCTCATCACAGCTCCTGTGCGCACAGAGCAGCCATATATGTGGTGGCGGCTCTGCAGGTGGAGGTATGTGGAGACCCCATTACTGGGCGCAGGGGGCATTAACCCCTTCAGCACGGAGACTCTTTTGGGGTCTTGTGTTGCCCCTTTATAAGAATCATAAGGTTTTTGTTCTGTTTCCTGTAATAGATACATACGACCCAACTATGGAGACAGGAAGGGAGGAAACGTATTGTTCTCATAGTACAGGACCCCTTTACTGGCCCCACAGTGTAATGCCCCCATTATGCCCCTTATGCAGGATGTATGATGCCCCCCACAGCGTAATGCCCCCATTATGCCCCTTATGCAGGATGTATGATGCCCCCCACACAGTGTAATGCCCCCATTATGCCCCTTATGCAGGATGTATGATGCCCCACACAGTGTAATGCCCCCATTATGCCCCTTATGCAGGATGTATGATGCCCCCACACAGTGTAATGCCCCCATTATGCCCCTTATGCAGGATGTATGATGCCCCCACACAGTGTAATGACCCCATTATGCCCCTTATGCAGGATGTATGATGCCCCCCACAGTGTAATGCCCCATTATGCCCCTTATGCAGTATGTATGATGCCCCCACACAGTGTAATGCTCCCATTATGCCCCTTATGCAGGATGTATGATGCCCACCACACAGTGTAATGCCCCCATTATGCCCCTTATGCAGGATGTATGATGCCCCCACACAGTGTAATGCCCCAATTATGCTCCTTATGCAGGATGTATGATGCCCCCACACAGTGTAATGCCCCCATTATGCCCCTTATGCAGGATGTATGATGCCCCCACACAGTGTAATGCCCCCATTATGCTCCTTATGCAGTATGTATGAAGCCCCAACACAGTATAATGTTCCCCCAGTAGCGCCTGAGGTCCTGTAGTTGGAATAATCCCTCTGGAGTTGGTTTTCCCTTTGCCTGCTCCCCTACATGTAGACCCTCGAGCATGTATACATGCATTTAGGGGAGCAGGCCTTACTAGATATCGAGGCTTTGTACAGTAATATACCGCATGAGGATGGTATCAGAGGAGTAAGACATTTCTTGAAATCGAGATCAATAGAGTGTAGCAGACATAATGACTTCATGGAGGATCTTCTAAAATTCGCTATTACTCATAACTTCTTTCTTTTTGACAGGAAGTACTTCCACCATCTCAGGGGTACTGCGATGGGGAGCCACTGTGCACCCTCACATGCTAAAGTATTCCTGAGCTGGTAGGAGGAAACTACAATATTCAGGGATGATCATAAGTGGTGGCATCCATATATTGGGGTATGATATAGATATATTGACTACATTTTTATCATCTGGTCAGAGACGAGTGAGCAATCTTTTGAATTTGTCAGAGAGCTCAATATCCATAGAGTGGGCCTTAGATTTATATCAGAGTTTAATTATTACCAGCTGCCTTTCCTGGATGTACTAATCAAGAAGGATTGCAATGGGACCCTAGGAACACTCATCTATCATAAACCTTCAAGCACTAATAAACTATTGAAGTGGGATAGCCACCACCCCATCCTCATAAAAAGAAGAATACCCAAGGGCCAGTTTTTACGGTTGGGTACTGCTCTAATGTCACAGATTTTAATATACAGGCTATAGACCTGAACATCAGATTCAGGGAAAAAGGGTACTCATGGTACATTTTGGATTCCACATCATCGTTTGCAGAAAAATGGGAGAGACAGACACTCCTCCATCCCTAACCTAGAGACCAAGAAAAAGATTGGACAACACGAGTAAGAAAAACTTACGACAATCAGAGTGACTGTATCTTTCATATCCTCAGAAAACACTGGGATATACTTGTGGCTGATCCGGACCTGAGGGTCCTGTGGGATCTACTCCCACAATAACTTTCAGAAACGGTCAGACAATTAGGGACCATTTAGTGCATAGTTACTGTCAGGGAAATATTGAGAAAGTATTAACAATTTCTCTCTGTCCCTGAAACCCCTCTTCATCCCTCCCTTATCCACCATTTGTCACCAGAGGAGAGCTGAAACTACAGCTGTTGGTATGCAAAAAACAGTACAAGAAGTTCAGTAGCCTATTCTACTTAACATACAAATGCATCTCCTCTTAGCACAGACCTGGGATAGATTGACACCTTCCAGCATAGGGGCAGAGATGGAAGGAAAGAGGAAATGACTCGTTTAGGCTCAAAAGGGGTTTAACAAAGACTGCAGAATCTTCGAAATAACTAAAGTTTCATAATTCTCAAAATGAAGGGACCCATATTTTTAGTGACAGGGTCAGCTTGGGAATGATATGGATATTTTCCTGTCTCTGTAGGTCCCTCTGGGGGGCTGTGGCGCAAAAGTCCCAAATTAACAGATTGCAGCTATACCGTGTGAGGTCTCTTGAGAATGGTAAAATCATAACGGAAAAAAATGTATCACTTTCGGGCCTCTACGATCAACCCACAATAAGTTATCTCAAAAAACAGATATCTAATAAAGATATGAAGGCTGGAGACCAGCCCCCGTAATGTCATCCCAGGGGGTGTGTGGGCCGGTCTTTCACTTCAGCATAAAAGAATCTGCTGAGGTTGGAGTAGTATTCATTGCGGGAGTATATATTTATTATAGCAACGGATCTTGCTCGATAACAGTCAAATCAAGCTTAGTGTCTCCCCTTCACCTATATTGAATTGTCTCAGCGATCATTATAGTAAGTCTTCTTTAATCCTGTTTATTTTGTGTAACTACTTATGTATTGTATTGTCCACTTTTGTAAAATCTTGTATATTTTTCATAATACTGCCTCCCTTTTGGATTAAATATAAAATGTAATAATTCTTTTTCTTTTTTGCTGTAATTGTTCCCTCCCCCGAAGCCATACGCTATCAGAACGCAGGCGTCCGCCCAGGCCTGTATTATATTTCAAATCTGGACGGCGGTGGCAACAATTTATATTAACCCCTTGAAAGCCTGAGGCGTATTAGAACGCCCCAGGCCATCACCCCCGGTCCAGTTAGGGCTCCGGCTGTGAGCCTGCATTCAACCGAGCACATGTCAGCTGATTCTTAAAGCCCATCGGTGACCCCAGTGGTTGTCATGTAATTATCACTATGAGAGCCACCTAGTGGTCGGCGCTCATAGCACAGGAGCATTTCTGCTACATAGAGGTGATCTGCTCATCACCTCTATGTAGCAAAGGCGATCGGACAGTTGCTGCTTCTAGTCTCCTATGGAGACTATAGACGCAAGCAAAAAGTGTAAAAAAAAAGTTTTTAAAAATATTAAAAAAACATAAAAGTTTAAATCACCTCCCTTTCGCCCCAATCAAAATAAAATAATAAAAAAAAACAACCCACATACACATATTTGGTATTGCCGTGTTCAGAATCGCCCGATCTATCAATATAAAAAAAGAATTGATCCGAACGGTAAACGGCGTAACGAGAAAAAAATTCTAAACGCCAGAATTACTTTTTTTGGTCGCCGCAACATTGCAATAAAATGCAATAACGGGCGATGAAAACATCAGAGCTACTCCAAAATGGTACTAATAAAAACGTCAGCTCGGTGCGCAAAAAATAAACCCTCACCCGGCACCAGATCCCGAAAAATGGAGACACTACAAGTCTTGGAAAATGGTGCCTTTTTTTTTTTTTTAGCAAACTTTGGATTTTTTTTCACCACTTAAAAAAAAAAGAACCTATACATGTTTGGTGTCTACGAACTTGTAATGACCTGGAGAATAAGAAGGGCAGGTCAGTTTTAGCATTCAGTGAACGTGGTAAAAAAAAAAAAAAAACATCTGTGGTATTGCACTTTTTTTGCAATTTCATTGCATTTGGATTTTTTTCCTGTTTTCCCGTACACGATATGGTAAAACCAGTAATGTCGTTCAAAAGTACAACTCATCCCGCAAAAAATAAGCCCTCACATGACCATATTAAAAATAAAAACGCTATGGCTCTGGGAACAAGGGAAGCTAAAAGCGAAAATGCAAAAACGGAAAATCCCAGGGTTAATTGGGCTATCGTGAAGCTGACAGTGATCGTACGGGGGCGTAGACACACATTCCATGCGTTGGAATCTGGAGGTGTGATGCTATACGCTCACTGGTCGCTTGCCAATACCTACGTAGTGGGTAGTCGGGATCGTGTGCTCGCCACTCCCTGACGAAATCCAGACAGAGTAACGGCAGCGGTGAGATATTGTGTGATCTCCCCGGTGTCGTCACTGTGGAACCCTGACAATTTCTATAAAAAACCTGCACCCAAGGGGACTTGGCTAGATAGAGGAATCTACGATTTCTTTAGATTTGCAGAACATTGTCCATTTAATTGGATGAGACCATGTAAATCTTTCTTGAGTTCCTCCATGCTTAAAATCTTTTTCTAGTGGGATTATTCCAACTGTAAATCCTCAGGACTAGTATATATGATCACACCTGCCCCTAGATTATGTAGGCAAGATCAAGAGGGAGTCTGGGAGGATTGTGGGGGGGCATTTGGGCAGTATACGCCATGGTTGGGACACCCCATTAGCGAGACATATGAACAGTGTACATTGAGATCAAACTGGAGACATCTCCTTTTGTATCATTGAGATGGTTAAACCCAATGTGAGAGGTGGTGATCACAATAGATGTATCCTCAAAAAAGAAAGTAAGTGGGTTGTTAGACTGGATTCACAAGCCCCTAAGGGACTCAATGAGCAAATTTCTTATGCCTGTTTTGTGTGAATACAGACCCATCCTGGATTATATTTTTAGATTGTATACTCTACCCATTGCTACTCAGTTCCCTGTGAATGGGATTCACATATTATTGTACTTCATCGAGATATCTGAGCTTCTATATCAGAATTATTACTTAGCAATTATTCCACATATACTATTTATTAATTAACAAGTGTGGTGATCCTTGTGTATCTCTAATTGTGCAATAGAGGTCAAATTTGACCATTTAGGAATATACTGTGGGCCATCATCCCATATCTTATGAAGTGATAAAGTAGATCTACTTGCCTATTGCATGATGGGAGGATGTGCAATACTTGTTTTTAGTCTCCCATGACGCTGATCTCAGAGATAGAAAAATCTTATGTTGGTGTAATGCAATCCAAAACCATTATGCGCTCCGGTGTGGAACGCATGCTTCTGGACATGCACAATCGCAGATAGGAGACCGTGATGCACTCCGGCGTGGAACGCACATGTCCCGGCACGTTTGTGCTTTCTGCCCGCCTGTCTCCGTTGTTTTGTGCTGGATTTTGGGGAATACTTGAGAATTTATTTTTGTTCCATCTGTCTTTAATTAATCCATCAGATAAGTCCTCAGAGAATTATAATTAGAGGAACCCATGGACACATTTGGATTTGTGAAGCTGACCTCCGCTCTCCTCTATTTCCTTTGAATTTATTGTGTGACCTTTATTTCAGAACAGTAGCTCTTGGTTTGTTTCACTTCCATGTGTAAATTGAATTTGACTCGTAGTCTTTGATATCTCTTTCAAACTTAGTTTTTTTGATGTCTGAGATCCATCCTCCAGACTTTGTAAATTCTTTTGCATATTTTGTTTGATTTTTGTATCCAAAAAGGCTTCTACACTTGGCGGAAAACTTTCAACTAGTTATTTTCAAGAAACAAATATCAAACGCTATGTGACTTGGTTATCCTTGGTTAGGTTTTTTTTTTTATTTAGATTGTGAGCCCCAATGGGGACAGCGATGATAATGTATGTAAAGCTCTGCGGAATATGTTGGCGCTATATAAAAATAAAGAATATATATATATATATATATATATATATATATATATATATAATATAATGTGGACATACACCCTGTAAAGCATGCAACTATGTTAACCACTTCCCGACAGCCCACTGTACATAAACGTCCGCGCTGCCTGGGCTCTGTGCAGCGCGGACGTTTAAAAACGGTGGGTGGTCTCGCAGCGCTCAGGACCCCCAGGGTCCTGCAAGCGCTGCGAGAGCGGTGCAGAGCGTTAGCTCTGACAGGGAACATCATCGGGACCTGATTGGATCAGGTCCCAGTGATGTTAACCCTTTGCTGCCTTCTATATGCCGCGATCTATCGTGATCGCGGCATATAGAAGACAGCAGGAGGAGAGGGGGTGGTATACTTACCTCTCCGAAGACCCCTGATACCTTTCAGGACCTTGGGTTGCTATGGCAGCTGGAGGTCACATGACAGCCTCCAGCTCTACCATATATGGTGTCCTGCCAGTGTCAGCCTGCAGCTGAAGCCTGGCAGGACACACTGACTGTGTGAAGATCTCATGTAATGTAATATATGTCTATTACATTACATGAGATCAGCGATCAGAAAAATAAAAATTAATGTCCCATACAGGGACTAAGTAAAACTGTAAAAAAAAGTTTAAAAAAAATGTTTTGAAACTGTTAAAAAAAAATACAAAATAAATTAAAATAAATAAAATATTAAACCGATAAATCCGTATATTTATGCAAAAATAAAAAAAGTATACATATTTGGTATCGCCGCGTCCGAAACAACCCGAGCTATAAAACTGTCACACTAATTAACTCCTTCTGTGCACACCGTAATAAAAATAAATAAAAAATGGAGGAAAAAACTATGCTTTTTCCTCATATCGCCAAACAAAAAGTGGAAAAAAATGCGATCAAAAAGCAAAATGGAAATAAAAATGGTACCGTTGAAAACGTCATCTTGTTCCGCAAAAAAAAGAGCGGTATGGCGGCTTATCAGCTTATCTATAAAATTGTTTTATTGTGTAAAAGCGCCAAAACATAAAAAAAATATACAGTAAATGTAATATCGCTGTAAACGTACCGACCCGAAGAATAACGCTGCCTGATCACTTTCACCACATGCAGAACGGCATACAAAAAAACCCTCAAAAAACAATTCCTGAATTGTTGGTTTTTGTTAATTTTACCTCCCAAAAAACGGAATAGAAAGCGATCAAAAAATGTCACGTACCCAAAAATGGTACCAATAAAAATGTCAACTCGTCCCGCAAAAAACAAGTCGTCACATGACTCTGTCGGCCGAAATATGGAAAAATTATAGCTCTCAAAATATGGTGATGCAAAAACTAGATTTTGCAAAAAAAAAAGCGTCTCTTAGTGTGTGACAGCTGTCAGTCATAAAAACCCGATATAAATCTGGTATCTCTGTAATCGCACCGACCCGAAGAATAAAGTAATCTAATCAGTTATATCACACGAGGAACGGCGTAAAAAAAAAAATAAAACCAATTCTTCACCTGCTACTGATTTGTTTATTATGTCTCCCAAAGATCGCAGTAAGGCTCTGCTCACATTTATCCTGCGCTCTGCGCTGAGCACTTACGCCAGAGTTTCCGTGTAAATCTCTGAAATACGTGATTCAGACGGAACCCATGACGGAAGATTCCCTGTAATGAGGCAGATATAGGCCACTGTGAATGCCGTCTGGCCTGTGATCCCACGGTGTCATTTGTTTTAGGCGTGCATAAAAGTGCGGTTGGCCACAGTTTTGTGCACTTCTGAAAAAAAGGACACCGCTAAACAGAGGCCAGACGGAGTCCAGAGCAACTCTGCTGCCTCATTACAGTGAATGGATCCTGCAGGGGTTTCATCTGAATTACATCACTTGGAAATTTAGATGGAAACCCCGATGTAAGTGCTCAGCCTAGAGCGCCGGATGTTACGTAAAATGTTCCCAATAAAAGCTTCAACTCAGTCCTCAAAAAAAGCTAGTCCCCACTCAGGTCCGTCATCTGTTAAAAATATAAGGGACTTCCAAGTTACTGGTAGCAGAAAGGCTCTGGAAAAGCGAAATGGCCCTTGCCCCCCCAAAAGAAATTCAGAAAATTTTGTGCTCCCAAATCCAAATGCCTATTCTACAATAATTTGTTCTCCAAATGTCAAATAGCACTCCGTCCCCCCCAGATCTCGCCGTATGCTTGAGCGGTACGATACAGCCACATATGGGGTATTGCCACTTTTAGAAGAAATTGTGTGACTCATTTCGGCACCATTTTTACCCATTGCCCTGTGTGAAAATGTAAAATCTGAGGGTAAAACATTTTTTTGTGGTAAAAATATAATTATGCTTTTTTCACTGCCCAATGGTATAAATTTAAAAATTAAAAAATACTCACTACTTCCCTAGATGAATTCCTTGAGAGGTGTAGTTTACAAAATGGGGTCACTTGTGGGGGTTCCTGCAGTTTCAGCATGTCAGCGACTCTCCAAATGTGACATGGTGTCTGCAACCTATCCCAGCCAACATAGCGCTCCTTTCTCTTCCGAACCCTGCCGTACACCAAAGCAGTGGTTTTCCCCCACATATGGGGTATCTGCGTACTCAGGAGAAATTGCACAACAAATTTCATTGTGCAATTTATCCTGTTACCCTTATGATAATACAAAATTAGGGAATGAAAAACATTTTTTGTGGGAAAAATGTGAAAATTTTATTTTTATGGCTCAATATTATAAACTTCTGTGAAGCACCTGGGGGTGCAAGGTGCTCACCACACATCTAGATAAGTTCCCTAAGGGGTCTAGTTTCCAAAATGATGTCACTTGTGGGGGGTTTCCACTGTTTAGGCACATTAGGGGCCCCCCAAATGCAACATGGCGTCCGCTAATTATTCAAACAAATTTTACATTCAAAAAGTCAAATGGCGCTCCTTCCCTTTCGAACCCTGCCGTGCGCCCAAACAGTGGTTTGCCTCCACATATGGGGTATCAGCGTGTTCAGGAGAAATTGCACAACAAACTTCATGGTGCAATTTATACTATTACCCTTATGATAATGCAAAATTAACGGATGAAAAACGTTTTTGTGGGAAAAATGTGAAAATTTTATTTTTACAGCTCAATATTATAAACTTCTGTGAAGCACCTTGGGGTTCAAGGTGCTCACCACACATCTAGATAAGTTCCCTAAGGGGTCTAGTTTCCAAAATGGTGTCACTTGTGGGGGGTTTCCACTGTTTAGGAACATCAGGGGCTCCCCAAATGCAACATGGCGTCCTCTAATTATTCAAACAAATTTTACATTCAAATGGCGCTCCTTCCCTTCCGAACCCTGCCGTGCGCCCAAACAGTGGTTTTCCCTCACATATGGGGTATCATCCCGCTCAAGAGAAATTGCACAAAAAATTTTGGGGTCCATTTTTTCCTGTTACCCCTGTGAAAATAAAAAAAATTGGGTCTAAAGTAACATTTTTGTGAAAAAAGTTAAATGTTAATTTTTTTCTTCCACATTCCAAAAATTCCTGTGAAGCACCTGAAGGGTTTAATAAAGTTATTGAATGTGGTTTTGAGCACCTTGAGGGGTGCAGTTTTTAGAATGATGTCACTTTTGGGTATTTTCAGTCATAAAGACCCCTCAAAGTGACTTCAAATATGATGTGGTCCCTAAAAAAATGTTTTTGTAAATTTTGTTGGAAAAATGAGAAATCGCTGGTCAACTTTTAACCCTTATAGCTCCGTAACAAAAAAAATTTTGGTTCCAAAATTGTGCTGATGTAAAGTAAACATGTGGGAAATGTTATTTATTAACTATTTTGTGTGACATATCTCTCTGATTTAAGGGCATGAAAATTCAAAGTTTGAAAATTGCAAAATGTTCAAAATTTTCACCAAATTTCTGATTTTTTCACAAATAAACGCAAGTGATATCGAAGAAATTTTACCACTATGCTGAAGTACAATATGTCACGAAAAAACAATCTCAGAATCAGGGGGATCCGTTGAAGCGTTCCAGAGTAATTACTTCATAAATTGACAGTGGTCAGAATTGAAAAAATTGGCCTGGTCACGAAGGCAAAAACAGGCTCTGGTGCGAAGTGGTTAATAAAACCAACACATTTGAAGAAAACCTAACAGGACTACAATTTGCAATACACAATTTCATCAGTTGTAACACTATAGGGGTCATCTACTAAATAGAGTGTATAGAGAGTTAACTACAATATGTGGGATGGACGTCAGATCCGCTATAAACATGTATTAGAAGACATTTATCTGACGCAATCAATCCCACAACATTAAACCTGTCTGTGGTTTCAAGACACTTTTCACAAAAACATAAAGGGGATATCAGATCCTTCAGATATTAGGAATAGAAAAGGTTTATAAACCATTAAGAGGTGGAGATATGAAAAGAAAAATCTTAAATAGAAAGTCATATTGGATATTTAGATTACAAACTAGAGCCCCACAGGGAATGGACATCAGACAGGATTAATATTACAGTACAATTAATTGTATTTGTTTTTGATTTCCAGTGATTTTATTGAATGTCTCATGCGTGAGTTGTATTTGTGTATTCTCTTTTACTTCCATACAATACAGGGTTAAATTGTCTGAGAAGTGCTCAGTAATCAATGGACACCCAGGAAAGGGAAGGATATAAAAGTATCACAGAGACTCGCATGTTACAAATCAGGAATAAGCATTGGTTTCCTATGCGGGCACTTGGTGGTATGCCATCACAACAGTTTTATGAACTCACAATAAGGCTATGTGCCCACGTAGCAGATTTGATCCAGAGCGTTTTTGCCTCTCTCTGGCAGAAAAAAACGCATGCAGATTTACATGCTTTTTTTCTGCCAGAGAGAAGCATTTTTTCAGCGTTTTCGCATGCGTTTTTTCAAGCAGTTTTCCAAGCGATTTTGAGCATCTCTTGGAAAGTGCTTGACAAGTTGGTCACACTATATAAATCCCTGCAACCGGCATGGATTTATATATTGTGACCAAGTAATAGTTAAAAAAAAAGAATAAGAATGGTAAAAAATAAAAAAAAAAGATTATACTCACCTTCCGATGTCTTCCTGGTGTCATCTCTGCTGCGTCCGGTCTCTTGCAATGCTTGCGCTGTTGTGAAGGACCTGCGGTGACATCATTGAGTCATGTGATGGGTCACATGACTCAGTGACGTCATGGCAGGTCCTTCACAACAGCGCAAGCATTGCAAGAGACCGGACGGCGTGGACAAAACACCGGGATGACATCGGAAGGTGAGTATAATCTTTATTTTTTGTATTAAATTCTTTTATTTACAGATTCTATGGTACCTGAGTCTGGAGGAGAGTCTTCTATCCTCCAGGCCTGGGTACCATCCGCACATTAGAACGCGTCAATTACGCAAGTACAGATGCAGTCTTGCGGTATTGGCGCGTTCTAATGCAAGTCAATGGCGGCGATTACGCTGCGTGTCCGCAAAATTAATGGACATGCTGCGTATTTTTGAGCGCAGCATAAACGCTGCGGAAAAATACGCAGCATGGGCATTGAAAGTGCGGATTTGCATTGGAGACCATGGGGGAAGGTTTACCAAGTGTTTCCCAAGCGTTTACGCTGCGGAAATTCCGCAGCATAAACGCTTGAAAAACGCATCGTGGGCACACAGCCTTAATGTGAGGTTTTAACAATATAGACAATGCTGGAGAATCCATCTCTCCTCCTTGCTCTACTTGAACCTTGAAATGTCCCTGACCAGGGCGGCTCCATGCGGTGATCTTCAGACAAAGTGCATTGAATAAACAGTGAGCTGACCTCCCTCTCCATTTTACCATTATATGCATGTTTTCCCTATAGTGATGAATATTTATTTTTGCTAAAACTGTGATATTTTCACTTTAAAACTTTTTTTAAACCTTTTTTATAAACTTTTTTTAAACAGCTCTCCTTAGTGCGATCATATAACACAGAAGCCTCTGATCGCTCCGGTGATGCACTGTACTACTGTAGTGCCGTGTATTATCACTACCTGTGCAATAGTAACGTCCCCATACACATGAGATAAGTGTTGGCTGATCGGTCATTTGGCAGACGGTTATCTCTCCCGACTCCCCCATACACACAAATATTCCAGCTTTTCTGTGGTCTGTATGAGAGAGTCGCCTCCAGACTCCTCTAGCGGAGGATTATCTACAGGAAGAACAAACATTTTAGCCTCTGAAATTCAGGATCACAGATCCTTCTCTGCCCTGACATTATCTGTTGGGAGGCCCCCAAATACATTATATAGTCAACCAAACCCCCCGAAATCAGTGCTTTCATGCAGCTTTAGTCTAATGTGTCTGGGGGCGTTAAAAGGTAACTTATTGAATGCTGCCTCTGGCCCGGCCTAATAGACTTTCGTACATTGCAGGCCCAAACACCATTATTAGGCATTTAAGTATCATAGTAACTAGGCAGCCCCATACTATTGAGTACTTGGGGGAGGAAGGTCATTCAGCCGAACTCTGTCAAACCTTCTTAGATGCCATGTTTGCTTTTTGCAGGAGCAAGTGGTTAAACTGCCAGGGATTTTATTGCAGCCGCACCCATGCCATCCCTGTGGTGTACATCTATGTTCTGGTGCTCAAAAGAATTCATATAAGAACAAACACAAATGTTTAACATGTTAAAAAATGACAATGTGTCTTCTGCTTTTTGCATGTTTTTTTTTCTACAAGAATTGTTGGTGACAGTTTTCTTTTGAAACTTTTTAATATCTGCTTTTTTCTGTTTTTTTTTTCTTGTAATATAGGAAAGCCTAAGGCCAGAAGTAAACCCCATAATACACTGTACATGTAGACTTTAGTATCAAATCATTTCTGTCCACGGTGTTTGTGCAAACAAAACAGCTTTTATAAAAGCCTCACACTTCTGTGTGTGAATCAGACATGAGATCTAACTTGATAGAAGATTACAGTCCGGGGAAGACGGGAAACATTCATATAGATGGCCAGTGGTGCAGTAGTCAGTGACGGACTCTGGCCAAATATGGTTTTAGATCCGTAGTAGAAGATGTTGCCTCATCATGACGTAGTTATTTCTCATGTCACTTGTAATGAATATCTCCTGCAGTATTGCTAATTCCAATTCCATTGTCGGAAAATGGGACGAGAATTAGCGTTATGGAAGGTGTCATGAACTCACAAAGAGATGACACCGGGGAGATTACATAATCTCTCACCGTTGTCGTCACTCTGTGGGGATATGTGTATATGCCCCCGTACGGTCACTGTCAGCTTCACGATAACCCAATTATTATTGTTCGCTGCCACCACCGTCCAGATTTGAAATATAATACAGGCCTGGTAGGGTATATGGCTTCGGGGGAGGGAACGATTACAGAGCAAAAGAAACAGGACTATTACATTTTATATTTAATCCAAAAGGAAGGCAGTGTTATGAAAAATATACAAGGATTTTACAAAGGGGACAATACAGTACAGAATATACAGTTACACAATATAAACAGGATTAAAGAAGACTTACGTAATAGATCGCAGAGACAATTCCGTTTAGCTGGAGGGGGGCGCCCCACTTATTGATTTGACTGTTATCGAACAAGATCCGTTTATTATAGTCTCTATACCCCCCTGGCAATGAATACTCATCCATCCTCCTTGGATTCTTTTATGTCTAAGGGGAGACCTGCCCACACAGCACCTGGGATGACATTAAGGGGGCTGGCTCTACCATTTTTTCCGTTATGAATTTACCTTCCTTTAGAGACCACACATGACATAGTTGTCTGTTATTTTGTTACTTTTGCACCCCAGCTACCTGGAGGGACTCACAGCTACGATAAAATAAGCATATTGTTCCTTGGCTGACCCTGCCACTAAAAACATGGGTCCCATTATTAGCGGAGTTATAGAACTTACAGTATTTCATATTTCGTATCAGCTCCGGACATCCTGAAGTTTGTGTTAAACCCCTTTGAAGCCTAAATTAGTTTTCCTTCAATCTCTGCCCCTGCTGGAAGGTGTCAACCTATCCCAGGTCTGTGCTATGGGGAGATGCATTCCTATGTTAAGTGGGTCAGTAGCACCTTTTGTGCTGCATTTGTCTACAAGTGACTTCTGCTGTGTGTGTTAAATTGCATGGAAACAGTTGGTTTGGTCCAAATGGTGGATAAGGAAGAGGTGAGAGAGAAGAGGGGTTTGGGAGAAATTGTTAATATTTTCTCAATATTTCCCTGACGGTGAGTCTATGAGAAACGTATTCAGCTGCAGACTCCGAGGAAGAAACTGCTTGTTGTCTGTGGCCTTAAATATATAGGTTTTATTACTAGATGTAAAGAAAAAACGAAATACTGTCAAATAATAAATCTCCTTATATGTTTCCCCTCGTTATCTCCAATAGCACAGGATTTTTATGATGTTCCATCGGCTTATCTTCTCATTCAGGTCTCTACAATACCGGATCCTCTCAGTTCAGATCTTCTATATAACAAAATTTTCCTGATTTACCTGATATGGACAGGGAAAAGATGGCGGAGAGGATATTCCACCTCACCCTAGAGATCCTCTTCCGGATTACTGGAGAGGTGAGAGATTCTGATGACGTCACATTACATCAATCTTATCTATAGGAATAACAGACGGACAGAACTGGAGAGGTGAGGACTCTGGAAATGTCTGTAGTGAGATTTATTAATGTTTCTCTCCATAACCAGCGATTAATCACGGGGCCTCCACCTTACCTCCTGATACATGAGGACATCAATGACCAGAAGATCCTAGAACTTGCCTACAAGATGATTGAGCTTCTGACTGGAGAGGTGACACTGCTGGGAATTCTGGGACATTATACAGTAACGCTATGGAGGGATCGGGGGGATGACGGTATCATTGTATGTGTCAGGTTCCTATAAGATGTCAGGATGTTGCCGTCTATTTCTCCATGGAGGAGTGGGAGTATTTAGAAGGACACAAAGATCTGTACAGGGACTTCATGATGGAGGTTCCCAAGCCCCTCACATCACCAGGTAATAGACAGGACTAAATACACACAACCTATAATTATCTGTATGTAAAGAATGAATTCAGCCCCTGTATGTGTTTCCTCCAGATATATCCAGTAAGAGGACAACACCAGAGAGATGTCCCCATCCTCTTCTTCCACAGGACTGTAAACAAGAAGATCCCAATGTTCCTCAGGATCATCAGGTAGATGGAGAGAAGGTGTCATGAGATCTCCCCTATGATGTGTAGACGGCTGTGAAGGTCTTGTGCTCAGTCTTGTTTTATCCACCAGTATTATATGTTTTATACTTGTGTAATGAGAACGGTGGAGATGGCAGGATTAGAGCTGATCATAGATGGGACTTCTCCATCTGTCTGTGACTTTTACAAAATTTGTTTCAGGGTGAAGATCTGACCCATATTAATACTACAGAGACATATGTGAGGGGTGATGAGTGGTGTAAGGAGGAGATTCCTACATATGACTACCCAGGTGAGTAGTAACCACTAAATGCAGAGAAGTCACAGATTCTTCTCTGTCACCGGCTGTGGCTGCTTTATCGGTGGTGTAGTCTGGCCGTATAGCAATCGTGCGATCACCATTTTGCCACTAGACCACAACATTCTCCTCCGTCCGAAAATGTTCAATTTACTTTGGGAAATTGTGAAAGCCCTTTTCTATAGAACTTACAACCTGGAGGATCCACCTACCCCCTGGGATTAGGAGACGCTGACCGTTACCTGCCCAGGTCTGTAAACTACAAAGCCAAATGACAGTGTACGTAGAATGTGCTGACAAGTGAGAAAATCACTTGAAGAAAAATATTTTGATTGGCCTGTAAGAGAAAGCGGAGGGTAATGATGGTGTTGGCTTCCTAGATCCCTGATATCTTATTGGATGAATCTACCTTCTCTCCCTTCTGTGCTGCTGAATGTTCTCATATGGTCCCTACAAGACCAGGTCCAGTCTTTCCAGACTTTTTTGATCGACAACATTAAATGTGCAGTGAGGCCAAGTGTGAATTTCTGTACAATAACAACAGAGTTTCCCTTTATCCTGATTTTTCAATATCTTTTAAAACCAACTAACTTCAAACAGGATTGTGATAAACTACATAAAAAACATTACACCTGTGCCATGATATATCTCTAAGCTGTGGGTGGCTGATGGCTGTAATATACATTTATTCACGCCTGCAGGAGATGTGTTGGCTCCAGCCCTGGTTTCATGGAGTCACTCCACGTCATAAATTCCATTATGTTTTCGATCCTAAGAAATTCAGATTACTGCACAATCTCTCCTGAAATGGGGGCGATAATACTTTCTCTACTCTTCTGCTCAGGACTCATAGTAGCTCCAAAGGTCCAACATAAATGAGTGTGACTCCAGTTTAGTGTTGGATTTCTCCCTTCATGCATATGTAGTAGTTGGGGATGTTACATGTTTTTATATTCTTTCTTTTTTTACAAGTTCATTCTGTATGACAGTTTCATTGTGGTTGGATCGGCCTTCCTCACTTATGTGACGCTGTAACTCCCTGGTAGTCTTTCAAAAAGAAGGTCTCCATTGCCTCTTCCAAATGCTCGAGATCTAAATTTAAGACACCTCAGCTCTGCAGTATTATAAAAAGTTCTCTTTGAACGTCTAATATTTCTTCTTGACACTCATCTGACAGAAAATATTGTCCCTTACGATAGTTTAGATTGCCAAGAGCCACAGAGCCCCATACTCTAATTACCCCAGAGAGGTTTCACCACTAGTTACTCATTTATTACTGATGAAGACTGTTGAGTTTGATCATTTCAGTCGATGTTTTATTGTGTATAGTCACAGTTTTTGACTTCAGTAATCCTCTGATTTAACCTCTTCAGGCACCCAGTTTTCTGTTCCTAATCAGGGCCATTTTTCAAATCTGACGTTTGTCACTTTACGTGGTGATAACTTTGAAATTCTTCACAAAGGATAATAGGAAACAAATGGACCTTACAAATTATTTTTCAACTTCTTTTGAATGTGACAATACCCTATATATGGTTGTACACTACTGTCTGGGCACATGGCAGGTTAAGAAGGGAAGGAGCGACATTTAGCTATTAGGAATGCAGATTTTGCTGGAATAGTTCCCAGACACAATGTATTGGGGGCACTGTTTATGGTCACCTGGAAGCTCGAAAGATGGCCACCACGAACAGGCTTGCCTTATCTAACCCATTTATAGATTTCAAAAATTACTTTGCTCATCACCCTTTAACCCCTCTACATGGATCTGGACTAACACAGAGATCCCTAGGCTTGGGCCACGGTGTTACCTGCTGTTCTGTGGAGAGAGATAGGAAGAAGAATAGTCAGATAGCCGGGTCAGAACCAGGAGGACAGAGAAAATACTAAATCAGAAGACACAAGAGTAGTCAGTAAACGGGCCGAGGTCACAACAGGAAACAAATACACAAGCCGGGAGCTGTGCACAGAGGACTGAACCAGAGGAGAACAAGGCTGTATCTGGCAGCTCCCGGCAATATGCTCCGAGCTTTAGTAGGGTGCGGTGCTTTCCAAATGGCTGAAGCAGGGAGCAGATTACTTCAGCTGGACAGCACACACACCCATACTGCCAGACTGGATGGTACTACTGGTCCCAGGCTCCCTAATCTTAGTGGCAGTGCAGAGCCTGCACCACCCAGAGCTTCTGGTTCTAACGTCTCTTCCATCACAAGTGCCGCCTGCGGAATGAATAAGGCTTCTCCTGGTGACAGAAGGAGACGTCACACAAGTCGAAGCAGGAGGAGAAGTAGATGTCCCAGAGGAGATGGTACACACCTTTTGCAGAAGCCCTAATATAACAAAATGGCAGAAAACCAGAGCAGTAGAAATCCCCATAAAGTGACTCCATTTTGGAAATTATAACCCTCAGTGAATTAATCTATAGGAGAAGTGACTATTATGACTTCACAGTCACTTTCCAAAAATTAGCACACGGTGGAGGATGGAGAGTGAAAATTGCAAATATGCCATTTTATTACCCAACACATAGTGTCCAGATTGTGCTCCAGGAGACACACACCATCAATTAAGTGGGTTCTTCTCACTATAGTAATGCCAAATACATGGATGCTAAATGTGGTTTGGGCGCACTGCAAGGCTCAGAAGCGAGGGGGAGATCTGACTTTGGGAGAGCGGATATTGCTGGATTGGTTTATGGAAGCCATGTTGATTCTCAAGAGCCTTTGAGCCACTAATAATGTGGAAACCTCTGTTTATCCATTGACAGATGATGGACTTGAGTGGGGACTTGTTTTTTGTGAGATGAGTAGAAGTTTTTATTGGTGTCATTTTTGCCTACATAACATTTTTTGATGGCCTCTTATTCCATATTTTGGAGGCAGAATGAACAAACAGTTGGACACCACGCTCTACTGGTTCATCCTATGAGGTTTTCTATTAGACTGTGAACTGTCATTCTGTCAATAACTTGCCATTCCTACAGGCATTTTAAGTACAATTATCACAAGAATCCCATAGAAAAATAAATAAAGATTGCATACCACTTCTAAATCAATCTAAACAAACACATCTCTGGGCTACATGCTATTCCAGGAAAATGAAGATATATATGCTCAAGTTTAAAAATCAATTTTATTAGACACAAATCGAAAAAATAGAGGAATATTGAAAATATTTTAAATATTCCTCTATTTTTTAGATTTGTGTCTAATAAAATAGATTTTTAAACTTGAGCATATATCTCTTCATTTCCCTGGATTAGCATGTAGCCCAGGGATGTGTTTGTTTAGACATTTTAAGTAGAAATCTTCAAAAATATAAATTTCAGGGACATTTTATTCAAAATTAATAATTGTGTTTTTTTTCTTGGTAGATGACTGTACCAGGAGATCAGATGAACAGGAGATTTTTAAATCTGACGATCTTGAGATCCCACAAGATACAATTGAAGTGAATGCCATTACTCCAGATATACCATCATCCCTTCACAGCAAACATCAATCATCTGATCCTATGAAACAGGTCCTATCTTCTGATTCATTACCGACTACTAAGGAAAATCAAAATAAAATAAGCATTAATAAACGAACTGCTCCTAAAGCAAAGAAATCTTTTTCACGTTCAGAAAATGGAAATAGTTTTACCCTTGAAAAGTCTATTCTTAAACATCAAAAAATACACACAGCGGACAATAGATTGTTTTGTTCCAAATGTGGAAAATGTTTTAACCAGAAATCAGTTTTTGTTGATCACCAGAGAACCCACACAGGAGGGAAGCCTTTTTCATGTTCAGAATGTGGGAAATGTTTTAAACGGAAAGCGCATCTTGATAACCACCAGAGAATTCACACAGGGGAAAAGCCCTTTTCCTGTTCAGAATGTGGGAAATGTTTTAACCAGAAATCAGCTTTGGTTAACCACCAGAGAACCCACATAGGGAAGAAGCCTTTTTCATGTTCAGAATGTGAGAAATGTTTTAACCAGAAAGCGCATCTTGATAGCCACCAGAGAACCCACACAGGGGAGAAGCCCTTTTCCTGTTCAGAATGTGGGAAATGTTTTTACCAGAAATCAGCTTTAGTTAAGCACCACAGAACCCACACAGGGAAGAAGCCTTTTTCATGTTCAGAATGTGAGAAATGTTTTAACCAGAAAGCGTATCTTAAAAACCACCAGAGAACCCACATAGGGGAGAAGCCTTTTTCATGTTCAGAATGTGGGAAATGTTTTAACCGGAAAGCGCATCTTGATAGCCACCAGAGAACCCACACAGGGGAAAAGCCCTTTTCCTGTTCAGAATGTGGGAAATGTTTTAATCGTAAAATGATTCTTGATAGACACAAGAGAACTCACACAGGGGAGAGGCCTTTTTCTTGTTCAGAATGTGGGAAATGTTTTAATCATAGAATGATTCTTGAAAGTCACAAGAGAACCCACACAGGGGAGAAGCCCTTTTCCTGTTCAAAATGTGGGAAATGTTTTACAAGGAAATCAGGTTTGATTAAGCACCAGAGAACCCACACAGGGGAGAAGCCCTTTTCCTGTTCAGAATGTGGGAAATGTTTTAATCGTAAAATGATTCTTGATAGTCACAAGAGAACCCACACAGGGGAGAAGCCCTTTTCCTGTTCAGAATGTGGGAAATGTTTTAACCAAAAATCAGTTTTGGTTGCGCACCAGAGAACCCACACAGGGGAGAAGCCTTTTTTATGTTCAGAATGTGGGAAATGTTTTAATCATAAATCACATCTTAATAAACACCAGAGAACCCACACAGGGGAGAAGCCTTTTTCATGTTCAGAATGTAGAAAGTGTTTTACAGACAAATCATCTCTTGTTACACATCAGAGAACTCACACAGGGGAGAAGCCTTTTTCATGTTCAGAATGTGGGAAATGTTTTAACCATAAATCACATCTTACTAAACACCAGAGAACCCACACAGGGGAGAAGCCTTTTTCATGTTCAGAATGTAGAAAGTATTTTACAGACAAATCATCTCTTGTTACACATCAAAGAACTCACACAGGGGAGAAGCCTTTTTCATGTTCAGAATGTGGGAAATGTTTTAACCAGAAATCAGCTTTGATTAAGCACCAGAGAACTCACACAGGGGAGAAGCCTTTTTCCTATTCTTCTTTTTTTTAATGCAAGAAATTTTTATTGAGATTTTTTCATTAGTTTTTTTTTTTTTACAAAACAAGAAATCAGTACATAGAAATAATAAAATAACATACCATAGGGATCACATACATGCATCTCTCCTATATATCCTTTCAGCTTGCCCATTACCGTCTGATAACTTTCAGTTACTATTTCTTACAATTAACATTCCACATTCTTGATATCTTTTATATAACCTTAATATTGTAATAAACATTATAATCCTATACACATATAGGTGTGCTATATTACCCATACCACATGTATATTGGAATTCCTTAACATTACAATGAAACATTAGACCTCACCAATACCCCCCTTCTCCCATAAGTCAATGTCTCTCCAACAATAACCCCCTTGATGGCATTCCAGGTGTATCCAACCATAAGCCCCATATTTTCTCTAATTTATTCATTCAGTTTTGTTTTTTATATACCCCTTTTTGTAATCTGATAATATTATTTACCTTATTTTTGCATTCACTAATTTCTGGAGGTGAGGGGTTAATCCATTTGGATGCAATATGTTTCCTAGTTTTAAATAAAATACGTGAAATCCCTATTGAAATTGGGTCAAATTCCATATCATCCTCTAATATACCTAATAGGCATTTTTTGGGTCTGGTTGAATATCTATTTTATATACCCTCTTTATAATAGACAGAACTCCTTTCCAGTATTTACCTATCTCCCGGCATTCCCATAGCGTATGTAATAGGCCCGCAGCATCCATGTTACATCTTGGACATTCAGCATCAGTCCGGTATCCTATGTTACATAGGAATCTAGGCGTCTTATATTTCCTGTGTATTAATATGATCTGGGAAAATCTCTGCCCCTCATGTAAAGATAATTGGGGTACCAGTTCTAATACCGCTCTCCATTGATCCTCAGAAATTGGACCTATATCTTCCATCCATTTTTGTCTAGCTGGAGAAGGAAATATTTTTAAATAATTATCAAGAAGGACTCAGTAAATATCAGAAATACGACCCTTAGTATTTCCCTTCTCTAATACCAGCTTAACAAAAGTATTATTTTCTACCCAAAAGGGAGTCCATCTTGATTGTGCATTAAATGAATGCCGAAACTGTAGATATTTATACAATTGTTTATTTGTCAACCCAAACTCCCCCTTTAATTGATCAAAGGACTTAAGTATCCCTTCAGACAATGTTTTATATCGTATATACAGTACAGACCAAAAGTTTGGACACACCTTCTCATTAAAAGATTTTTCTGTTTTTTCATAACTATGACAATTGTACATTCACACTGAAGGCATCAAAACTATGAATTACCACATGTGGAATTAGATACTTAACAAAAGAGTGTGAAACAACTGAAAATATGTCTTATATTCTAGGTTCTTCAAAGTAGCCACCTTTTGCTTTGGTGACAGCTTTGCACACTCTTGGCATTCTCTTGATGAGCTTCAAGAGGTAGTCACCGGAAATGGTCTTCCAACAATCTTGAAGGAGTTCCCAGAGATGCTTAGCACTTGTTGGCCCTTTTGCCTTCACTCTGCGGTCCAGCTCACCCCAAACCATCTTGATTTGGTTCAGGTCTGGTGACTGTGGAGACCAGGTCATCTGGCGTAGCCCCCCATCACTCTCCTTCTTGGTCAAATAGCCCTTACACAGCCTGGAGGTGTGTTTGGGGTCATTGTCCTGTTGAAAAATTAATGATGGTCCAACTAAACGCAAAACGGATGGAATAGCATGCCGCTGTAAGATGCTGTGGTAGCCATGCTGGTTCAGTATGCCTTCAATTTTGAATAAATCCCCAACAGTGTCACCAGCAAAGCACCATCACACCTCCTCCTCCATGCTTCACGGTGGGAACCAGGCATGTAGATTCCATCCGTTCACCTTTTCTGCATCGCACAAAGACACCGTGGTTGGAACCAAAGATCTCAAATTTGGACTCATCAGACCAAAGCACAGTTTTCCACTGGTCTGATGTCCATTCCTTGTGTTCTTTAGCCCAAACAAGTCTCTTCTGCTTGTTGCCTGTCCTTAGCAGTGGTTTCCTAGCAGCTATTTTACCATGAATGCCTGCTGCACAAAGTCTCCTCTTAACAGTTGTTGTAGAGATGTGTCTGCTGCTAGAACTCTGTGTGGCATTGACCTGATCTCTAATCTGAGCTGCTGTTAACCTGTGATTTCTGAGGCTGGTGATTTAGATAAACTTATCCTCAGAAGCAGAGGTGAGTCTTGGTCTTCCTTTCCTGGGACGGTCCTCATGTGAGCCAGTTTCTTTGTAGCGCTTGATGGTTTTTGCAGCTGCACTTGGGGACACTTTCAAAGTTTGCCCAATTTTTCCGACTGACTGACCTTCATTTCTTAAAGTAATGATGGCCACTCGTTTTTCTTTACTTAGCTGCTTTTTTCTTGCCATAATACAAATTCTAACAGTCTATTCGGTAGGACTATCAGCTGTGTATCCACCAGACTTCTGCACAAAACAACTGATGGTCCCAACCCCATTTATAAGGCAAGAAATCCCACTTATTAAACCTGTCAGGGCACACCTGTGAAGTGAAAACCATTTCCGGTGACTACCTCTTGAAGCTCATCAAGAGAATGCCAAGAGTGTGCAAAGCAGTCATCAAAGCAAAAGGTGGCTACTTTGAAGAACCTAGAATATAAGACATATTTTCAGTTGTTTCACACTTTTTTGTTAAGTATATAATTCCACATGTGTTAATTCATAGTTTTGATGCCTTCAGTGTGAATGTATAATTTTCATAGTCCTGAAAATACAGAAAAATCTTTAAATGAGAAGGTGTGTCCAAACTTTTGGTCTGTACTGTATGTTATATATGTTTTATATTGTATAAATTTCTTTATCCACCCAACTTCGGAATCCCTCTAATTTATAGAACTCTTCATATTTATAATTAAAGCATATAGATGTAGATTCATTGCTGTCTCCTATTTCCATTATATCTTTACCCCTATCCCAGACCTCGTAGAGTAGAGCAAGTGTAGGGTATATTGATTTCTTGTGTGCGAGGTCATTCAGTTCCACTATATGAATAGGAATATTCCAAGATGTTCCTGAAGTAATTAACCGCTTAATACTATTTGGGTTTGCAGCGCTATGACACCCACCCAAATGTTACAATTGCGCTGCCATATAATACAGTGGGGCAAGAAAGTATTTAGTCAGCCACCAATTGTGCAAGTTCTCCCACTTAAAAAGATGAGAGAGGCCTGTAATTGACATCATAGGTCGACCTCAACTATAAGAGACAAAATGAGAAAACAAATCCTGAAAATCACATTGTCTGATTTGGAAAGAATTTTTTTTCAAATTTTGGTGGAAAATAAGTATTTGGTCAATTACAAAAGTTCATCTCAATACTTTGTTATATATCCTTTGTTGGCGATGACAGAGGTCAAACGTTTTCTGTAAGTCTTCACAAGGTTGGCACACACTGTTGCTTGTATGTTGGCCCATTCCCCCATGCAGATCTCTAGAGCAGTGATGTTTTGGGGCTGTCGCTGGGCAACACAGACTTTCAACTCCCTCCAAAGGTTTTCTAAAGGGTTTTGATCTGGAGACTGGCTAGGCCACTCCAGGACCTTGAAATGCTTCTTACGAAGCCACTCCTTTGTTGCCCTGGCAGTGTGCTTGGGATCATTGTCATGCTGAAAGACCCAGCCACGTTTCACCTTCAATGCCCTTGCTGATGTAAGGAAGTTTGCTCTCAAAATCTCACGATACATGAGCCCATTCATTCTTTCATGTACACGGATCAGTCGTCCTGGTCCCTTGGCAGAGAAACAGCCCCAAAGCATGATGTTGCCACCCCCATGCTTCACAGTAGGTATGGTGTTCTTTGGATGCAACTCAGCATTCTTTCTCCTCCAAACACGACGAGTTGTGTTTCTACCAAACAGTTCTACTTTGGTTTCATCTGACCATATGACATTCTCCCAATACTCTTCTGGATCATCCAAATGCTCTTTGGCAAACTTCAGACAGGCCCAGACATGTAATGGCTTAAGCAGGGGGACACGTCTGGCACTGCAGCATCTGAGTCCCTGGCGGCTTAGTGTGTTACTGATGGTAGCCTGTGTAACGTTGGTCCCAGCTCTCTGCAGGTCATTCACTAGGTCCCCCTGTGTTGTTCTGGGATTTTTACTCACTGTTCTTGAGATCATTTTGACCCCACGGGGTGAGATCTCGTGTGGAGCCCCAGATTGAGGGAGATTATCAGTGGTTTTGTATGTCTTCCATTTTCTAATTATTGCTCGCACAGTTGATTTTTTTCACACCAAGCTGCTTGCCTAGTGCATATTCTGTCTTCCCAGCCTGGTGCAGGGCTACAATTTTGTTTCTGGTGTCCTTCGACAGCTCTTTGGTCTTCACCATAGTGGAGTTTGGAATGTGACTGTTTGAGGTTGCGGACAGGTGTCTTTTATACTGATAGCAAGTTCAAACATGTGCCAGTACTACAGGTAATGAGTGGAGGACAGAGGAGCCTCTTACATAAGAAGTTACAGGTATGTGAGAGCCAGAAATCTTGCTTGTTTGTAATTGACCAAATACTTATTTTCCACCAAAATTAAAAAAAAAAATTCTTTCCAAATCAGACAATGTGATTTTCAGGATTTGTTTTCTCATTTTGTCTCATAGTTGAGGTCTACCTATGATGTCAATTACAGGCCTCTCTCATCTTTTTAAGTGGGAGAACTTGCACAATTGATGGCTGACTAAATACTTTTTTTCCCCACTGTATATTAGTGCATTAGGAATCGCCAAAACACCAGATTCCTTGTCACTTTGTAGATATTCACATTTTATCCTAGACGATTTCTTTTTCATATAAGAGAACGAAACTTGCTATGAATTTTCTGAAAATGGGAATTATGGATCCAAATAGGGGCATTATGCAGAATGTATAAGAGTTGGGGCATCAATATAATTTTTAATAAGTTCCCTCTTCCTACAGCTGATAATGGTAATCTCCACCACGCATCGATTTTCTTTTTAATCTTTTCCAGAAGAAGATATAGATTCAGTGCAATGTAATCCGGAGATCTTTTTGTTATACTTATACTCGGTATTAGAATTTCTCCACCATTTGTATTCGTGTATGTTCTAATATGCTGGAATTAGGGATATCATCAAATGGTAGAATAACCGACTTATCCCAATTAATGGACAGGCCTGACCATTCACCAAACTCTCCAATAATATTCAGAATAGGATCAATAGTCTTCTGGATATCACCTACTGTACATGTATAACTGTTTGTGTATTATACAATCACTGTATTTTACGTAGTGTGGGCCCCCGCTTCTGCAGTGCCACCATGTAACCAATTGCTGCTGAAATAAAGGTTTTTGACTGACCTCATGATTGGTGTTTCTGCTTTGGGTTTCTGATTATTCCCAAATGATCTGCCATTCATATCCTAGTATAGATATGTCACCATCTTATTGGTACTAGACAATTGTCTGATACGTAGATACTTTCCTTTGGTTTGATATATATTATTTGCTTCGTTCAATTTTTGTTTTTAATGTGTTAACCCCTTTACCCCCGAACGTGGTTTGCTCGTTAATGACCAGGCCAATTTTTACAATTCTGACCACTGTCACTTTATGATGTAATAACTTTGGAACGCTTCAATGGATCCCCCTGATTCTGAGATTATTTTTTGTGACATATTGTACTTCATGATAGTGGTAAAATTTCGATGTGACTTGCATTACTTTGTGAAAAAATCAGAAATTTGGCGAAATTTGAATTTTCAGGCCCTTAAATCAGAGATTTATGTCACACAAAATAGTTAATAAATAACAATTCCCACATAAAACACACGTCACCCACTATAGGCAATACTAAGGGGTGTAATGGAGTCTAGACACAATGAAATTTAAAAAATTACAGTTTTTATTAAGTCATATATTAAAAGAAAAAAGTTTTTTTTCCATAGAACAAAACAATGATTAAAAAGTTAAGAAGGAAAATTTTCAGCTGTCCAGGATTATGTATATGGGACTCAATCCAAAGGCTCTTGTAGGATCGAGGGTAGGGTTAAGATATTTATTCCCTCAATGAATATATAGATATCAGCAATCCAGCTTTTAATGCTTACTGGCCAGAGGGTATAAAGTACAAATGCCCTATAAAGTGTCAGTGCCAGCAGCATGGGCATGTTACCCTAATAGATATACAGATATCAACAATCCAGTTTTTTGATACATGATGACCAGAGTGTATAAAGTGCAAATGTCCTATAAAGTGTCAGTGCAGCAGCATGGGCTTATTGCCTCAATATAGCTATATCAAAGGGACATTCAGATAATAATATTGTGGTGAGACCCAACCACTATATCCCCAGTTGTCATAATGTCAATTACTTACAGCCAGAGGAGAGAGAAAGTGACCCAGTGATCCTGGTGCTGCACCCCGACGACGCTGTTTCGCCATGCTTCTTCCAGGGGGGGTTAACCACTATAGCTTAACTGGCTCCTTAAATAGTACCCGTGCCCTATCAAATCGCACTGATATGTACATGTGATGCTCGGTGTATTGGGCGCATGAACGCCGTCTGGCATCTCGTAACTACAGAAGAGACTTGGAACGCAAGCGTGGAATGCTTCGCCCTCCTAGGTGCGCCTGACCGGAAGTCCACGAGCGCCGCCGGCTGCGCATGGGCACCCACCGAGCGTGAACCAGGAGATGGGGAATGAGCGATGCGCCCAGTAGCGGAGTACAAAAGAGGCGGGGCTAGTAAGGTCAGAAAACGAAACAGTCTTCATCCTATTCCCAATGAAAGGGAAGAGATTGGTCTCTACCCTATTTTCTCTTCTGTTTTCAGTCCATATGTTTATGTATATAAATATATATATGTATATGTGTATATATGTCTTTTAGCTACAGCAATGTAACCTATGATTAAGAACCCCTGTTTGGTTGGAAACGCGTAAGGTCTGCCTTACATATGGCGCTTTTTTAATGGAACTAATAAAATGGACGTTTTAACTTCACATCTCTTGTGATGGATACGGAGAAGGTGCTGGAGTTTACTTCTAGTATGTGATACTGTGCGGGCGCCATATTGCTGCAGGCAATTTTGTTTTTCCTCCAACAATATGGCACCGCCGGCCACGCTTGCGCAATGGCATCTATCGGCAAATGAGAGACGCTATTGCGCATGCGCGGGCGTAGGCGCCATTTTCATGCATATAAATGTCAGACTTAGATATACCCAATTGCATATGCATTATTTAAAATAGGGGGCAGGTCACTGAACGCACAGTGACCTATCAGAAAGCAGACAAATGAATACACAAGCAGATCACCAAGATAAAGCCCCTCCCCAAATGCCCGCCCCAGAGCACGAGCATATCATTATCTCAGAAATGACTATAAAGATTACACAAGAACCACTGGATGGATTTCATCAACAAAGGTATCATGTCAATCAGTGTAATGTCGCCCACCTGACAGTGTATGTACTTTAGTTTGCACAATCCTGCGCTTTAAGTGAGGCAGCCACACATAGAACTAATCATATATAAATACAGACGTATAAACCTGCTGCCAATCTATTGTGAGTATATGTGATCTCATATTAGCTATGGAGCGATGATAAACCCTTAAGTACAATATGTGACTCCATATTATTGTACATTAGCTTAAATAATTTCAATTTCAGCTAAATAAAATGCCAAATTTGGTATTGATTTATTATTTTTAATGCATGCTACATCAATTTGATTGAAATACTCAGTGACTGTGTGTAGAAGCATAAGGAGGAGCACAATTACGATAATATAGTACATTTTTATATATTTTCAGGTTTTTTTGTGTTTTATAAGAATTCTTAGTGACGACATTTACTCACTATATGGCATCAAAATACACAAGACCGGTAATCTAACAATAGACCGCAATGCATACAGAACAGAGGTTTAGACAATGATTCAAAATCAGCGAGATAAGAAAAACCTATTAGAAGAACATGTGTGGAAGCCGCACGCTAACAATCGCTGGGTATCTAAGGTGGAGACAAGCTGGCGTGTCAGCCATATGCTGCGGAAGGAGAACAGATCATTCGGGGGGAGACAGACTTGTCACAGCGGGGATTTACAGGCCGTCTTTTCAGTAAACTTGCATACAGCCCCCATAAAGAACTTTTCCATAGGTGAAGACCCGAGGCCGCAGTGTCTCAAGGCAGGTGGAGAGACTAATGGAGGCTCTAATCCTGGTGATCAAGAGATGGAGAAACAGCAAATGCTGATAAGAAGTGTGAGAGGAAGAGGAGGGTGCAGATGGAGATGTAATAGAAAAGCATGGTGTCCCTTCTCAGATTTACACCATGCGGTACCCCAGTGTTTCGCTGACAGACCACCATCCTCTCTGGTTCTCAGTATCTTCTCCGTATCACCACCTCTAAGGGGTTTATGTGTTTTATCAATTGCATAAATGATTAATGTGCCGAGATGACTTTGATGTTCCTGTATAAAATGTTTGGAGATTTGTGATATGTTTCTCTTTGCACCTTAGTTCTCGATATCATTAATATGTTCTCTGATTCCAGCCTGTAACCGGCGTTTTGTGCTGCCGACATATTGTAGATTGCCGGCCGTGCGTCCATCTTGTATATTACACTGCTCATGTTGCAATTAAGAAACGTTTTGATCTAATCGGTGTTTTTGTTACTTGAGTCAGTAACATTCTGACATTTGTGGGAGTATTTGCATGTTTTGCCGGATGTTGTTCCACACTTGAAAAAACCCTTTAAGTGTAGAAAACTAGAGGAAGCAGCTTGTGTAGTTGTCAAAAAAACTAAGAGGCTCGATCCAAACATGGTGCTTTTCTGGATACTACTCTGCACCCACCTTTGATTATTTTAGCTATATCTGGGTCCTCCTTCAAAATGGATAAATTATTATAATTGATTCTTTTAATTGTGAAAACTGACTGCTGTACACTGTGTGCAGAATTATTAGGCAAATTAGTATTTTGATCACTTCGATACTTTTTATACATGTTGTCCTACTCCAAGCTGCATAGGCTTGAGAGCCAACTAACAATTAAGTAAATCTGGTGATGTGCATCTCTGTAATGAGGAGGGGTGTTGACTAATGACATCAACACCCTATATAAGGTGTGCTTAATTATTAGGCAACTTCTTTTCCTTTGGCAAAATGGGTCAGAAGAGAGATTTGACGGGCTCTGAAAAGTCCAAAATTGTGTGATGTCTTGCAGAGGGATGCAGCAGTCTTGAAATTTCCAAATTTTTGAAGCGTGATCACTGAACAATCAAGCGTTTCATGGCAAATATCCCACAGGGTCGCAAGAAGTGTGTTGGCCAAAAAAGGCGCAAAATAACTGCCCATGAATTGAGGAAGCTGCCAAGATGCCATTCGCCCCCAGTTTTGCCATATTTCAGAGCTGCAATGTTACTGGAGTATCAAAAAGCACAAGGTGTGCGATACTCAGGGACATGGACAAGGTAAGGAAGGCTGAAAAACGACCACCTTTGAACAAGAAACATAAGATAAAACGTCAAGAATGGGCCAAGAAATATTTTAAGACTGATTTTTCAAAGGTTTTATGGACTGATGAAATGAGAGTGACTCTTGATGGGCCAGATGTATGGGCCAGAGGCTGGATCAGTAAAGGGCAGAGAGCTCCACTCCGACTCAGACGCCAGCAAGGTGGAGGTGGGGTACTGGTATGGGCTGGTATCATCAAAGATGAACTTGTGGGACCTTTTCGGGTTGAGGATGGAGGGAAGCTCAACTCCCAGACCTACTGCCAGTTTCTGGAAGACAACTTCTTCAAGCAATGGTACAGGAAGAAGTTGGTATCGTTCAAGAAAAACATGATTTTCATGCAGGACAATGCTCCATCACATGCATCCAACTACTCCACAGTGTGGCTGGCCAGTAAAGGTCTAAAAGAAGAAAAAATAATGACATGGGCCCCCTTGTTCACCTGATCTGAACCCCATAGAGAACCTGTGGTCCATCATAAAATGTGAGATCTACAGGGAGGGAAAACAGTACACATCTGGGAACAGTGTCTGGGAGGCTGTGGTGGCTGCTGTACGCAATGTTGATCGAAAACAGATCAAGCAACTGACAATCTATGGATGGAGGCTGCTGAGTGTCATCATAAAGAAAGGTGGCTATACTGATCACTATTTTTTTGGGTTTTTGTTTTTGCATGTCAGAAATGTTTATTTCTAAATTTTGTGCACTGATATTGGTTTACCTGGTGAAAATAAAGAAGTGAGATGGGATTATATTTGGTTTTTATTAAGTTGCCTAATAATTCTGCACAGTAATAGTTACCTGCACAAACAGATATCCTCCTAAGGTAGCCAAATCTTAAAAAAAAACACTCCAACTTCCAAAAATATTAAGCTTTGATATTTATGAGTCTTTTGGGTTGATTGAGAACATAGTTGTTGATCAATAATAAAAATAATCCTCTAAAATACAACTTGCCTAATAATTCTGCACACAGTGTATTGCAGGACAAGTGTAGCGGGGACGTCCTTTTGATCGAATTGATTAGATTTGTGTTTGAACCGGGTTTTGTCCTCAACTATTTTTTCGGCTCTATTTAGCCTCCAATTGCTATAACCTCTCGGATTGTATATTTCTGATATTTCTTCTCTTATATAGCCACTTTCCATGCTACAATTACGTTTTGCCCGGATCATCTCCCCTACAGGTACACCTCTAGTTGTATGTTTTGGTTGATGACTCTTTGCATGCAGGATTGTATTACCTGCTATACTTTTTCTGAAAGTTGAGGTGATCATAGTTTTAGAGGGAATGCCAACCAGATTTACTTTCCAATCATTTTTATTGAATTTTATCATAATACGAACACGAACGCAAACAAGGTTCGGAAAGGGGAAAGGGAATGAGGAAAGGGGGAAGGGAATGGGAATGAGGAAGGAGGGTGAACAAGTGATTTAGCACAATTTATCCAAAACAAAACAAATTAAAGGAAAGATACAACTTACAATGGAGGAATGCAAGTCAATTTGTGTTTTCTATAACAATAACAAAGCATAAACTCTGAAAAAGACAGAAGAAACCTCTGCAGGAAGCTTTTAAGTATGAAGAAATATAGGATTTCTGTGAACTTCTCTTAGTCAGGGAATTTTTTAGACCATAAGGACCGTTTTTTTGAATTCCTTGTTGAACCATTAATGCTTGATGCGTATCTTATCTCGTATGATTTGTGAAGTGAAATCCTGCCTAATATTTCAAAGAAACGGGGGAGTTCTGTTTTTTTTCCTATTAAATGCAATGGAGTTTTTAATTACCAAACAAATATGAATGATGAGAAATCTGGTTTGTGAAGTCAAAGATTCCAATTCTAGAGATAGAAGGGCTTTTTAGGGTGTAGACTGTTAATTAATTTTGACGTTTGTGCCCAGATTTTCCTGATTTTTGGGCATTCCCAGAAAATATGAAGCAGATCTCCATGCTGTCCACAGTTCCTCCAGCATAGAGGAGCGTTGTTAGGGTCAATATGTGAGAGTCTTGAGGGAGTATAATACCAATGTGATAAGATTTTATTAAAATCCCTCATGCAGCCCCATGCAAATATTTGAGGCCTATGATGAGCATAGGGCATTTTCCCACATTTCTAGTGTAAAAGATACGCTGAGGTCCGCTTCCCACCTTTTCATAAATGTAGTTTTAGTTGACAGGTCATCCTTGTTGAAGCAACTATAAATGTACTTCAAACTCCAAAAAATGTTGTGGTTTATGTTGCAGAGTAGATTCGTTGAAGCTTCTGATAATGATCTTTTATTAGAGAGAAATAGCATAATCAGATCTTTTGTCATTGAGTAATAAAGGAAATCACTTGATGCCAATTTAAATTTAGATTTAAGTTCTATGAAGGGGATAAAGTTAGTACCGTCATAAATGTCTTTAATTTTGTTTATACCGATGGATGACCAATGTGGGGGGAACGGGTGTTTATATATTGCTGCGATAAGCGAAAGAGGGAAGTTCGTAGAGTTGTTAGAATTATTTTTATTTCTTTTAAGATTAGAAAGCTTTTCCCAGGCGAACAAAGCTGCTTGGAAAATAGGGTGAGATGAAACGATTGAGATTTCTTAATGCCAACCAGATTTAAATCTAAAAAATCTGTGTGTGTCCATTCTTGATGGAAAGTAAACCTTAAGTTAAATGGTTGCAATTGAAATAATCAAATTTTGTACAGCAGATACATCAGAATTCCATATGATGATCACATCATCGATGTATCTGCCGCACCACCATATATAGTCTCTATATGGATTGTCCACGCTGTACACATACGCCTCCTCCCACCAGCTCATAACTAAGTTTGCTAAATAGGGGGAGTATTTTGCCCCCATTGAAACTCCATTGATTTACATGAAATATGTTTCATTAAACAAAAAATATTTTTTTTTATGAGCAAATGTACAACATCCAAAACAAATAATTGTAAATCTGCTGAGAAATTACTGTGTTTTTTCATGTGAAAAGTGAAAATTTAGAGCATGAAGAGCTATTTTGTGGGGGATCGATGTATACAGTGAGACCACATCTGAGACTATCCAAGAAAAATTTGTTTGCCGTGTGATTCCACTCATGGCCTGCAACATGTCATTACTATCCTGAAGGAAACCAGGTGCCCTCTGGACGAGGGGCTGGAAGAGCCGGTCAACCCACTTCCCCAGAGAGCCAATGCCAGACACGATTGGTCTCATGGGGGAAGGATTTATTTCTTTGTGGGTTTTGGGCAGAGCATACAATATTGGCATGACAGGATTTTCTATTTTGAGATACTCCATTTCTTTCTTTGAAAAAAACCCTAAACTGAAACCTTGTTCCAACAAAGTAAAAAGTTTAGTTTTAACAGACTGAGTTGGATTACCTGATAAACGCCTGTACACATTATTGTCAAACAGCATATCTTCAACCCAGTTCACATAATCCTTTTATCCGTGACAACCACTGATCCTCCTCTCTGAGGTTTTGATAAGTTGTTCTTGGTTCTGAGTTGTTGTAAGGCGCACTGTAAACTGGGTTGGATATTGCTGGTATAAATTCATCCATCTTGGAATTTTTCAGAAAGCGTCTTCAGCTCTGATTCTTTTGTTTTGTAATTGATCCATAGCTGGTTTTGCGTTTTTGTACTGGATATAAATTTGGATTTGGTACACTGATGACATCTTGATGAGATCATCAGCAGTTCTGTTATGAGTATTTTCTTTTTCCAAATCCTGCAAGCAGAACAGTGAAAGTTGCTCCGTTAAGCGTAGTGACCTGAAGGCGTTTTCTGGATTCAATTCACCACAATGTGCATTAATTCGATCATTGTCAGAATGCTTTCTAAGAGGGATATTCCTGATGAATTTGTTGACATCACAATTGTGTACAAAAAAGATTGAAATTGTAAGTGGGTACAAAGTTCTCACCATATGACGAGTCTGTGTCGGTCGTCAGTTGAGGCTGTAGTAGATAAGTTACAGGGAATCTGTCACCCCTGGCACTTATCTGACCTCTAATATGGGCATACAGGTGATATAAGTGTAAATCTACACCTACCTGTATATCCCATATAGAGGTCTTGTTGCTATGAAATGTATTTTTTTTATTCCTACAAGTTTGATGCGTTCCTGTCCCCAGGCCCGCAAGAAATCCCGCCTCCTGCGTGAATTACAATGTTTCCCCCCTCCCCTGCACGTCAGTGCCTTGTGACGTGCTGTTGCCGCGGCCAAATCCCGCGCCTGCGCACTTCTCCTTTTACCCAAGGCGCACTTCTTCCTGCCGTCTATGTTCATTGGACTGGAAGAATCTTGTGCGCAGGCGCCAGGAAGTCAGAGCGATACCAAATATGTGTCGTTTATTTTATTTTTTTTTCATAATATTAATTTATAAGTACAATATATATTTTTATTTTTTAAAAAAATATTTTTTCAACTTTTTTTTTAACTTCTTTACTTTGTCCCACTGTAGGACTTTCACTTTCTACAGTCTGATCGCAGTTACCTATAATATAACCGGGGATGCATGTCTCTGTCTGAAGCCTCGATAGACTGCGCATGCGTGACGCGCAGTCTGGCTCCAGACAGAAGCATGCATGGAGTCGTTACAGGTAAGAGTATATGGCGCCGGAGATCGCGGTATGCGTAGAAACTGAATGCGTACCGCGATCTCAGACGCTATACTTACATACTTACCTGACCGTGAGGAGCGTTGCCGTGGCGCCTCTCTTTGCCGTAGACCGGGGCAGGAGTGAGGCGTCGGATAAGCGCATGCGCATAGCGTTATCCGGCGCCATTTTACTGAAGACACATTTGCAGTGTGTCTTCATAAAAATGACGCCAGACAGTGCGGTGCTCCGGCGCCGCACTCCTCCCCCGGCCTCCAGCAGAACAGGACGCAGCAGCGCTGAAGCACAGAGAAGAAAGGTGAGTAGAACTGTTTATTTTTTTTGTATGTGTGTACAGTGTGAAAGGGATGAGGTGGCCACACATACCAGGATTGTGGGGTGAGGGGTACCACACATACCAGGATTGGGGATGAGGGGTGCCACGCATACCAGGATTGGGGATGAGGGGTGCCACGCATACCAGGATTGGGGATGAGGGGTGCCAAGCATATCAGGATTGGGGATGAGGGGTGCCAAGCATATCAGGATTGGGGATGAGGGGTTCCATGCATACCAGGATTGGGGATGAGGGGTGCCAAGCATACCGGGATTGGGCATGAGGGGTGCCATGCATACCGGGATTGGGCATGAGGGGTGCCATGCATACTGGGATTGGGCATGAGGGGTGCCATGCATACTGGGATTGGGCATGAGGGGTGCCATGCATACCGGGATTGGGGATGAGGGGTGCCATGCATACCGGGATTGGGGATGAGAGGGGCCATGCATACCAGGATAGGGATGAGGAGTGCCATGCATACCAGGATTTGGATGAGGGGCCATGCATACCAGGTTTGGGATGAGGGGTGCCATGCATACCAGGATGTGGGTGAGGGGTGCCATGCATACCAGGATAGGGATGAGGGATGGGGTACCATGCATACCAGGATAGGGATGAGAAGTACCACACATACCAGGATTGGGGATGAGAGGTGCCACGCATACCAGGATTGGGGATGAAGGGTGCCACGTATACCAGGATTGGGGGTGAGGGATGCCATGCATACCAGGATTGGGGGTGAGGGATGCCATGCATACCAGGATTGGGGGTGAGAGGTGCCATGTATACCAGGATTGGGGGTGAGGGGTGCCATGCATACCAGGATTGGGGGTGAGGGGTGCCATGCATCCCAGGATTGGGGGTGAGGGGTGCCATGCATCCCAGGATGGGGATGAGGGGTGCCATTCATACCAGGATTGGGGGTGAGGGGTGCCATGCATCCCAGGATGGGGATGAGGGGTGCCATGCATACCAGGATAGGATGGTGGGGACAGGATGGGGGCAGCACAAATACCAGGAGGGGAGCAGCACATACCAGCATGGGAGACCATATACCAATAAAAATGCTCGCCACCTGGGCGTAGAATGGGTTCAATAGCTAGTAAGATATAGCAGTGGAGGATCACTGTTATACCTTGTAACCTGTCAGCCCTGCAGACACAAGCTAGTTTGACCATGCACTATGCATGATCAAACTAGCTTACAAGTATCTGATCACCCGGATGTTGTCATGACGAAATCGGGTCACCATGGCAACGATCGAGACCCCGCGATGACATCACGGTGTCTCCAATCCAAGGTAAGAAGGGCTGTTTTTCCTCTCCCTTCTCCCGAAGTGCTACGATCTACTTCAGTCACAGCATTTCGTGGTTTAATGTGCTGGGAACAGTGCGGGACCACTCTTGGCACTGAGTACCAGGTGTCAGCTGTCAGAATCAGTTGACACCCGACGGCAATGATGTCCGCACAGCCTCTGTGCGGGTGCAATCGCCTGTACAGAATAGTATGTATCTGGTCCATAAGGCCCAGGGCACAGGGACGTATTATTACTGACCACGTCATAAAGGGTTTGATGACATCACAGTGTCCTATTGAAGCTTCCTGAGATGGTATTTCTGTGCCTTTTTGTTTCGGTTGGTGTTTCCTTTCCTCCTGTGCTGTTTTTTCTTGTTTGTTTCTCTTGTAATAGGAGTTTTTTGGCTCCTGAATAGACTCCAGGTCGGAGTCCTCTGTTGCTCCAGCTGAGGTATCTGGCTCAGAGGAACTAAAGGTGACCTCGTTAGTTGTACGATGCATATTGGGACCATATTTATGGTTTCTGAGGATGGATCTAGGGGATTTGCCGGTTTTGTCCCACATTCCCCACTCATAAACTTGATCTGTGGATTAATTATGGGAATCATGTTATAGTTTTCGTTGTATAATTTCCATGATTTTCTCTTCTGCTTTGCTAATTTTAGCATTGCTTTTATTAATGAAATCTTCAAAGTGGTATTTTATCCCAAAGTCTTTCTTCCAGTGATAATCCCAATAAATTCTTTCAGCAATCCTGGCTTGATCTGACCGGCTGTTATAAATGTGGAGCGCACCGCTGCAAGGCTTGTGACTACGCCCAGAAATCTAAATCATTTATCCTCTTAGCGCCCGAGACAATTTTCACCTTAATGACCAGGCAGAGTTTTTGAAATCTGAACAGTGTCACTTTACGTGGTAATAACTCTGGAACCTCTCAGCGGATCCCAGTGAATCTGAGTTTTTCGTGACACATTTTACTTTATGTTAATGGTAAATTTAAGTCCATATTTTTTGCATTTATTTGTGAAAATATCCGAATTTGAGACAATTTTGAAAATGTTCCAACTTTCAATTTTTATATCCTTAAACCACTTAGTCCTGCTGTACTAAATAATTAATAGACAACATTTCCCATATGTCTACTTTACATCTGCATCATTTTTCAAATGTCATTTTATTTTGTTGGGATATTAGAAGGGTTAAAGGTTTAGCAGCAATTTCTAATATTTTCAAGAAATTTCCAAAACCTGTATCTTTAAGGATTTATTTAGATATAAATGGACTTTGAGGGGCTTATTTATCTGAAACTCCCCGAAAGTGATACCATTTTAAAAACCACACCCCTCAAATGCTTCAAAATTGCTGTCAGGAAACTTTTTTAACCCTTCAGGTGCTACACAGGATTTAATGCAAAGTGGAATTAAAAACTATAAATTTAAATCTTGCTTCTAAAATGTTGCTTTAGCCCCACTTTTTCACTTTACAGGGGATAGCATGATAAAATGGACCCCAAAGTTTGTTATTCAGTTTCTTCTAAACGCACTGATACCCCCATATGTGGTCAGAAACCTCTGTTTGGAAGGGAAGGAGCCCTATTTGAATTTTGGAACACAAATTTGGGTGAAATAAATTGTGGGCATCATGTCGAATTTGCAGGGCGCCCAAAGAGCAGAAACCCCCCACAAGCACAAGTTACCCCATTTTGGAGACTACACACCTCAAGGATTTTATCCAGGGGTATAGTGAGAATTTTGAACCCACAGGTACTACACAGAATTTGATAACATTAGGCCGTCATATTGAAAATTTTCATTTCTTTCACAAAAATGTTATTTTAGCCCCAAATTTATAATTTTCACAATGGATATTAGGAGAAAACGGACCCCATAATTTGTAACTCGATTTCTACTGAACACGATGATACCCTATATGGGGTAAAAAACGTCTGTTTGGGCACATGGCTGGGCTAGAACAGGAAAGCAAACTATTTGTCTGGAATAAATTGAGAATGCCATGTCGCATTTGTAGAGCCCCCGACATGTGAGAACAACAGAAACCCCCCCACAAGAGACCCCTCAATGAATTCATCTACGAGTGCACTGACCATTTTTAACCTGCAAGTGATTTATGAAACTTTACAACATTTAGATGTGAGAACAAAAAACAAAAATGTTTCCACTAAAATACTGTTTTAGCACCAAATTTATAACTTACATGAGGCGTAATGGGGGAAACTGGACCCTACAATTTCTCCCGAATGTGGCAGTACCCCATATGTGGTTGTACACTTCTGTTTGAGCACACAGCAGGGATCGGATGGGAAGGAGTGCTACTTGGCTTTTAACCCCTTTCTGACATTGTCAGTAGTGTTGATCAAACATGTATTGTTAACCCTTTTGGCGAGCAGGCTCGGGTACTCGCCAAGTATTTGCGGTGTGTTCTGCATCTTTGTAAGTGGCGCCGCAGCTGCATGTGTCTCGGTTGTTAAACAGCTGTGACACATGCAGAGATTTCCTGTTTGTTCGGCAATCCCTGCATGTGTCACAGCTGTTTATCAGCCGAGACACATGCAGCTGCGTGTGCAATAATACGTCCGTGTGCCTTAAGCCTTATGGACCAGGTACGTATTATTACGACATGGCGATCAGGCCCGCACATAGGCTGTGAGGGAGCGATCGCAGCCAGGTGTCAGCTGATTCTGCCCGCACTGCTCCTGGCACTTTAACCCCCTAAATGCTGTGATCGGTGCCCGTCTGCTCTTGGATCGGAGATCCCGCACCATCAGCGCAGGGTCCCGATAGTTGCCATGGTGACCCGATGTCATGATGACATCCGGGTCACCAGACACCAGCAAGTTAGTTTGATCATGCGCAGTGCATGATCAAAGTAACGTGCCTGCAGAGCTGACAGGTTATAATATATAACAGTGATCCTGCACTGCTATACATTATAGCTGCGATCAGACAGCAGAAAGTGAAAGTCCCATAGTGGGACTAAGTAAAAAAGTGAAAAAAAAGGTAAAAAAAAGAAAAAAAAAAGTTGTAAAAATTATAAAAAAAAAAAATATTTTTATATATGTATATGTGTGATACATACACACTGTACCTATGAAAAACAAAAACAAAGATAAAACAATAAAAGTAAGCATATTTGGTATCGCCACGTCCAGAACGACCTGACCTATAAAACTGTCTCACTAGTTAATCCTTTTAGTAAACACGGTAAAAATAAAAAACAAAGCAAAAAACGATGCTTTATAATCATACCGCCGACCAAAAAGTGAAATAAAAAGCAAAGAAAAAGACAAATGTAAATAAAAATGGTACTGCTGAAAACTTCATTTTGTCCCACCAAAATCAAGCCACCAAACAGCTCCATCAGCTGAAAAATAAAAAAGTTATAGCTCTCAGAATATAGCGATGCAAAAAAATAATTTTTTTTATAAAATAGTTTTTATTGTGTAAAAGAGCCAAAACATTAAAAAAACTATATAAATGTGGTACCGCTGTAAATTTACTGACCCGAAGAATAAAGCTGCCTTATCAATTTTACCACACGCGGAAAGGCATTAAGAAAAACTAAAAAAAAATTCCTGAATTGTTGGTTTTTGTTTATTCTGCCTCCAAAAAATCGGAATAGAAAGCGATCAAAAAATGTCACGTGCCCGAAAATGATACCAATAAAGACGTCAACTCGTCCTGCAAAAAAAAAGTCCTTACATGACTGTCGGCCAAAATATAGAAAAATTATAGCTATCAAAATATGGCGATTCAAAAACTAATCTTTAAGCGTATTTTAGTGAGTGACAGCTGTCAATCATAAAAACCCGATATGAATCTGGTATAGCTGAAATCGCACCGACCCGAAGAATAAAGTCGTCTAATCACTTATACCGCATGAGGAACAGCGTAAAAAAATAAAATCAATTCTTCACCTGCTGCTGATTTGTTCATTCTGCCTCCCAAAGAATGCAGTAAGGCTCGTCTCACATTTATCCTGCTCTCTGCGCTGAGCGCTTACACCAGGGTTTCTGTGTAAATCTCTGAAATACGTGATTCAGACAGAACCCCCTGCGGAAGACTCCCTGTAATGAGGCAGATGGAGGCAGCATGGACGCCTTCCGGCCTGTGATCCCACGGTGTCACTCTTTTAATTAGATGTGCATAAAAGTGGCTGTAGCCACAGTTTTGTGAACCTCTGAAAAAAAGGATACCGCTAAACAGAGGTCAGAGTAACTCTGCTGCCTCATTTTAGTGAATGGATCCCTCGGAGTAGGGTTAGGGTTGTGTTAGGGTTAGGATTATGGTTAGGATTAGGTTTGTGTTAGGTTTGGAATTTTTTCAAAAGTAAAGAAAAAAAATGACGACGATATGGTGATTAGTGTTGAGCACAAGTGCTCGCTACTTGAGTTTGGATCGGGTGCTCGGGCATGCTCTGAGTATCGCGAGTGCTTGGGTGACATGCTCAAGTCTCCGCCCTGCATGTTTCGCGGCTGCTATACAGCCAAAAATAACACGTGGGGATTGCTTGCCATACACATTCCCTTCCGAACCCTGCTGTGCGCCCAAACAGTGGTTTCCCCCCACATATGGGGTATCGGTGTGCTCAGAAGAAAGTGCACAAAGTTTGTGGTCCATTTTTTCCTGTTACCCTTGCGAAAATAAAAAAAATTGGGTCTAAAGTATTTTCTGTCATAAAGGTTCCTCAAAGTCACGTCAAATGTGATGTGGTCCCTAAGAAAAAAGGTTTTGCAAATTATGTTGGAAAAATGGGAAATCGCTGGTCAACTTTTAACCCTTATAACTTTTTAAGAAAAAAAAATTTGGGTTCAAAAATTGTGCTGCTGTAAAGTAGACATGTGGGAAATGTTATTTATTAACTATTTTGTGTGACATATCTCTCTGATTTAAGGGCATGAAAATTAAAATTTCTGATTTTTTCACAAAGTAATTCAAGTCATATTGAAGAAATTGTAACACTATCATGAAATACAATATGTCATGAAAAAATAATCTCAGAATCAGTGGGATCCGTTGAAGCGTTCCAGAGGTATTACATAATAAAGTGACAGCGGTCAGAAATGTAAAAATTGGCCTGGTCATTAACGTGCAAACCACGTTCGGGGGTAAAGGGGTTAACATAACAAAAATTGAACGGAGCAAATAATATATATCAAACCAAAGGAAAGTATCTACGTATCTGACAATTGTCTAGTACCAATAATATGGTGACATATCTATGCTAGGATATGAATGGCAGATCATTTGGGAATAATCAGAAACCCAAAGCAGAAACACCAAACATGAGTTTGGTCAAAAACCTTTATTTCACAAGCAATTGGTTACATGGTGGCACTGCAGAAGCGGGTGCCCACACTACATAAAATACAGTGATTGTATAATACACAAACAGTTATATATGTACAGTAGGTGATATCCAGAAGTCTATTGATCCTATCCTGAACATTATTATTGGAGAGTTTGGTGAATGGTCAGGACTGTCCATTAATTGGGATAAGTCGGTTATTCTACCATTTGATGATATCCCTAATTCCAGCATATTAGAACATACACGAATACAAACGGTTGAGAAATTCTAATACCGAGTATAAGTATAACAAAAAGATCTCCGGATTACATTGCACTGAATCTATATCTTCTTCTGGAAAAGTTTAACCCCTTTCCAAACTTCTGTTTAATAGTACGCACAAGGTAGTGACCCCCGGTTCAGCACGGGCTCCGGGACATGTCAGCTGATTTATACAGCTGACGTGCCCACAACAGCCGCGGGTAGAATCACGTTCTATTCGCAGCTGTCAACTAGTTAAATGTCGCTGTCAATCTCTGACACCGGCATTTAACTCGCACTTCCGGGAAGCGCGTTATTAGCGCTGCCCATCGGTGGCCCCGTCTCATGATTGCGGGTCACCGATGGGTTGGCATGAAAACCCGGGGTCTTCAGGAGACCCCTGTGGTTGTCATTTCTAGATTGCTATGAGCACCGCCCAGTGGTCGGTGCTCATAGCAAGAGAGCATTTCTGCTGCATACAAGGGATCTGCTCGTCCTCTGTATGCAGCAGAGCCGATCAGGCAAGTGCTGCTTCTAGAAAACACTTTGGCCAGCATTTTGAAAACAACGGATAGGTGGTGTGGAGGGGATACCACTCACACCCCATAACCACAAAACAGCGCCTACTCAAAAAATCTATGAAAAAACGAAGAGGGCAAATGAGCATAAATAAGCTTTATTATTAAAAATTATTTTAAACAGTATCAAAAATATAAAGACAATGTGTAGACTTGCGGATCATAAATCCCACCATATCCTTAGACCCATGGAAAAGTAAAGGACTAGGTACCTAAACAGTACATCACAGATTGAGATGAAAAAATATAGGCACAAAAGTAAATAACTATAAATAGGCATGGGTCCCCTAAGGAATGGAGTCCTAGGGGGAACCATGAAGATACGCTAACATCACAGGATGGGCTCAGGTCAGTGACTGAGGTATGACACTTCACCTAGAGATACCATCCAGAAAAATTTAGATAGAGAGTAGGTAAAAGGAAGGAGATGGGAAAAAGGAGAAGGCGGGAAAGGTGGTACAAGCAAACATTGAAAGTACTAAACAGTAAAATGGGGGTCAGGTCAATTAGGTAAGAAATGTATCTTTGAATTCATCATATAATATATCACCAACATGACCAAAATGACTCACCCAAGAAGGTACAGAATGGTGCTTGTAAGGGGGACAGAGGAGGGCTGGTTGCTCCCGTCAGAACAGGCCTCGACGCGCGTTTCGCGACTGCTTTCTCAAGAGGCATGTGCTGCTTCTAGTCTCCCATGGAGACTATTGAAGTAAGCAAAAAGTGTAAAAAAATGTTTTTAAAAATATTAAAAAAAATAAAAAAATATATAAAAGTTTAAATCACCCCCCTTTCGCCCCATTCAAAATAAAATAAAAAAAACCCCACATACACATATTTGGTATCGCCACGTTCAGAATCGCCTGATCTATCAATATAAAAAAAGAATTAATCCAATCGGTAAACGGCGTAACGAGAAAAAAATTCTAAACGCCAGAATTAAGTTTTTTTGGTTGCCGCAACATTGCAATAAAATGCAATTAACGGACGATCAAAACATCGGATCTACCCCAAAATAGTATCAATAAAAACATCAGCTCAGTGTGCAAAAAATCAGCCCTTACCCGGCCTCATATCCCAAAAAATGGAGACGCTAAGGGTCTCGGAAAATAGCGCCTTTTTTTAATTATTATTTATTTATTTATTTTTAGCAAACTTTGGATTTTTTTCACCACTTAAATAAAAAAGAACCTATTCATGTTTGGTGTCTACAAACTCGTAATGAGAATAATAATGGCAGCTCAGTTTTAGCATTCAGCGAACGTGGTAAAAAAAACAAACAAAAATAAAAACAACTGTGGAATTGCACTTTTTTTGCAATTTCACGACACTTGGAATTTTTTTTCCCGTTTACCAGTACACGATATGGTAAAACCAATGGCGTTATTCAAAAGTACAACTTGTCCCCCCCAAAAAAGCCCTCACATGGCCATATTGCCCGAAACATAAAAAAGTTATGGCTCTGGGAACAAGGTGGGCAAAAAACAAAAATGCAAAAACAGAAAATCCCAAGGTCATTAAGGGGTTAAAGAGAAAATCAATGCGTAGTGGAGATTACCATTATTGGCTGTAGGAAGAGGGAACTTATCAATAATGATATTGATGCCCCAACTCTCATACATTCTGCATAATGCCCCTATTTGGATCCATAATTCCCATTTTCAGAAAATTCATAGCAAGTTTTGTTCTCTTATATCAAAAAGAAATCGGCTAGGATAAAATGTGAATAACTACAAAGTGACAAGGAATCTGGTGGATTGGCGATTCCTAATGCACTAATACATTATATTGCAACATTAGGGAGGGTGGCAAAGCGCTGCAAACCCAAATAGGATTAAGGGGTTAAGTACCTCAGGACACCGTGGAATATTCCTATTCATATAGTGGAACTGAATGACCTCGCACACAAGAAATCACTGTACCCTACACTTGCTCTACTCTACAAGGTCTGGGATAGGGGTAAAGATATAATGGAAATAGGAGACTGCAATGAATCTACACCTATATGGTTTAATAATAAATATACAGAGGTCTATAAATTAGAGGGATTCCGGAGTTGGGTGGATAAAGGAATATATACGATATAAAACATATATAACATATATATGATATAAAACACATTGTCTGAGGGGATACTTAAGTGCTTTGATCAATTAAGGGGGAATTTGGGTTGACAAATAAACAATTCTATGAATATCTACAGTTTCGGCATTAATTTAATGCACAATCAAGATGGACGCCCTTTTGGGTAGAAAATAATACTTTTGTTAAGTTGGTATTAGAGAAGGGAAATACTAAGGGTCGTATTTCTGATATTTACTGAATCCTTCTTGATAATTATTTAAAAATATTTCCTTCTCCAGCTAGACAAAAATGGATGGAGATATAGGTCCAATTTCTGAGGATCAATGGGGAGCGGTATTAGACCTGGTTCCCCAATTATCTTTACATGAGGCTCAGAGATTTCCCCAGATCATATTAATACACAGGAAATATAAGACGCCTAGATTCCTATGTAACATAGGATACTGGACTGCTGCTGAATGTCCAAGATGTAACATGGATGCTGCGGGCCTATTACATCCGCTATGGGAATGCCGGGAGTTAGGTAAATACTGGAAAGGAGTTCTGTCTATTATAAAGAGGGTATATAAAATAGATATTCAACCAGACCCAAAAAATGCCTATTAGGTATATTAGAGGATGATATGGAATTTAACCCAATTTCAATAGGGATTTCACATATTTTATTTCAAGCTAGGAAACATATTGCATCCAAATGGATTAACCCCTCACGTCCAGAAATTAGTGAATGCAAAAATAGGATAAATAATATTATCAGATTAGAAAAAAGGGTATATAAAAAACAAAACTCAATGAATAAATTAGAGAAAATATGGGGCTTATGGTTGGATACACCTAGAATGCCATCAAGGGGGTTATTGTTGGAGAGACAATGACTTATGGGGGAGGGGGCTAATGGCGAGGTCTAATGTTTCATTGTAATGTGTATTGGAATTCCCTAACATGTGGTATGGGTAATATAGCACACCTATATGTGTATAGGATTATAATGTTTATTACAATATTATGGTTATATAAGATTTCAAGAATGTGGAATGTTAATTGTAAGATATAGTAACTGCAAGTTATCAGATGGTAATGGGGAAGCTGAAAGGATATATAGGAGAGATGCATGTATGTCATCCCTATGGTATGTTATTTTTTTATTGTATGTACTGGTTTCTTGTTTTGAAAAAAAAAAAAAAAAAAAAAAAAACCTAATGAAAAAAATCTCAATAAAAATTTATTGGATTGAAAAAAAAAAAAGATTAGAAAAAAGGCTTCTCCCCTGTGTGAGTTCTCTGGTGATTAACCAAAGCTGATTTATGGTTAAAACATTTCCCACATTCTGAACATGAAAAAGGCTTCTCCCCTGTGTGGATTCTCTGGTGATTAACCAAAGCTGATTTATGGTTAAAACATTTCCCACATTCTGAACATGAAAATGGCTTCTCCCCTGTGTGAGTTCTCTGGTGTCTATTAAGATGTGATTTATGGTTAAAACATTTCCCACATTCTGAACATGAAAAAGGCTTCTCCCCTGTGTGGATTCTCTGGTGATTAACCAAAGCTGATTTATGGTTAAAACATTTCCCACATTCTGAACATGAAAATGGCTTCTCCCCTGTCTGGGTTCTCTGGTGCTTATTAAGATGTGATTTATGGTTAAAACATTTCCCACATTCTGAACATGAAAAAGGCTTCTCCCCTGTGTGGGTTCTCTGGTGCTTATTAAGATGTGATTTATGGTTAAAACATTTCCCACATTCTAAACATGAAAAAGGCTTCTCCCCTGTGTGAGTTCTTTGGTGATTAACAAGATTTGATTTCTGGGTAAAACATTTCCCACATTCTGAACAGGAAAAAGGCTTCTCCCCTGTGTGAGTTCTCTGATGCTTAATCAAAACTGATTTTTGGTTAAAACATTTCCCACATTCTGAACAAGAAAAAGGCTTCTCCCCTGTGTGGGTTCTCTGGTGACTAACAAGACCTGATTTAAGTTTAAAACATTTCCCACATTCTGAACATGAAAAAGGCTTCTCCCCTGTGTGGGTTCTCTGGTGACGAACAAGATCTGATTTAATGTTACAACATTTCCCACATTCTGAACATGAAAAAGGCTTCTCCCCTGTGTGGGTTCTCTGGTGATTAACAAAAACTGATTTCTGGTTAAAACATTTTCCACGTTTGGAATAAAAAAATCTATTATCCATTGTGTGTATGTTTTGATGTTTAAGAATATGCTTTTTGAGGGTAAAACTGTTTCCATTTTCTGAATGTGAAAATGATTTCTTTCCTTTAGGAGAAGTTTGTTTTGTAATGCTTATTTTATTTTGATTTTCCTTAGTAGTCGGTAATGAATCAGAAGATAGGACCTGTTTCATAGAAGAAGTAATGATATTCACTTCAATTGTATCCTGTGGGATCTCAAGATCATCCAATTTAAAAATCTTCTGTCCCTCTGATCTCCCGGTACAGTCATCTGCCAAGAAAAAAAACAATTATTAATTTTGAATAAAATATCCTTGAAATTTATATTTTTTAACATTTCTACTTAAAATGTCTAAACAAACACATCCCTGGGCTACATGCTAATCCAGGGAAATGAAGAGATATATGCTCACGTTTAAATATCAATTTTATTAGACACAAATCTAAAAAATAGAGGAATATTTAAACTTGAGCATATATCTCTTCATTTCCCTGGACTAGCATGTAGCCCAGAGATGTGTTTGTTAGATTGATTTAGAAGTGGTATGCAATCTTTATTTATTTGTCTATGGGATTCTTGTGTTAATTGTACTTAAAATGTCTGTAGAAATGGCAAGTTATTGACAGAATGACAGTTCACAGTCTAATAGAAAACCTCATAGGATGAACCAGTAGAGCGTGGTGTCCAACTGTTTGTTCATTCTGCCTCCAAAATATGGAATAAGAAGCCATCAAAAAATGTTATGTAGGGAAAAATGATACCAATAAAAACTTCTACTCATCTCACAAAAAACAAGTCCCCACTCAGGTCAAACAGAGGTTTCCACATTATTAGTGGCTCAAAGGCTCTTTAGAATCAACATGGCTTCCATAAACCAATCCAGCAAAATCCGCTCTCCCGAAGTCAAATCCACCCTCGCTTCTGAGCCTTGCAGTGTGCCCAAACAACATTTAGCATCCATGTATTCGTCATTACTATAGTGAGAAGAAGCCACTTAATTTACGGTGTGTGTCTCCTGGAGCACAATCTGGGCACTATGTGTTTGGTAAAAAATGGCCAATGTGCAATTTTTTCTCTCCAACATCCACTGCGTGCTAATTTTCAGAAAGTGCGTGTGAAGACAAAATAATCGAAACTCCTATAGATTAATTCACTGTGAGTTATAATTTCCAAAATGAAGTCACTTTATGGGGATTTCTACTGCTTTTGTTTTCTGACATTTTGTCATATTAGGGCTTCTGCAAATGGTGGGTCCCATCTCCTCTGGTATCTGCTCCTGTGACGTCTGCTTCTGTCACCATGAGCCGCCTTATTCATCCTGCAAGAGGCGCTGGTGATGAAGGAGACGTCAGAACCAGAAGCTCTGGGTGGCGCAGGCTCTGTCCAGCCATTAGGATTCGGGTGCCTGTGACCTGTTGAATCATAGAATCATAGAATGGTAGAGTTGGAAGGGACCTCCTGGGTCATCTGGTCCAACCCCCTGCTCAAAGCAGGATTCACTAAATCATCTCAGACAGATGTCTGTCCAGCCTCTGTTTGAAGACGTCCATTGAAGGGGAACTCACCACCTCTCGTGGCAGCCTGTTCCACTCATTGATCACCCTAACTGTCAAAAAGTTTTTTCTAATATCTAATCTGAGTCTCCTCCCATTTAGTTTCATCCCATTGCTTCTAGTCTTTCCTTGTGCAAATGAGAATAAAGATGATCCTTCTACAATGTGACAGCCCTTGACATATTTGTATACAGCTATTAAGTCTCCTCTCAGTCTTCTTTTTTGCAAGCTAAACATTCCCAAATCCTGCAACCGTTCCTCATAGGACATGGTTTGCAGACCAGTCACCATTCTGGTCGCTCTTCTCTGAACTTGCTCCAGTTTGTCTATGTCTTTTTTAAAATGTGGTGCCCAAAACTGTACACAGTATTCCAGATGAGGTCTGACCAAAGAGGAGTAAAGACCGATAATGACTTCACGTGATCTAGACTGTATGCTTCTGTTAATACATCCCAAAATTGTATTTGCCTTTTTTGCTGCTGCATCACACTGTTGACTCATGTTCAGTCTATGATCTATTAGTATACCTAAGTCTTTTTCACATGTACTGTTGCTTAGCTCTATTCCTCCCATTCTGTATATGCTTTTTTCATTTTTATTGCCCAGATGTAGTACTTTGCATTTTTCCCTGTTAAAAACCATTCTGTTGGTTGCTGCCCACTGCTCCAGTTTATTTAGGTCTTTTTGAATCCTCTCTCTCTCTTCTCTAGTATTAGCTATCCCTCCTAGCTTTGTGTCATCAGCAAATTTAATCAGTTTACCCTCAATTCCTTCATCTAAATCATTGATAAAGATGTTGAACAATACAGGTCCCAGGACGGAGCCCTGTGGTACCCCACTTGAGACATTCATCCAGCTGGATGTGAAGCCATTTACAACCACCCTTTGAGTCCGATCACTAAGCCAGTTATGAATCCACCTAACAGTTGCCTGGTCCATTGCATACTTGGTCATTTTTTCAATAAGGATGGCGTGAGATACTTTGTCAAATGCTTTGCTGAAGTCAAGATATACTATATCTACAGCATTTCCCTGATCCACCCAGTCAGTGATTCTGTCATAGAAGGAAATTAAATTAGTCTGACATGACTTGTTAGTTACAAACCCATGCTGACTCTGGTTAATCACTTCATTCTTATCCAGGTACTTACATACATGTTGTTTAATAATTTGTTCAAAGATCTTTCCTGGTATAGAAGTCAGACTCACCGGCCTATAGTTCCCTGGGTCCACCTTCTTCCCCTTTTTGAAGATAGGAACAACATTTGCTCTTCTCCAGTCTTCTGGGACTTCTCCTGTTCTCCAAGAATTTTCAAAGATTATGGAGAGTGGTTCTAAAATTTCTTCTACGATCTCCTTCAGTACTCTGGGGTGTAATTCATCTGGACCTGGAGACTTGAACTCATTTATGTTAGCTAAATATTCCCTCAAAATCTTTCTGTTTACAGATAACTTGGATTCCTCTATTCCTTTAAAATGACAGTAAAGATCAGTTGATGTTACATTTTCTTTCTGAGAGAAAACAGATGCAAAATAGGAATTAAAAAGTTCGGCCTTCTCAACATCCTCTCTTACCATTTCTCCATTTTCATCCTGTAAAAATCCTATAGCATCTTTGACTTTTCTTTTACTTTTGACATACCCCCAAAATCCTTTTTTATTGCTTTTGACATCTCTTGCCAGCCTTAATTCATTGTCAGCTTTAGCTAACCTGATACGTGCCCTGCAGGATCTGCAGACTGCATTATAATCTTCTTTAGATATGCCTTCCTCTTTCCACTTAATAAACATTTCTTTCTTTCTTTTTAGCATGTGTTTAAGTTCTGTGTTCATCCATCCTGGTTTCCTTAAATGCTTCCCATTCTTCCTACTTTTCGGGATTGTTAACGATTGTGCTTTGAGAATCTCATTTTTAAAAATTTCCCATCCTTCCTGGACATTTTTGTCCTTAAGGACATCCAGCCATTGGATCCCTCCTATTCTCTTTCTGAGTCTCTTAAAATCTGCCTTTCTAAAATCTAACCTTGAAGTTGGAGTCTTCACATGTCTTCCTCCTCTAGTTATCCAAAATTCTATAATAGCATGATCGCTGCCTCCTAGGGTCCCAGCCACCTTTACCTCCTCAACCATTTCCTCCCTGTTTATAAGGATTAGATCCAAAGTAGCAGATCCCCTTGTTTTCTCCCCTACCTTTTGGAAGATAAAGTTGTCAGCAAGAGAGTATAAGAATTTGCTTGACCTGTTAGTTTTACTTGAGAGAGATTCCCAACAAATGTCTGGATAGTTGAAATCTCCCATGACCACTACGTCATATTTTTTGGAGAACTTGGTCATTTGATACATAAAGAGTTCATCCATATCTTCAGCTTGCCCAGGTGGCCTGTAGTAAATGCCTACAATGGTGTCCTTTCCGTTGTTCTCTCCTTGTATTCTTACCCAAACAGTTTCCACAGAACTCCCAGTCTCTGAAGCTTCAATCTCTGTGCAGATATACGCTTTTCTAACATACAATGCGACACCTCCTCCTCGTTTATCAAGTCGGTTTCTTGCAAATAAGTTGTATCCTTTTAGCCTTTTATTCCAATCATGTGTATCGTCCCACCAAGTTTCAGTGATTCCAATGACATCATATTTCTTTTCCTGCATTAGTAGTTCCAATTCTCCTTGTTTGTTGCCCATGCTTTGTGCATTTGTATAAAAACATTTTAGTTTGTGATTGGTTTCTCTTCCTCCCATATTTTTATTATTTAAATTGTTTTGTCTTTGTTCTTCCTTTCCACTTCCAGTAGCAGAGATCTCAATAGTATTTGTCAGCTGTATGGCTTTTTCTGGCCTTTTGCTTCCCTTCCCACATTGTTCTAGTTTAAAGCTCTCCTGATGAGTGTAGCAAGGCGACTTCCAAATACATGTTTTCCAGTCTTCGTAAGGTGCACCCCATCTCTAGCAAGTAGTCCATAGTATAGGTAATTCATTCCATGATCCAGAAATCCAAATCCTTGTTGACGGCACCATCGACATAGCAAGTTGTTCACCTGTAGAATCTTATTCCACCTCATTGTTCCATGGCCATCCACTGGGAGGATGGATGAGAAGACCACCTGCGCTCCCAATTCTTTCACTTTCTTGCCTAATTCTTCAAAGTCACTGCAGATGGTTTCCAGGTCCTTTCTTGCGGTGTCATTTGTCCCCACATGTATTAGCAGGAATGGGTAGTGATCTGTAGGTCTGAAGAGTCTTGATATCCTGTCAGACACATCTGTAATTTTTGCTCCTGGAAGACAGCACATTTCTCTTGAGGTTATGTCTGGTCTGCAGATAGCGTCCTCTGTTCCTCTTAACAGGGAATCCCCCATGACCACCACTCTCCGTTTTTTCTTCACAACATTTTTCTTTCTCCATCCAGGAGGATTCTGAGGGCTTACAAGGTTATTCATTGCTGGCAAAGTCTTATTTTGCTGTATTTGTTCATGGTTCTCCTGCATGAGAGCCTGGTACTGGTTCCTGAGCAGTATGGGTGCTGACTGCCTCTCGATCCTCCTGCTTCTGTGGGTCACATGCTTCCATTCCTCTGTTTCGTCAGGTGCAGTTCGAATTTCTTCTATTTCTGAATCATGAAGAGATAATTCTGCTCTGTCTAAGAACTCTTCACCTTCCTTAATGATTTTCAAGGTAGTTAACCTCTCTTCTAGATTTCGCAACTTTTCCTCCAACAGGGACACAAGCTTGCATTTCTGGCATGTGAAGTTTGGCTTTTCCACTGGCAAGTCTGTGAACATGTAGCAGGATATGCAGCTCACCAAATGGCTCCTGGACTCTTCCATGTTCTTACTGTTAATGTTCTGAAAACAGTGAAAAAAGCTTAAAAAAAAAGGCCTCAAAATGCCTGCCGGCGCGCGGTTTACCAATGTCCTCTTTTCAGCTCCAACAGCCAAAATCCAGTGTTCTTTGAGCTCGCGGAGACTCTTCACTTACCCCAAAATGCAGTGGGAATATGCAAATTATCTCGTCAGGACTCCTCCCCTGGAATCATCCTGTCTGGCAATATGGGTGTGTGAGCGGTCCAGCTGAAGTAATCTACTTCAGCCAATTGGAAAGCACCGCACCCTACTAAAGCTGGAAGCATATTGCTGGAAGCGGCCAGATACAGCCTTGTTCTCCTCTGGGTCAGTCCTCTGTCCTCAGCTCCCGGCTTGTGTATTTGTTTCCTGTTGTGACCCCAGCCTGCTTATTGATTACTCTTGTATCTTCTGATTTTGTATTTTCTCTGACCTCCATGTTCTGACCCGGCTACCTGACTATTCTTCTTCCCATCTCACACCACAGAACAGCAGGTAACACTGTGGCCCAAGCTTAGGGGTCTCTGTGTAAGTCCAGATCCATGTAGAGGGGTTAAATGGTGATGAGCAAGACAATCCCTGGTATCTAGAAAATGGAGTAGATAGCGCCAAGCCTGTTCGTGGTAGCCATCTTTTTAGATGCCAGGTGACCATGAACAGTGCCCCCAATACATTGTGTCTGCAAACTATTCCAGCAAGATCTGCATTCAAATAGCTAAATGGCGCTCCTTCCCTTCTTAACCAGCCATGTGCCCAGACAGAAGTGTACAGCTGTATATAGGGGATTGTCAGATTCAAGAGAAGCTGGAAAATAATTTGTAAGGTCCATTTGTTTCCTATTATCATTTGTGAAGAATCTCAAAGTTATCACCACATAAAGTGACAAGTTAGATTAGAAAAATGGGACCTGATTAACAACACAAAACTGGCTGCAGGAAGGGGTTAAATCAGAATATTTTGGGCACCAACTACTGTAGTCAAAAACTGTGAGTATAGACAATAACACATCTATTGAAATGATCAATCTCAACAGTCTTCATCAGTAATAAATGAGTAACTAATGGTGAAACCTCTCTGGGGTAATTGGAGTATGGGGCTCGGGGGCTCTTGGCAATCTAAACTATCGTAAGGGACAATATTTTCTATCAGATGAGTTTCAAGAAGAAAAAATAGACATTCAAAGAGAACTTTTTATAATAGTGCAGAGCTGAGGTGTCTTAAATTTAGATCTCGGACATTTTGAAAAAGCAATGGAGAACTTTTTTCAAAGACTACCAGGGTATTAGAGTCTCACATAAGTGAGGCCGGCCGATCCCACCACAACCTGTAAAAAAAAAAAATGTATTCTATGTTGGATCCCTAACAACAAAGTATGTTTGAAGGGAGACCTCCAACACTAAACTGGAGTTTAGAGAAAGTATTAGCGCCCCCATTTCAGGAGAGACTGTGCAGTAATCTGAATTCCTTAGGATCGAAAACATAATGGAATTTATGACGTTGAGTGAATCCATGAAACCAGGGCTCGAGCCATGCCAACACATCTCCTGCAGGCGTGAGTAAATGTATATTACAGCCATCAGCCACGCACAGCTTAGAGATATATCATGGCACAGGTGTAATGTTTTCTGTATAGTTTATCACAATCCTGTTTGAAGTTAGATTTTAAATAAATTTTAAAGTTTAGATAAAAGGAAACTCTGTTGTGATTGCATCATTACCCTCCGCTTTCTCTTACAGGCCCATCATAATATTTTACTTCAAGTGATTTTCTCACTTGTCAGCACATTCTACGTGCGCTGTCATTTGGCTTTATAGTTTACAGATCTGGGCAGGTAACGGTCAGCGTCTCCTAATCCCACGGGGTAGGTGGAGCCTTCAGGTTGTAAGTTCTACAGAACAGGGCTTTCATAATTCACAAAGTCATTTGAACATTTTCAGATGGAGGCGAATGTTATGCTCCAGCGGCAAAATGGTGATCACACGATTGTGATACAGCCGGACTACCGAACTGATAAAGCAGCCACAGCCGGTGACTGAGAAGAATCTGTGACTTCTCTGCATTTAGTGGTTACTACTCACCTGGGTAGTCATATGTAGGAATCTCTTCTTTACACCGCTCATCACCCCTCACATATGTCTCTGTAGTATTAATATGGGTCAGATCTTCACGCTGAAACAAATATTGTAAAAGTCACAGACAGGTGGAGAAGTCCCATCTATGATCAGCTCTAATCCTGCCATCTCCACCATTCTCATTACACAAGTATAAAACATATAATACTGGTGGATAAAACAAGACTGAGCACAAGACCTTCACAGCCGTCTACACATCATAGGGGAGATCTCATGACACCTTCTCTCCATCTACCTGATGATCCTGAGGAACATTGGGATCTTCTTGTTTACAGTCCTGTGGAAGATGAGGATGGGGACATCTCTCTGGTGTTGTCCTCTTACTGGATTCATCTGGAGGAAACACATACAGAGACTGAATTCATTCTTTACATACGAGTCATTCCATGTCAAGTGGACCAGTGGTCCCCACTCGACCTTCTCCGATTTTGCTGAAAATTTATAAGGGTGTACATGTATGTTTGAAAAGAGGTTCTGTACATTTTTAGGGCCAGTTCTCAAATACATTGGGCACTGTTGACCTTTCACTGGAGGTTCCACCAAGCCTGCGGCTTCAGCTAAGTGGATTTTGCAAACTTTGGCACATAGCCATTAGAGTTCTATACTGGCTATGATGCTGAAATTTGCCATACTAGCTCAACTTTTGCTGCTAAATACGATAAAATTATTACCGGCTATGATAAAACAATATTTCGGCCGCAATTTTGTGTCAAAGTAGCTTGTAAAACGCGTCGCATAAAATTTATGCCAAACTTTGCCCATATATAACTCAAGACCATAAACCAATAGTAACTGGTGCTTTGCCCTGTACACAAAACATCTACATGACTTTGCATTGCTGCAATATCACGGTCAAATCATATGTATTTGTGGAAATATTCACACCCACATATGATGAAAAACTTAAAAAAAAACGAATTTTACCTATTTTTAGGTCAAATTTCTCAAAAAGGGTACCCCTAAAATGTATTAATTCTGATATCATTAGAAAGAGCACATTTTTATCTACAAGGATCATTGTTTTTTTTTTGGAGTCTCTCAGTTTAAGAAAAGAAAAATGCCACTGAACATGGTGTTATTTATTAATAAGCAATGAATGGTAACTGCACTATTCAAACCCTTGCGTTGGTCCATGGTGGTTATACCACAACCAATTCCCTAAGAATTGGTATTATAATCCTATTAAGAATTGTAATAATGCTGTCTTGAAATCAGCATTGTGGTGGCACAAGTTGAGAAAATTTTTGAAATTTTTGTACTGGGCTGCAGATCCATTGCTGAAGTAGTGGATATGACGAATCCCATAGATGAGAGTCTTGAGATACTCCACAATTACTGTTAAGAAAGTGTGGACTGCAACTGTGTCATGTCGTGAGCAATCACTGATTATGCACAAGCTGATGTTCTGCGCAGCTTCACCATTTAACTCCTTGAAGTAAATTACAAATGGGTGTACTGTAGCTTGACTATTTTCCCAGTGGAAACCTTGAATGGCATCTTGAACAATAAATGAGTAATTTTCAGCAAAGTCCATAAGGATCACAAGCTCTCCAGGTCTCAGATTTTCCTTCAACGATTTTAAATAGCTACTTTGATGCTTGGCGATGTAGTGATGGCTACAAAGTTTAAAAATTTTCAAAACCAATTCTTCAATGAAATCTTCTATAGTCAGTTGTTTGGTATCAAGCGTGTCTTGATCAGTGTGAATCCATTGTTTGAACTCAATAATATCTTCAGGGTCACTGTTGACAAACACATTGACTAGCATACAGCATTTATCACAACGGCCAAGCATACAGTCCTTGGATTCAATTCCACAGACCATTTTGCATATGAGCTCTTTGTAGTCATCATTGATTGGGCATGCTGCAAGCATTAGTTTGACAGTTTGGTGAATGGTACACACACAAATGGAATGTGTTCCAGCAGATCCAAAGGTTATGCACCACTTTGGCCGAAGCTCATAAAACTTGGAAAATCCAATTTCAGGGCCATTCCGATCCCGATAGGCAACAAACATTTCCCTCATATTGCTCAGTAATAGTCGCTTTTGCATCTGCTTTTTTTCTCCTGCTATTCGCACTGATACATAGTCTTTTTTACCAGGGCACATTCGACTGAATTCATCATCCTCAAAAAAATGCCTGCACCTTTTTCTTCACTTCCTCAGAAACTTTCCTGCCACACTTGATTCTAGGTAAGGCTAAGATCCCATGTTCACATTTAAGCTTTCGAGCTTGTTTGACCATTCGTTCAGAGACACCGAATTCATCTGATATAGCCTTAATGGACCAACTTTTAGGTGCCAATGTCAAGATTTGGACCTTTTCTGCCCGACTGGACACCTGCAGCTTTTGCTTCAAATCTGCCAAAAGGTGATTGTAATCCAGACACATTTTGCACTGTGCTGTTTTTGTTTGCTCAATGTCTTTCGGCTCAAGCCCTCCAATTGAAGCAATCTTGCTAGAAAATGCATTTTGTACCTGGCTTATCTTTCTCCTTGCATATCCAAGTGAATCCCGCTGGCTTACCCGTGGATATTTCAGAGGAGAGATGCCAATGGATGTTAAGCTTGAATTTAGACTTTCAGGAGAACATTCCATTCCATCTGGATCTGATTCAGAGGAAACTGGATCAGCTGATTTTTTCCTGTTAGCAAATTCTTTTCGACATGATGCACACATCTTCTGGCCAGGCTTCACATCATTCTTTGTAAATTCGTTCAACTGGTCAGCTGCTAACAAATTGATAGCTCGCAAATTCTTTTTGGTGTTATGACCTTTCTTCCCAAAAGGATTGCAACACGATTTTTGCAAATGCTCATATTTGGTCAAGAATGAAGCTTCATGGTGTAAACAGATTTGTGAATGTTCGTCAAAATTTAGTCCCACTCGTCGACCCAGCAATTTCTGTTCATCCAATCCAAAGCTTGTAAACAATTTCAACTCATCCTTGCTATGGGTGAATGTCTTAAGGTGGCACTTCGAATTGTTCGCAAGGCCGATAGAGCACTGGGCCGATTCTTCATCAATTTCATTCTCCATCGCTAAAAAAGAAATAATATATGCATTAAAATGTAACAATAGTCAATAACTTTTCATAAACAAAAAGGTTTATAGGTTTTTGATTATAATAGACATTACTAGCAACAATACAACTCTGTAACATGTGATAAGAATCTGAAAATCAAACACAAAATCAATGCATTACGCGCATAAATAACACCATGTTCAGTGGCATTTTTCTTTCCTTAAACTGAGAGACTCCAAAAAAAAACCAATGATCCTTGTAGAGAAAAATGTGCTCTTTCTAATGATATCAGAATTAATACATTTTAGGGGTACCCTTTTTGAGAAATTTGACCTAAAAATAGGTAAAATTCGTTTTTTTTAAGTTTTTCATCATATGTGGGTGTGAATATTTCCACAAATACATATGGTTTGACCATGATATTGCAGCAATGCAAAGTCATGTAGATGTTTGGTGTACAGGGCAAAGCACCAGTTACTATTGGTTTTTGGTCTTGAGTTATATATGGGCAAAGTTTGGCATAAATTTTATGCAACGCGTTTTACAAGCTACTTTGACACAAAATTGCGGCCGAAATATTGTTTTGTCATAGCCGGTAATAATTTTATCGTGTTTAGCAGCAAAAGTTTAGCTAGTATGCCAAATTTCAGCATCATAGCCAGTATACAGTAGAACTCTAATGGCTATGTGCCAAAGTTTGCAAAATCCTCTTAGCTGAAGCCGCAGGCTTGGTGGAACCTCCAGTGAAAGGTCAACAGTGCCCAATGTATTTGAGATCTGGCCCTAAAAATTTACAGAACCTCTTTTCAAACATACATGTACATCCGATCGGAGAAGGTCGAGTGGGGACGATTTTTAAAACTGGTCCACTTGATGTGGAATGACCCATACAGATAATTATAGGCCGTGTGTATTTAGTCCTGTCTATTACCTGGTGATGTGAGGGGCTGGGGAACCTCCATCATGACGACCTTGTACAGATCTTTGTGTCCTTCTAAATACTCCCACTCCTCCATGGAGAAATAGACAGCGACATCCTGACACCTTATAGGAACCTGACACATACAATGATACAGTCATCCCCCAATCCTTAATAATGTTACTGTATAATGTCCCAGCATTCCCAGCAGTGTCACCTCTCCAGTCAGCAGCTCAATCATCTTGTAGGTGAGTTCTAGGATCTTCTGGTCATTGATGTCCTCATGTATCAGGGGGTGAGGTGGAGGACCTGTGATTGGGCTCAGGGGTCTTCTCCATCCCTCAGACACAGGGTCCTGACAGCGCTCTCTAGAGGTCTTCACTACTGTGTAATCCTGGTTATGGAGACACATTAATAAATCTCACTACAGACATTTCCAGAGTCCTCACCTCTCCAGTTCTGTCCATCTGTTATTCCCATAGATAGGAATGATGTAATGTGACGTCATCAGAATCTCTCACCTCTCCAGTAAGCCGGAAGAGGATCTCTAGGGTGAGGTGTAATATCCTTTCCGCCATCTTGTCTCTGTCCATATTCATCCTTGATGGGTAAATCAGGAAAATTCTCTTATCTAGAAGATCTTCACTGAGAGGATCTCATATTATAGAGACCTTAACGAGAAGATGATGAGCCGATGTAACATCATAAATATCCGGTGTAATAATACAATTACTGGAGATAATAAGGGGAAACATATGAGAGTTATTATTTTACAGTATTTAGTTTTCTTCTTTACATCTAGTAATAAAACCTATATATTTTAGGCCACAGACAACAAGCAGTTTCTTCCACGGAGTCTGCAGCTGAACACGTTTCTCAAAGACTCATCTTCCATAAAGCTAATTCTCGTCCCATTTACCGACACTGGAATCGGCATTAGCAATACTGCAGGAGATATTCATTACACGTAACATGAGAAATAACTACTTCATGATGAGGACGACATTAGGCTTTCCTATATTGCAAGAAAAACACCAGAAATAAAGCAGATATTAAAATGTTTCAAAAGAAAATTGGTATCAACAATTCTTGTAAAAAGAAAAAAACATGAAAAAAGAAATTTTCTTATTTTTAATACGTTAAACATTTAAGAAAAACAAAAAACCTCTTTTGGGCATCAGAACATAGATGTACACCGCAGGGATGGCACAGGTGTGGCTGCAACAAAAACCCTGGCAGTTTAACCACTTGCTGCTGACAGAAACAAACATGGCATCTAAGAAGGTTTGGTAGAGTTTTGCTGAATGTCCCTCCTCCCCCACGTTCTTGATAGTATGGGGCCTCCTAGTTACTACGATATATAAATGCCTAATAATGGTGCCTGGGCCTTTAATGTACAAAAGTCTATTAGGGCCGGGCCCGAGGTGGCATTCAATAAGTTACTTTTTAAAGTGCCCATACACATTAGACTAAAGCTGCATGAAAGTTGGTTGACTATATAATATATTTGGGGGCCTGAATTTCAGAGGCTAATCTGTTTGTTCTTCCTGTAGATAATCCTCCACTAGAGGAGTCTGGAGGTGACTCTCATACAGACCACAGGAAAGCTGGAATATTTGTGTGATTGGGGGAGTCGGGAGAGATGGCTGAACGGTCATTTGGCAGACAGCTAACACTTATCTCATGTGTATGGGGCCATTAGTATTACAGTGACAGTCAGTGATGATACACAGCACTACAGTAGTACAGTGCATTATCTGAGCAATCAGAGGCTTGTATGTTGTATGATCGCACTAAGGAGAGTTGTTTAACCCCTTAACAACATCTGACGTACTAATACGCGTCTGTGCCCTGGGACTTAAGAGCCAGACCCGTATTAGTACGTCATGGCGATCGCGCGCGCACACAGGCTGTGCGGGCGCGATCGCCGCCGGGTGTCAGCTGATTGTCACAGCTGACACCCGGTACTATGTGCAGGGAGCGGTCCTGCACCGCTCCCAGCACATTAACCCCCGCGATGCTGCGATCGAAGTCGATCGCGGCATTGCGGGGGCAAGGGGAGGTGATCGACGATACTCACCTCCTCTTCCGGCTTCCAGCGCAGTCTGCAAAGGCTTCCCGGGTGTTGCCATGACGACTCGATGTCGTCATGACAACATCCGGGTCACCAGAGAGCAGGAAGATTGCTTGGACATGCGCAGTGCATCTCCAAGCAATCTTCACACTGTGCACTTCTGACAGCCTGCATGGCATAGGGATGGTGCTGCATTCCTGTGCCATGCAGGCGATCAGAGAAAAAACAGTGAAAGTCCCAGAGTGGGACAAAGTAATAAAGTGTATAAACTGTGTGAAAGTGGAAAAAAAAAAAAAAAAAAATGTGCAAAAATATAAAAAAAAAAAAAAAAAAAAATACACCAAAAATAAAAATATAATGTACCCATCAATAAATATTATTATAAAAAAAACAAAAACAATAAAAGTACACATATTTGGTATCGTCGCGTCCGGAACAACCTGACCTATAAAACTGTCCCACTAGTTAACCCCTTCAGTGAATACGGTAAAAAAAAAAGAAGCAAAAAACAATGCTTTATCACCATACCGCCAAACAAAAAGTGGAATAACACGTGATCAAAAAGACGCATATAAATAAAAATGGTATCGCTGAAAACGTCATCTCGTCCCGCAAAAAACAAGCCGCCATACAGCTCCATCAGCCGAAAAATAAAAAAGTTCTAGCTCTCAGAATAAAGCGATGCTAAAAAATATTTTTTTCTATAAAATAGCTTTTATTGTGTATAAGCGCCAAAACATAGAAAAATGATACAAATGTGGTACCGCTGTAAACGTACTGACCCGAAGAATAAAGCTACCTCATCAATTTTACCACACGCGGAACAGAATAAAAAAAAAAAGAAAAAAAACAATTCCTGAATTGTTGGTTTTTGTTTATTCTGCCTCCGAAAAATCGGAATAGAAAGCGATCAAAAAATGTCACGTGCCTGAAAATGGCACCAATAACAACGTCAATTCATCCCGCGAAAAACGAGCCGTCACATGACTGTCTGCCAAAATGTGGAAAAATTATAGCTCTCAAAATATGGCGATACAAGAACTAGATTTTACAAAAAATGCGTCTTTTAGTGTGTGACAGCTGTCAGTCATAAAAACACCATATGATTCTGGCATTGCTGTAATCACACCGACCCGAAGAATAAAGTCGTCTAATCACTTATACCGCACAAGGAACGGCACCAAAAATAAACTCTTGGGTTAGGATTGGGCTAGGGTTAGGGCTGGGTTTGGGGCTAGGGTTGTGCTGGGGTTAGGGCAGGGTTTGGGGCTAGGGTTGTGCTGGGGCTAGGGTTGTGCTAGGGCAAGGGTTGTGCTAGGGCTAGGGTTGTGCTAGGGTTAGGGCTGGGGTTGGGATTTTTTTCAAAAGTAAGAAAAAAAGATGACGATATGGCGACTAGTGTTGAGAGCAAGTGCTCGCTACTTGAGTTTGCATCGGGTGCTCTGGTATGCATTGAGTATCGTGGGTATTTGAGTGACATGCTCGAGTCTCTGCCCCATATGCTTCGCGGCCAAAAAACTTTACGGGGATTGCCTGCCATGCACGAGCGATCCCCGCATGTTTTTTTTTGGGTGTCTAATAACCGTGAAACATGCGGAGCAGGGACTCGAGCATGTCACTCGAGCACACGCTGTACATGGTGCATACCTGAGTACCCGATGCCTACCAGTATGGAGATAGAGGGTGCCATGCCTACCAGGATGGGGATGGGGATGCCATGCATTGCATACCAGAATGGGGATTGGGGTGCTGTGCTTACCAGGATGGGGATTGGGGTGCCGTGCATACCAGGATGGGGGATTGGGGTGCCATGCATACCAGGATGGGGGATTGAGGTGCCATGCATACCAGGATGAGACATGCATATCAGGATGAGGGATTAGAGGGGCCATGCATACCAGGATGAGGGATGAGACGGGCCATGCATACCAGGAATAGGGATGAGGGGTGCCATGCATATCAGGATGAGGGGTGCCATGCATACCAGGAAAAGGGATGAGGGGTGCCATGCATATCAGGATGAGGGGTGCCATGCATACCACTAAAAGGGATGAGGGGTGCCATGCCTACCAGCATGAGGGGTGCGATGCATACCAGGATGAGGGGTGCCATGCATACCAGGATGGGGATTAGGGTGCCATGCCTACAAGGATGGGGATGGGAGTGCCATGCATTGCATACCAGAATGGGGATTGAGGTGCTGTGCATACCAGGATGGGGATTGGGGTGGCATGCATGCCAGGATGGGGGATTGGGGTGGCATGCATACCAGGATGGGGGATTGGGGTGCCATGCATACCAGGATGAGGTGAGACATGCATATCAGGATGAGGGATTAGAGGGGCCATGCATACCAGGATGAGGGATAAGAGGGGCCATGCAGACTAGGAAGAGGGATGAGGAGTGCCATGCATATCAGGATGAGGGGTGCCATGCATACCAGGATTGGGATGAGGGGTGCCATGCATACCAGGATGGGGATGATGGGTGCCATGCATACCAGGATGGGGATGAGGGGTGCCATGCATACCAGGATGGGGATGAGGGGTGCCATGCATACCAGGATGGGGATTAGGGGTGCCATGCATACCAGGATGAGGATGAGGGGTGCCATGCATACCAGGATGGGGATGAGGGGTGCCATGCATTCCAGGATGGGGATGAGGGGTGCCATGCATCTCAGGATGGGGATGAGGGGTGCCATGCATACTAGGATGGGGATGAGGGGTGCCATGCATACCAGGATGGGGATTGTTGGGGTTCCATGCAGGATGGGGGATTGGGATGCAATGCATACCAGGATGGAGGGATGCCATGCACAGCAGGAGGGGGATGAGGGCCACGTATAACAGGAAGGAGGGGGCCATATATACCAGGATGGGGGTTATTAACAGAATTGGGGGACATTACCCCTATAACAGTGTCAGCAGCAGACCCCATTTTTTGCTTACATTTTTTTTTCTATAGGTGCGTCTTATGGTCCGGTGCGTCTTATAGTGCGAAAAATATGGTACGTCACTGGCTGAGATGTATCTGTACGACTCCTCACTGGTACTCTCAAAGTACATTCAATGAGGGCTACACGCTCCTTGCTGCGGCATTTCATCTTCAGTTCTTCATAGGAGAACTCATGTCCCAGTTTGGCGACACTGTAGCTTCCTCTCCAGACAATTGCTTGCTTAAATCCTGTTAGTTTAAGATAAGGAATCGTCCTTATCATTTCCCTTCCACTGACATCCCCACTATCATCATGGGTGACTTCAACATCCCCATTGACACTTCCCTCTTAGCTGCCTCTAAGCTTCTATCTCTCACTTCCTCTTTCGGCCTCGCTCAATGGTCCTCCACAGACACGCACAAAGATGTACACACTCTGGACCTCATCTTCACCCGCCTCTGTTCCCTATCTAACCTCTCTTACTCACCTCTTCTTCTTTCTGACCACAACCTACTTACATTTTCTTCCCTCTCCTCTCCATTTGCACAATCCCCACTCCACAAACCTGCACACCCTCGCAGAAATCTTAAACACCTTGATCTACATTTACTTTCCGAGTCTCTTCTCCCTCTTGCAAACATAAGTTCCTTACACAATGCAGATGCTGCCGCTTTATGTAACACCACTATATCTGCATCTCTCAAATCGGCTTCCCCTCTCAGACATACCAAAGCTCACAAAATTAACAGGCAACCCTGGTACACTAGCCTGACTAAAGAACTGAGGCGGGCTTCCAGAGTTGCTTAGCGGAGATGGAAAAGATCCCATTCCAAAGAGCACTTCATCGCAATCAAACAGTCCCTCACTAATTTCAAGTCCACACTCACTGCAGCAAAACAAACATACTTCTCATCTGTCATAGCTTGCCAGTCTCACAACCCTAAACAGCTATTCAACACTTCCAATTCTCTCCTCCATCCCCCAGCACATCCTCCCTCTCCCATCATCTCAGCTGAAGATTTTGCCTCATTCTTCAAGCAGAAGATTGATAACATCAGAGAAAGCTTTGGCCGACAACCCCCCCAGCACCTGCTCATATCTACTCAGCCCTTCTCCTCCAAAACCAGCTTCTCCATCATCACAGAAGATCAACTTTCCGCTCTACTCTCAAGATCACATCTCACCATAATGACTGCTCATTCTCCCTAGTCCCGCAAGCTAGCTTCCCCGGGGTAACCTTGGACTCTGATCTCTCCTTCAAACCACATATCCAAGCCCTTTCCACTTCCTGCCGAATCCAACTCAAAAATATTTCCCGGATCCGTACATTCCTTACTTAATAATCTGCAAAAACCATAGTCCATGCCCTCATCATATCCTGCCTCGACTCCTGCTCTGTGTGGCCTCCGTTCTAACACTCTCGCACCTCTCCAATTTATACTAAACTCTGCTGCCTGACTAATCCACCTGGTCCCTGGCTATTCCCCAGCGTCTCCCCTCTGGCAATCCCTTCACTGGTTACCCATTACCCAGAGACTCCAGTATAAAGCCCTACCCATGACATACAAAGCCATCCACAACCTGTCTCCTCCATACATCTGTGACCTAGTCTCCCGGTACTTGCCTACACACAACCTCCGATCCTGACAAGATCTCATTCTCTACTCCACTCTCTGCTCTTTGTCTCTGCTATGCTCTCGCCTTGGAATCTGAATTCCCACTGCTATTATATCTTTGTTTTCCTTCAGAACGTACCATCTGATGTCTACCTTTGGTCACACAACACCATATCAATTCAAGCCACCAGGTAGACCAAAAATTTGTATTTCTCACTTAATTATCCCTATCTGACTCATCACCAGGAAATTGTGCTCCTGTATGCCCATGTTGCTCAGAATTAGGCTTCAACACAGTATAATGGCACCCACAAAGTATGATGGCCCCCACAGCCCCTCATAGAGTATTATGGCCACAATAGCCTACTAAACAAAATGAGGACACGCACTCAATATGGAGGCCATTAAAGTCCATCAAAGCACCCAACACAGTTTAATGGCCCCCACCCGCCGCCCACTCTGTATGAGAGCCCCAAAGGCCCTTCACTTAATATGATGCCCCCATAATTCTTGATATTAAGAAAAAAAACACACACACACACACTCTACTCAACCAACCCCGTTCCGGTCTGTGCAGTGTGAGTACTGAGGCTCCATACTACAGGTGTGATGTAGTGACATCCTTGTGCCTGCAGTGCACAGAGACTCAGATTCACAGGCGAATGCTGAATGATGGATCAGTGAGCTTTCGATTTCCTGATTCATTAACCTATTCAATGTATTACCGTCACGGGAATGTGTATATAGCTGAAATTTTGATGATTGGGAAGGAGAGGGTGCCCGTTGCTGACCCACACCGAGCCCTCTCAATTCACCGGCATTATAGTGGCTACATGGGCTGCCACTATGGATGATATGCCTTTGCCTATCCAACTATTGTGTGGTAAATATCTCATAGATTCTGGGTTCATTAGTATCTGCACCAAGAAAGGTGCTGAGTTTTTATTAATTGTCGTGGGGTAGTCTGTGAGATGGGTGGTACAAAATTGTGTGTCTAATGAGCAGTACTGTGGGAAACCTCCGCCCCCCAAATTAAAATATATGCACTAAAAACTGGACTAACAACATATATATACTTAAAACTAGCAAAACTACAAGCTGAATGGCTTACCCTATCCTGTACCTAAACAAAGCTGTTACAGCCTAAGTGCAGAGTTTGGCACCCTACGAGATGACAATAGCATCCCCACTCACCGGTGGCTGTCCCTCAGAAGCCCTAGATAACCTTGATATACACAAAAAAATAAAGGGAACACTCAAATAACACATCCTAGATCTGAATGAATGAAATATTCTCATTGAATACTTTGTTCTGTACAAAGTTGAATGTGCTGACAACAAAATCACACAAAAATCATCAATGGAAATCTGATTTATTAACCAATGGAGGCCTGGATTTGGAGTCACCCCCAAAATTAAAGTGGAAAAACACACTACAGGCTGATCCAACTTTGACATAATGTCCTTAAAACAAGTCAAAATGAGGCTCAGTATTGTGTGTGGCCTCCACGTCCCTATGTGACCTCCCTACAACGCCTGAGCAAGCTCCTGATGAGGTTGCGGATGGTCTCCTGTGGGATCTCCTCCCAGACCTGGACTAAACTCCTGGACAGTCTGTGGTGCAACGTGACGTTGGTGGATGGAGCGAGACATGATGTCCCAGATGTGCTCAATCGGATTCAGGTCTGGGGAACGGACGGGCCAGTCCATAGCTTCAATGCCTTCATCTTGCAGGAACTACTGACACACTCCAGCCACATGAGGTCTGGCATTGTCCTGCATTAGGAGGAACCCAGGGCCAACCGCACCAGCATATGGTCTCACAAGGGGTCTGAGGATCTCATCTCGGTACCTAAAGGCAGTCAGGCTACCTTTTGCGAGCACATGGAGGGCTGTGTGGCCCTCCAAAGAAATGCCACCCCACACCATTACTGACCCACTGTCAAACCGGTCATGCTGAAGGATGTTGCAGGCAGCAGATTGCTCTCCACGGCGTCTCCAGACTCTTTCACATCTGTCACATGTGCTCAGTGTGAACCTGCTTTCATCTGTGAAGAGCACAGGGCGCCAGTGGTGACTTTGCCAATCCTGGTGTTCTGTGGCAAATGCCAAGTGTCCTGCTGCACGGTGTTGGGTTGTGAGCACAACCCCCATCTGTGGAAGTCGGGCCCTCGTACCACCCTCATGGAGTCGGTTTCTAACCGTTTGTGCAGACACATGCATATTTGTGGCCTGCTGGAGGTCATTTTCCAGGGCTCTGGCAGTGCTCCTCCTGTTCCTCCTTGCACAAAGGTGGAGGTAGCGGTCCTGCTGCTGGGTTGTTGCCCTCCTACGGCCCCCTCCACGTCTCCTGGTGTACTGGCCTGTCTCCTGGTAGCGCCTCCAGCCTCTGGACACTACGCTGACAGACACAGCAAACCTTCTTGCCACAGCTCGCATTGATGTGCCATCCTGGATGAGCTGCACTACCTGAGCAACTTCTGTGGGTTGTAGAGTCCGTCTGATGCTACCACGACTGTGAAAGCACAACCAACATTCAAAAGTGACCAAAACATCAGCCAGAAAGCATTGGTACTGAGGTGTGGTCTGTGGTCCCACCTGCAGAACCACTCCTTTATTGAGGGTGTCTTGATAATTGCCAATAATTTATATCTATTGTCTATTCCATTTGCACAACAGCATGTGAAATTGATTGTCAATCAGTGTTGCTTCCTAAGTGGACAGTTTGATTTCACAGAAGTTTTATTTACTTGGAGTTATATTCTGTTGTTTAAGTGTTCCCTTTATTTTTTTGAGCAGTGTATATATAAAAAAAACACTGATACATTAAATAGGACCACGTATGTCTCAAGGTATATGTAAAGGAAAGGGTATGGTACTCTTCAGAGAACGTTTCAACAATCCACCTCAATGGGTTTCCCCAACAGGTTCATCAGGAGACTTGATTCAGGGATGTTAATTCATGATGTTTAGCATAGTGTGTCTAATAGCCAGGTGTCCATGTTTAAAAATCCCACTTCATCCAAAACCCCTCCACAGACTAGGAGACCCATTCCCTTTCCTAGAAGTGAATTGTCATAGGATATACAGAATGGAGTCTTGTCTACAATAATGTACTGCGCTTGAGCTTCTTCTCATGCGCGAGAGGTCCGATAATGTCCATCTCCTAGTGTGCACGTCCGGAAGTGACGTGCTATAAAGTTTAATGGCAGATAAACTGATTGCTGCTACGTACCCTTCACTGCGCATGACCCAAGTTATGCATTCCATGCCAGAGAGCATCTAGGGTCATTGTCTGCGATTGTGCATGTCCAGATGTATCCGGACGCATACTGAATCTGGATTGCATTCCTCCCATATAGAAAAGTCCTGTCTCTGAGATCAGCATCATGGGAGACTAAAAACAAGTATTGCACATCCTCTCATCATGCAATAGGCATGTAGATCTACTTTATCACTACATAAAATATGGGATGGTGGCCCACAGTATATTCCTAAATGGCCAAATCTGACCCTTATTACATAATTGGAGATATACAATGATCACCACACTTGTTAGTTACTAAATAGTATAATTGGGATATAACTGATAAGAAATAATTCTGATATAGAAGCTCAGATATCTTGATGAAGTAAAACAATATGTGAACCCGATTCACAGGGAACTGAGTAGAAATGGGTAGAGTATAAAATCAAAAAGTGTAATTCAGAATATGGATGTATTCACACAAAACAGGCATAGGAAATTTGCTCGTCAATCCAGTCTGGAAATCCACTCACTTTCCTTTTTGAGGATACATCTATTGTGATCACCTCCTCTGACACTGTGTTTAACCATCGCAATGATAGAAAAGGAGATGTTTCTGGTTTCACCTCGATGTGCACTAATTGGGGTGTCCTGACCATGGCATATATTACCCAAATGCCCCCTCCCCCTAGACTGCCTCTTGGTCATGCATACATAATCTAGGAGACAGGTGCATGTGGCCATATATAAAAGTCCTGAGGTTTTACAGCTGGAATAATCCCTCTGGAGAAAGGTTTCACCTGTAGAGGAACTCGAAGAAGATTTCATGGTCTCATCCAATTACATGTACAACTTTATCCACATCTAAAGAAACCGCAGACTCTTCTATCTAGCCATGTCTCCTTGGTTGCAGGTTTTTATAGAAACTATGCACTAAACGGTCTCTAATTGACCGACCCTTTCTGAAAGTTATTGTGGGAGTAAATCACGCAGCACCCTCAGGTCCAGGTTGGTCAGGGTTTTCTGAGAATATTAAAGATATTGTCACTCTGATTCTCGTAAGTTCCTATTACTTGTGTTATCCCATATTTTTCTTGCTCTCTTGGTTAGGTATGGAGGAGTGTCTGTCTCTCCCGATTTTCTGCAAACAATCGTGTGGAATCCAAAATGTACTGTGGATACCTTTTTCCATGAATCTGGTGTTCATGTCTATTGCCTGTATATTAAAATCTGTGACATTAGAGCAGTTTCTTCTCAACTATAAAAATTGGCCCTTGGGTATTCCTCTTTTTATGGGGATGGGGTGGTGGTTATCCCACTTCAATAGTTTATTAGTGCTTGTAGGTTTATGGTAGATGAGTGTCCCTAGGGTCCCATCCCTTTCAATCTTGATTAGTATATGCAAGAAAGGCAACTGGTAATATTTAAACTCTGATATAAATCTCAGGCCCACTCTATGGATATTGAGTTCCTTGACAAATTCAAGAAACTTTTCACTCGTTCCTGACCAGATGATAAAAATGTCGTCAATATATCTATGTCATACCCCAATATATGAATGCCATCACTTATGATCATCTATGAATATTGTGTTTTCCTCCCACCAGTCCAGGAATAAGTTAGCATATGAGGGGGGCACAGAGGCTCCCCATCGCAGTACCCCTGAGCTGGTGGAAGTACTTCCTGTCAAAAAGAAAGAAGTTATGAGTAAGAGTGAATTTTAGAAGATCCTCCATGAAGTCATTATGTCTGCTACACTCTATTAATCTCGATTTCAAGAAATGTCTTACTCCTCTGATACCATCCTCATGCGGTATATTACTGTACAAAGCCTCAATATCTAGTAAGGCCTGCTCCCCTACATGCATGTGTACATGCTCGAGGGTCTATATGTAGGGGAGCAGGCAGAGGGAAACCCATTTTCCAGAGGGATTATTCCAACTACAGGACTTCAGGCGATACTGCGGGAACATTATACTGTGTGGGGGCATCATACATACTGCATAAGTGGCATAATGGGGGCATTACACTGTGTGTGGGCATCATACATCCTGCATAAGGTACATAATGGGTGCATTACACTATGTGGGGACATCCTATATACTGTATAAGGGGCATAATGGGGGCATTACACTGTGTGGGGGCATCATACATACTGCATAAGGGGCATAATGGGGGCATTACACTGCAGGGCCAGTAAAGGGGTCCTGTACTATGAGAACAATACGTTTCCTCCCTTCCTGTCTCCATAGTTGGGTCGTATGTATCTATTACAGGAAACAGAACAAAAACCTTATGATTCTTATAAAGGGGCAACACAAGACCCCAAAAGAGTCTCCGTGTTGAAGGGGTTAATGCCCCCTGCGCCCTGTAATGGGGGATCTCCACATACCTCCACCTGCAGAGCCGCCACCACATATATGGCTGCTCTGTGTGCACAGGAGCTGTGATGAGGTCACAGGAGGGGAGGAGTCAGGGGTCACATGATCAGGGGCCTCAGTGGATGCAGGACTCTGCTGTGCTGGTTGTCATGGTGCTGGATGAGCTGAAGTTTATGTGTGGGGTCAGGAGGGGTTTACAGTGTGGATGTAGCAGAGCCGCGTGTGTACGAGGCGTACGGAGCGGAGCCATGTGTGTACGAGGTGTACGGAGCAGAGCCGTGTGTGTACAAGGTGTACGGAGCGGAGCCGCGTGTGTACGAGGTGTACGGAGCGGAGCCGCGTGTGTACGAGGTGTACGGAGCGGAGCCGCGTGTGTACGAGGCATACGGAGCGGAGCCGCGCGTGTACGAAGCGTACGGAGCGGAGCCGCGCGTGTACGGAGCGGAGCCGCGCGTGAACGAGGCGTACGGAGCGGAGCCGCGTGTGTACGAGGCGTTCAGAGCGGAGCCGCGCGTGTACGAGGCGTACGGAGCGGAACCACGCGTGAACGAGGCGTATGGACCGGAGCCGTGCGTGTACGAGGCGTACGGAGCGGAGTCGTGCGTGTACGAGGCGTACGGAGCGGAGTCGCGCGTGTACGGAGCGGAGCCTCGCGTGTACGAGGTGTACGGAGCGGAGCCATGTGTACGAAGTGTACGGAGCGGAGCCGTGTGTACGAGGCGTACGGAGCGGAGCCGCGCGTGTACGAGGTGTACGGAGTGCAGCCGGGTGTGTACGAGGTTTACGGAGCGGAGCCGTGTGTACGGAGCGGAGCTGCGTGTGTACGAGGTGTACGGAGTGCAGCCGGGTGTGTACGAGGTTTACGGAGCGGAGCCGTGTGTACGGAGCGGAGCTGCGTGTGTACGAGGTTTACGGAGCGGAACCGTGTGTACGAGGTGTACGGAGCGGAGCCTCGTGTGTATGAGGTGTACAGAGCGGAGCCGCGTGTGTACGAGGTGTACGGAGCGGAGCCGCGCGTGTACGAGGTGTACGGATCGGAGCCGCATGTGTATGAGGCGTATGGAGCGGAGCCGTGTGTACGAAGCGTTCGGAGCGGAGCCGTGTGTACGAGGCGTACGGAGCGGAGCCGCGCGTGTACGAGGAGTACGGAGCGCAGCCGGGTGTGTACGAGGTTTACGGAGTGGAGCCGTGTGTACGAGGCGTACGGAGCAGAGCCGCACGTGTACGAGGTGTACGGAGTGCAGCCGGGTGTGTACGAGGTTTACGGAGCGGAGCCGTGTGTACGGAGCGGAGCTGTGTGTGTACGAGGTTTACGGAGCGGAGCCGTGTGTACGAGGTGTACGGAGTGGAGCCTCGTGTGTACGAGGTGTACGGAGCTGAGCCGTGTGTGTACAAGGTGTACGGAGCGGAGCCGCGCGTTTACGAGGTGTACGGAGCAGAGCCGCGCGTGTACGAGGTGTACGGAGCGGAGCCGTGTGTACGAGGTGTACGAAGCCGCGTGTGTACGGAGCGGAGCCGCGCGTGTACGAGGTGTACGGAGCGGAGCCGCACGTGTCTGAGGCGTGCGGAGCCGTGCGTGTACGAGGCGTACGGAGCGGAGCCGCGTGTGTACGAGGCGTATGGTCGGAGCCGCACGTGTACGAGGCGTACGGGGTGGAGCCGCGCGTGTACGAGGCGTACGGGGCAGAGCCGAGCGTGTACAAGGTGTAAGGGGCGGAGCTGCGCGTGTACAAGGTGTACGGAGCGGAGCCTTGTGTGTACGAGGTGTACGGAGCGGAGGCGCGTGTGTACGGAGAGGAGCCGTATGTGTACGAGGTGTATGGAGCGGAGCCGTGTGTGTACGAGGTGCACGGAGTGGAGCCGCGTGTGTACGAGGTGTATGGAGCGGAGCCGTGTGTGTACAGAGTCATGTGTGTACGAGGTGTACGGAGCAGAGCCGTGTGTGTACAGAGCCGTGTGTGTATGAGGTGTACGGAGCAGAGCCGAGTATGTACGAGGTATACGGAGCGGGGGCGTGTGTGTATGCAGCTGAGCCATGTGTGTATGGAGCGGAGCCGTGTGTATGCTGTATACAGCTGTATACTCCCCAGGTTCGGTCGGAGACACCGCGGCTCTTTATCAGACTGTAGAAGAACTGACTCTGGACACTCGGTAAAACTGCGCTCGGACGTCTCTTGTTTCTCGCACAGATATTGATAACATAAGATGGAGTCAGACGAACCCTCCTACAAAACCTGATAACAAAGTCATTACTACAGGACTGGATGAGAAAGGGATTTATTCTACAAGAAACGCTGGGGCCACAAATGAGAGAATCCGGGCCCCGTGGCTGGATACTCCGGGCCCCCAGCGTGTTAGGACCAGACGGGGTCTTTGTCCCTGGAGCTTCTCTGCTCAGTATAATGAGACTCTGATCTTGTTCTTATAAAGAGGGTTGGAGTAAAATAGAAGCTGCTGAATATGAGGACTTTGTCTGAGCTCTATGTCCTTGTGTACAGAGCTATGGAGATAGCGCTATTCTCTGTATAATAGATGTGATGTCGCTGGAGCCCTAATATTCCTGTACAGGGGTCTCTGTAGTACAGTGTCCATTTTAGGATATCAAAATCAAATATCATTCTGATGTCAGTTTGAGGCTAAATACCATGACTGACAAGTGACTTTTACAACTCTAATAATAATGAAATAATAATATTCCTAATAGGATTTGAGCCATTATACTGTAGCTTCAGAGGCTGATGCCTTACCATTGAGCTATCCTGTCTTGTCTTATGAGATCAACCATGAAAATACTCAGGATGACTAAAAGTCATTGTGATTCTGAAGTTTGAAGTAAGTCACACATCAGACTTACACATCAGAATCACACATCATTTGAAATTGTCTTGCTTGCAGCCTGTGCATAAGTCCCAATGAGTTTCAATCAGGTTTGCACTGAAGATCATATAACCAAATATAACTGTTAGGTTTCTTCAACTGAGGTAATATCTCAGTGGTTAGTGCACTGGTTTCTGGACACAGAATTTTGGGCTCAAGTCCCATCAGCGAACAGTGACTTTTTTTTATTATTATTATTACAGTTGTTAAAGCCACTTAAAGTCACTAGTCAGAATCACTTGACAGACAGGGTATTTCATTCTGATGTTTGATTTTGATATCTGATCATGTCCTAAACTGGACACTGTACATGTGTGTGATGTCACTCCTCTCCTCCCTTTCTGGGTGTTTGTAAAAGGATAAGAGAGGATGAAATTTAGGATCACAGTGTGGAGCCATTTTGTTGGTGACTGCCAGTGACACTGACAGTGTCACCGAGGACTGCCGGCAGCACCAATTCTGTTAGTGCTGCTCTCTGTATCATACGCTGGGGTTAGACACTGTCGTGGTAGCCCTTCCAAGAATTTAGATTGAGATAATTATCTCCAAATCTGCCATTTTTGGTTCAAATTAAATAAATAAATAAGATGCATCGGAGAAATAAAATAACACACATCCAGTGTCTGAGTGTATAATTCTAGTCTGCCCTCAGACCCCAAGCAACACAGGGGCGGAACTACCGCCCGTGCAGCCGGTTCATTGAACGGGGGCCCCGAGGGAGAGGGGGCCCCTCCAGCCTCCAGCAGGGCCGCCATCAGGGCATGACTGCCCTGACTCCAGTATGGGGCCCGGCCGGTAGGGGCCCCCTCGGAGCCCCCCTCTTGTGCGTCTCTCTCCTCATGGGGCCCCCGGCCCCATGCTAAGCGCCGGGTCCAGGACATCTTAGCGCTGCGCTGCTGCGGCAGCGCCTTCATGATTCCTCTGACTTCCGGTCATGTGACGGCGCCGTCACATGACAGGAAGGCAGGAGAACCTGGTGTCAGCGATTTGGACGAGCGCCAGGATTCTGCAGGGATCGCATGGGGGTAAGTATAACAAGTTTTTTGTTTTTTTTAAATACAAGTAACTAGGAGTGGGGGGAATGGGAGATGCACATGGGGGGGGGAGAGATGAGAGATGCACATGGGGGAGGGGAGAGATGAGAGATGCACATGGGGGGGAGGGGAGAGATGAGAGATGCACATGGGGGGGGATGAGAGATGCACGGGGGGATGAGAGATGCACGGGGGATGAGAGATGCACGGGGGGGTGAGAGATGCAGGGGGGGTGAGAGATGCACGGGGGGGTGAGAGATGCACGAGGGGGGGTGAGAGATGCACGGGGGGGTGAGAGATGCACGGGGGGGTGAGAGATGCACGGGGGGTGAGAGATGCACGAGGGGGGGTGAGAGATGCATGGGGGGGTGAGAGATGCACGGGGGGTGAGAGATGCACGGGGGGATGAGAGATGCACGGGGGGTGAGAGATGCACGGGGGGGTGAGAGATGCACGGGGGGGTGAGAAATGCACGGGGGGGTGAGAGATGCACGGGGGGGGTGAGAGATGCACGGGGGGGGTGAGAGATGCACGGGGGAGGGGTGAGAGATGCACGGGGGGGTGAGAGATGCACGGGGGGTGAGAGATGCACGGGGGAGGGGTGAGAGATGCACGGGGGAGGGGTGAGAGATGCACGGGGGAGGGGTGAGAGATGCACGGGGGAGGGGTGAGAGATGCACGGGGGGGTGAGAGTGAACGGAGGGGGATGAGAGATGCACGGGGGGTGAGCTGCACATGGGGGGGATGAGAGCTGCACATGGGGGGGTGAGAGATGCACATGGGGGGGTTATGTTTACATAACTTTGTTGCCTTATGAAGGGCAGGGGGGGCCCCCAAAAATTTCTTGCACAGGGGCCCACTACAGTCTGTGACGGCCCCTGAAGCAACAAGTACTTTATTACACCCCCAGAAGAAATGGGTGGCTAACATTGCCTAAGAAAGTATTTTAATTGGAAATAACAGTCCTTGAAAGCAGCTCTGTCCAATTTACTATACTTTTAAAAACAAAGAAGGAAAGCTTAACACGAAGACAGCTCTATATTTCATACATTGCCGTGTTATCGCTTTTATGAGCGATAAGCAGAACCAGGTCAAGGCAAAAATAGCTGTAGTTCATGAGGAAAAAGATAAACAACTGACATCAGAGCAAACTCAACCAAATCCTAAACCCATATTAACATCTAGGAACAGAGATTGCACTGAACATAGAGGTAAAAGGATCACACAAAGGAACAATATTGTTATTTTTGTGGTATACCTGGACACTTGAAGCAGCAGTGCAGGAAATTTTGAAGAGCAGAATCAGAGGCAGGTACACCAGGAACAGTTAAGCTTGGAAGGAAAAACAGACTCATACCAAAATCATCCATCAAACCTTCCGCCCCTCCATTCCATTTTCCCACATCCCCTCACACTGACAATACACAAACACAGTCACCATAAGCTCCATTATTCGGACAGACCAGAGAGATGACAGTGAAGAATGTGGGGACCCCCAACCAAAACCAGATGCTCAGCCCCCCTAATGCCACCCCTTCCTTAACAATACAATAATGTAACTCTTACAACTGGATGGGTGAGGATCGGTCACAGCTTTATTAACTCTTTATACTCATTCCATTAGAAAGGCATTTTATTTCCAAAAATAATTCCGCTTGTTGCTGCATGCCCTGTGTCTCCACACCGGAAAGTTGGCCAACAAGAATAACTTTCCAACATGTCCTTTCCATTTCAGGCCGCTGTGACTTGAAAAGTTTATGATTGTCCTTCTTGCAGTCTTCACATCAGGGAGGGTGGGTGGGACGTTCGACTCCGGGACCAACAAAGAAAGGAAGTAACGTGGGATGTCCCGGTGTTTATGTATCCATGGGATGGCTTGTAGCAGCCGTCCCTTTCGCTTCATTGGACCCTTCTGGGGGCTTCAGGATCACTGGTCAGTAAGGGGCAGCGAAAGGGGGTCACCAATCGCCACGGCCCGGGGAGGGGCCACCACAGTCAGTGACTCCCTCCTTATTTAATATGGAGTCTACCAGACTGTGGGGACCCCCAACCAAACCCAGACGCTCAGCCCCCCTACCGCCACCCCTTCCTTAACAATACAATAATGTAACTCTTACAACTGGATGGGTGAGGATCGTTCACAGATTTATTAACTCTTTATACTCATTCCATTAGAAAGGCATTTTATTTCCAAAAATAATTACGCTTGTTGCAGCACGCCCTGTGTCTTCACACCGGCAAGTTGGCCAACAAGAGTAACTTTCCAACATGTCCTTTCTATTTCAGGCCACGGAGGATCCTGCATACTCGTAGGCAGGACTCCGACCCCCTCCCATCATCATCATTAACGCTTGTTCCACTCCGTCCTGGAGTCCTAAACGGAATATGTCCAGTCCAATATCCGTTAAATGAACACCATCGGGCCGTATGAGGCCTGTTTTGTCTCCTTCCAGTTCTCGGTGTCTTATCACTACACCACCTCTTTCATTTACAAATTTTGCCATCCGAATATTTATTAGCCGCCTTGTCCGTTCGATGGCCGTGATGTCTCGCGCTCCTCGCCATACCGCTCTCGGCACCATCTCTGACCATACTATAGTTAGTTTACTAAAAAATGCTCTGAAGCGCTCAGTGTCTAGCTTCATTATTGCCATTAGTTCTGCGCTCTTGTAATGACCGAGGTCATTTCCCCCTGCGTGTATCACTAATATGACCGGACCTGTTGCTTCTCTCCCTATGTCGATTACCTCCATTAGTACCTGTGGCCATCGCAGGCCTCTAATACCTCTCCAGTTGAAATATGTGTTATGAAACTCCATATTCCTCCCGCTCGGGCGGACTGTCGCCCTTTTTTCTGCCCAGTATATGTACGAGTGGCCTATCACCCACACTGTTGGCTTATCGTCACCTGTAAAAGAAACAAACCACGTTAGGATAACAAGTCCGGTCTTATGTATCTCGCCAAACATGTGGATCGCCATCTCCCTATCCTCTGAACTTCAGTTTCTGACAGTCCTGCTCTTGCTGCTTCCGTGGCCGTGCCTATGCGGAATGAGTGTGTCCCGTAATCTTTGGGGTGGTTCCCTGCTGATGTTAGGCATTTATTAAATATAGATTGGAACTGGTATCTTGATAATGGAGTTCCGTCAATGTGTGATAGGAAGAAATTACTTTGTGGCCTGATGGCTGTATATGTCTTTACTATTGTTACCAGACACAGTGTACTGTTTGTGGGTTTTAGAAGCACCCAAGTGCCCTTGCCCGCTGGGTCTGATTTAGATTTGCGTATGTGTATTGCATTATTGGCTATGACTACGTCCTGGTGTAATAAGCCTCCATTGGTGATGATTTTGGATTGAGGGACTAATTCGCTTATGTGTAGCGCCCCGAAGGATGCGATAGCAAATGCAGTAGACAGTAGTGTTGCTTCACATTGTGAGTGGCATGTTACTGGTGTTAGGGATATGATTTGTGTAAGCAGTTTTAGTGACACGGGACGTCTGCACTCCTGACTTGGCTGAGCCCTTTTCCATTCTTTTAAGGCTTGTGTAATAATGAATCTCTTTGTCACATCTCCCCAATTCAGTAGTTGGAAGTGAAATGCCACTCTGGTCAGCCACCGCTGCGCTGACGCCGCTGATATGCCCCTCATCATTAGCTGGTGGAGAAATTCTATGGTGACTTGTATCATGGCTTGTTCACATTGGTCAACTCGTCTGCCTCTCATTAGTCGTGTCCACTGTTCCCATGCCTTACCGTAAGCTTGCCACGTCGACGGGGCGACTGACGCACTGATTAATGGCATCAGCTGTTCGCCACTATATCCTAGAGGGAGGCTGGGCAACTGTTGCCCGATGGGTGGGCGTTGGGGAGGAGCTCTGTGAAAATCTGCCAATTGAATTGTGATAAAGCGTTAGCAGCAGCGTTAGACCCCTCAGCATTGTGGCTCGCACGGACCCATATATTGTGTTTTAGGCACAGGAATGCCAGCCGGCGTAGTAGGCTTAGCACTGGGAGAGACGATGATGCCATCTTATTAATGCAGTACGCTAGGCTGGTGTTTCTTGTTATGAAGCGTATATTTTTGTTCACCAGGTGCGTGCCCCATATTTCTATTGCTACCACTATTGAGAAGAGTTCTAGTAGTGTGTGGTTATTTGTCAACCCTTGTTCAGACCAATACGAAGGCCATAAGCCTGTGCACCACTGGTTATCTAGTATCGCTGCATATCCGCCTGATTCTGCCGCCGCAGTGAATAATCTTAGTTCATTGTTGGACTGTTCCTCTAACATAAATAACATGTGACCGTTGAATGATTGTAAGAAGGTTTTCCACACCTCTAAGTCCGCCCGAAGCTGCCTGGTGATTCTGATTTTATGACTTGGTTTTAATGCACGTTTTGTTTCGAGGGAAAAGTGACGCGAAAACACCCTTCCGACTGGCATCACCCGGCTAGCAAACATGAGGAGCCCTAGTAACACTTGGATCTGCTGTAATGTTACTTTTCGTGCCGCGCAAAATCCCTCAATGAGGTATAGTGTTTTTTGATTTTTTTTGTTGGGAGGTGGAACAACCTTGCTGTAGTGTCGATTTCGATGCCTAAGAATGACAGCTTTGTTGTGGGGCCTATGGTTTTTGTTGGGCATAGTGGGACTCCAAACCGTCGCGAGATGTTTGTGAATTCGTTGAGTAATGATTGCCATTGCTTTGAGTCTTTGGGTCCGACGAATAGGAAGTCATCTAGGTATTGTGCGACAGACCTATTGCCAGTTTCGTACCTCAGCACCCTTTCTAGGAAAGAACTAAATAGCTCAAAGTAGTAACAGGATATAGAACAACCCATTGGGAGGCAAGCGTCATAAAAGTATTCATTGTCCACTTGGCATCCCAACAGGTGGTAACAATCTGGGTGTACCGGAAATAGGCAAAAGGCGGATTCTATGTCGGATTTAGCGAGCAGCGCCCAGGGCCACGCATCGCGAACTAACATTACTGCTCTGTCGAACGACGCGTAGGAGACCGAGGTGTCTTCAGACGAAAAACCGTCATTTAAAGACTTTCCTTTTGGGTAAGATAAATGATGGATAAGCCGGAATGAGCCTGGCTCTTTTTTGGGGATTATTCCCAGAGAGGAAACACCATTACTGAATGGTGGTGTTGGGAAAGGGCCCGCTACTCTGCCTAGAGCTACTTCTTTTTGTATTTTTTTTTAAGTATTTTGGGGTGCTCTCTTGCAGATTTAAGGTTATTTGCAAAGGTGGACGATTTATTGAGTTTGAAAGGGATGAAAAACCCGTATGTGAAACCAAAATGTAACTGCCCCGCTGCGTCTTTCTTAGGATATTGGTCTAGCCAAGGGCCCATTGCGTTTACGCTCACTGGGGTCCTTGGATTCTGGCTGTGGGAGTTTAATTGATAATTTGCTTACGGGGTGAGAACATCCTGCTGCAGGGTGGGCTCCTCCGCAGGCTAAGCATTCATGCTTGTATCTGCATAAGGCGTAAAAACGACAATGTCCCTCGTTATATTGCCAGCAGGCCCCTGGTCTATTTACGACCACTGAATTTTGGCCTGCTGTTGCCGATTGTCCAATAGCTGTTGTTGGAAAGGGATGGTGTTTCTGTGACAGCATTAGTCGTAACCAGACGTCTGTAGCTTTTACCCCCCAGCCCAGCTGTGGTGGCAGGGCCAACTGCCTCCGAAACTCTTCGTCGTAGCGCCATCATGCTGAACCGCCGTGGGCTTTGTACGAGGTATACACTGTATCCCGGTATATGAATAGTTCCGAGCAGCGTTCCGGATGCTTTTGGCCCATTATACAACCTAGCACAGAAAATGCCTGTAACCAATTACTCATTGTCTTTGCGACCTTTTGTCTGTTTCTGTCGAATAGTCTGTCGACTATCCTTCTCTCTTTGTCTATAGTATGTTGGTCCGTGGATGCTAGTGACCAAATGTCGATGTAGTCATTATTCCAAATTTTAATTCTTGTTTCCTCATCTATGTGTGAACCTAGTGGGCTAATTCCACAAAAGAAAGCGTCCTTGTGTATTCTTGCTAATGGTGGAGTTATTTTTGTACAATTTTGTATTGCGCCTGGTGGCGCGGATAGTTGTTCGTCCAGGGCCTTAAGGGCCACTATTAAGTTGGTGTTACTATTTCCCATTTCAGTTATACTTATATTGCACTCACCCATTCCTGCGACTGGAGGAGGGTCTCCGATGTGTGGAGGAACTCCGACACCAGTCTCGCTCGGGGTGAGCGGCGTGCCTCTGCTCCTAGACCTGCGTGAAATCTCTGCATCGTGCAGGCTGTGAGCTCTGGAGGGTGCCATTAAACTATTTCTGTCCCGCGGAGGACGGGATCGGTGCAGGTGGCTATTGGGGCTCAACGATGCGCTTGACATCTCTGAAGCGGAGTATGGTGAGCGCCACCTTGAGGACCTTGACCTGTGACCCCTCCTGTGGGATGCCGTTCTCCGCTTTGTTTGATACGACCGCTTCCTTCGCCGGTGACTTGTGTGGGATGGCGTAGATCTGTCGGAGGAGGAACTACAGCGAGTTTGCCTGGAACCAGTACGCCTGGAGTCTCTCTGTTCCTGAGGGTGTATAGGGGGTTCTGCACCATTTACAAGCGTTCCGCCGGGACATGTCGGTGCTATTTGTGGCAAGCTGGAGGGCGTCAGGGGAGCATTAACTGTTAAATGATCAAATGAGCGCTACGATGATATAGCGGTGTCAAGCGCGTGCGGCACTGCACTATTATAGGGGTACATGGAGGAGGCGAGGATGGGCGCTGAAGCGTTTAAGCTGCGCGTAGTGTCCATCAGGGGGGTATTGATAGTGGGAATGGGCGATAGATGGGCTGCGGTGATTACAGGGGCCGCAATGCTCCCTGGCTGTGTAGTGTATTGTGTTCTATTTTGGGAACTTTTCTGTTATTTTTATTATAGGGGCTTCTGCGGGGGGGTGTTTGGGGAGGGAGGCAGAGCACAGCCCCCGGCAGAGAATTCCTGTCCGGAGCTCTGCTCTGCCACAGCCCCCGATATGTGTTGTGGGGGCGGGGAATGATTAATGTTTGGACGCCCGCTTTTTCTGTGAGGCTGCGGGGTGCTATGCCGAAAGCGCTCTGGAGGGCGGGAGTGCCGGCTGGACCTCCGCTCTCCAGGGCGCTGATCTGCGGAATGTGGTACAGGAGTGATTTTGGGGGTGGGGAACAATGGGCTCTGTTCTGTCCCCAGAGCCGGCGGCGGGCAGGAGCCCTGAATTTGCTCTGCGCCCGCCGCCGACCCTGCAGACAGCACACGTTCAGTTCATAGTGCAGCGGAGCCCTGCGCCCGCTGTGAGTGAGGCGCAGGGCTCGCCGCTGCATGAGGAGCAGCCTCCTCTTCTGCCCCGCAGCATCCAGGACCGAGGGCGTGGCCTGTCGGGTCACGTGATGCGCTGCTGACTCTGTAGCCACGCCTCCCCCAGCAAGTATACCCGGGATAGAGGAGTCGCACGCCCGCTCCCCAGCTCCTGCGCGGCGCGCGACCGCTGCGCAAAACTCCCCTGCATATCGCCGGCCAGCGTCTGTCGCACCGCCGCAGCTGAGCAACCCCCCGCCGACACGCTCCCGCCGGTCCAACTCGGCCGCCCGCTCCCCGGTGAGAGCGCGAGCATGATGCCTCCAAACCTCCCCCTGCTCCTCAGTGCCGGGTCGCCACCCGAGACCTCTGCCGCTGTGTGGCTACAGTGACCGGGGGAGAACGAGGGACAGGGCCGGGCCGCGGCAGCAATGAAGCCCCAAGTCCCAGGTGTGGGAATTTCCAGACCCTGGGTAATTCCTCCTGCTGGAGTGGGTGAGTGGGCCCAAGGGGTGAGGGACATGGGTCTGGGGAGCAAGATATTCCCATGAAAGGTTGAGGGCCTGGGGCAGGGTGATCCGGGGATATAGAGCTGGGGCCAGGGGGGTGAGCACTGAGCCCAGACATTAGGGCCTGTAACCAGCGCTCGCCCCCCCTGTGCAAACCCAGCCCGGAGGGCCTCAGCAATCTGACTTGATCCTGGATTCGCCTTAGCGACGTTCGACTCCGGGACCAACAAAGAAAGGAAGTAACGTGGGATGTCCCGGTGTTTATGTATCCATGGGACAGCTTGTAGCAGCCGTCCCTTTCGCTTCATTGGACCCTTCCGGGTGCTTCAGGATCACTGGTCAGTAAGGGGCAGCGAAGGGGGGTCACCAATCGCCACGGCCCGGGGAGGGGCCACCACAGTCAGTGACTCCCTCCTTATCTAGCATGGAGTCTACCAGGAGTCAGATTCCAGGGGCAGTGCTTTTAAAAAGGACACTGGTCTGCTCCCATCTCCTCCATCTCTCTGACTAGCAAAGAACGCTCCCACACCCCATCCATTGGAATTTGTGACTCGAGTTATATTGGATGACTGTGGAAGACCATTTCTCAATGTGATTTTGGCAGAACAAAGTGCTGTGTTTCTTATTGATAAATGGGCACAATTAAGTCTTGCTAACCTTGATTTGATGGTAAAACCAGAATCTCCAAGTTGTAATATTATCAGATTCAGTGGAAAAGGAAAAACAAAAGCAAAGCTCGTTCCCAATGTTGTGTTGGAAATACCAGGTTCTTTCAAAACAGGAATTGATATTTGGTATTGTGATTCTGAGAATATACTTGGCATAGATTTTATGCAGAGATTCGGATGGGTAATTGATCTAGGGAATCCAGTGATCTGGAAAGATTCTAATGGACGTAAACCTGTAGTCATTGACCCTAGTGAATTTAGCCATGTTGGAAGTATTTGCTTGAATGATGTTGTGTCATCAGATCATTTATTGCCTGAAACTGGTGTTGATAAGGTAGTGACTGAAATTGTACAATGCTTTCCTTCTCTTTGGGCTCAGTTCAGGAATGAGGTGGGTACAATGAAGGATGTAACTGTGAATGTAGAAGGACGTGATCCTCCTCCACAGCGTCAGTATAAATTGCCTCCAGATTCAATTGGTTCTATGTCTAAGATCATACAGGAATTGTTAGCTCAAGGTGTCATACCTAAGGCTAACTCTGTAAGTAACAATCCTTTATGGTGTGTATTGAAATCTGATGGTACATATCGAATGATATTGGATTTGCGGATGTTTAATAAACATACTCCCAACGTTGCTCCTATTGTTGCTGATACTCATGACATGATGGCAAAGGTAAAATATTTCTCTGTACTAGACATCAGTAATGTTTTTTTTTCAGTATACCTCTTGAAAAGAGCTGTCAGTACAAGTTTGCATTTACTTTCTTGGATGAGCAATATCTGTTTTGCAGGTTACCGCAAGGAGCGCATTTGTCATCTAGTGTTTGTCATCAGATGTTGGTAAAGGTATTATCCAGATTTTCTAGGCCTAATTGCATACTGCTATATGTGGATGATATTCTGTTGTCTACTGAGGATAAGGAGTCACATGTTTCTCTTTTGACAGAAATGTTTGAACTGTTGTATGATGCAGGGTTGAAATTTAACACTAAAAAGGTCAAATTGATGCAGACCGAGGTCAGGTTTCTGGGAGTATTGTTAAGTTCAGGAAAAAGACCGCCATTGCAGGAAAGAATAGAGGCAATCGCTTCTTTCCCAATCCCAACCACACACAAGGCATTGTGACATTTTTTGGGTCTTGTAAACTATTCTAGGGATTTCATTGAGGATTTTGCTGATAAGGCCAGTGTAGCGTCGGCGTCCCTGCCTCCTGCTAGGCAGGGACGCCGTTCCCCTCACCTCTCCGCTCCGTGCCTGGCGGCTTCCTCCCGCTCTGCTGGCAGCGCGCGCTGCTTCCCGGTCCCTGTGGTTAGAGCGCGCGCGCGCTCCCCCTCTCTTAAAGGGGCCACGCGCGCCGTCCTAAGGAGTCCCCGCCCAATGGCCGGAGGACCTCACCATATATAAGGCACCTCCTCCAAAATGGAGGTGCCCGAGCAATGTTGTTGCAAAGCCTCTCAACTCTGCTTCAGCCCTCAGGTCCCGTTACCAGATACCTGCCAGATTCCTGCCTGATACCTGACTATCTGTGTGCATTCCTGCGGTCTGACAGTCTGCCTACCAGCACCTGCCAGTCTGTCTATGGATCAGTCTGCCCACTCACCTGGGAGCGCTCACCTGCTACCTGCCTGCTAGTCTACCTGGAGGCTCTGCCGTCACGTGCCGTGACCACCTGCCTGTCCAGAGACTCTTGTCCGCTCACCTGGGAGCGCTCACCTGCTACCTGCCTGCTAGCCTACCTGGAGGCTCTGCCGTCACGTGCCGTGACCACCTGCCTGTCCAGAGACTCTTGCCCGCTCACCTGGGAGCGCACACCTGCTACCTGCCTGCTAGCCTACCTGGAGGCTCTGCCGTCACGTGCCGTGACCACCTGCCTGTTCAGAGACTCTTGCCCGCTCACCTGGGATCGCTCACCTGCTACCTGCCTGATAGCCTACCTGGAGGCTCTACCGTCACGTGCCGTGACCACCTGCCTGTCCAGAGACTCTTGCCCGCTCACCTGGGAGCGCTCACCTGCTACCTGCCTGCTAGCCTACCTGGAGGCTCGGCCGTCACTTGCCGTGACCACCTGCCTGTCTAGAGACTCTTTCCCTGCTGTCACTTGCCGTGACCACCTGCCCGTCTAGAGACTCTTATCCTGCCCTTCTACCCAGAGACTGCCCCTGTTACTTGCCGTGACCTCCTGCCCTTCTACCCAGAGACTGCCCCTGTCACTTGCCGTGACTACCCGCCCGCCTTCCCTGGGAGCCACCCGCTTCCTTACAAGGACTGCCCCTTTGTATAGTTGCTCAGAGGTTCCACCTCCCAGACCCGTTACAGTTTGCTCGGGCCATGGAACCCGGTGGCACCCAATCTCCCTCGCTCTCGGACCTGTGTCATGAACTTTCCCGTCAGAGGTCCCAACAGGACTCCATCCTGAGTCACCTGCGTAGTGTTAACTCCCGCTTGGACACATTGACTGCCTCATCGGGAGCGGCCTCCACTCGCACACTTACTACCCCGGCACCGCCGCTGCCCATCAATACCATGGCATCTCTTCCTGGTCCCCGCCTCTCCGCCCCGCCTCGTTTTGGCGGAGATCCCATCCAGGCCCGGGGCTTCATTAACCAGTGCACTCTGCATTTCGAACTATTGGCACACCAGTTTTCCACCGACCGAGCCAAGGTAGCCTTCATCATGTCCCATCTCATGGGGGAGGCGCTGGCTTGGTTAAATCCTCTATGGGAGAGAGGAGACCCCCTGGTGTCCAACCTGCCAGCCTTTCTCACGGCTTTCCGGAAGGTCTTCAACGAACCAGGACGGAAGACCTCATCCGCCTCATCTCTGCTACGCCTCCGCCAAGGAAGTCTCACCGTGGGCCAATATGCCTTACGGTTCCGTACCCTTGCTTCGGAGCTGGCCTGGGATAACGACACCCTGGTGTCTGTCTTCTGGGAGGGTCTGTCCGGCCGTATTAAAGATGAACTCGCCGGTCGGGACATTCCTACCACTCTCGACGACTTAATAACACTTGCCACCCGGATTGACATCCGGTTCCAGGAGCGCGCCAAAGAGGTCACCCGCGAGAGGAGGTTTCCACCTCTAGCCCCTACCTTCCAGAAACCCGTCACTCCCTCCGTTACTCCCCAGGCACACTCACCTGAGCCTATGCAGGTCGACCAGACCAAGATGGTCAAAACCCGTCAAGCGTTACGCCGTGCCAAGGGGAGCTGCTTCTACTGTCCGTTCCTGCCCAGAGAGGTCGGGAAACGCCTGTGTCTAGGATCGCTCAGAGAGGTTGCCCTAGACAAAAGTAAACCCTCTCCATCTCTGATGCTGTCGGTCTCTATCATCTGCGGAGAGAACCGCTATTTTGAACTGGCTCAACTTGACTCAGGAGCTGCTGGAAATCTCATCTCTCAATCCCTGGTAGAAAAATACCGCATTCCCACCAAACCTCTGGCCGTACCCTTATCTGTTGCCGCCGTGGATGGGGGCCTCTTACCACATCCCATCCAACTCATCACCGAATCTCTAACTCTACAGGTGGGAATGCTGCACTCTGAGAGCATCTCCTTCCATGTTCTGCCTGGACTCTCCCACGCACTCTTGCTAGGCCTACCTTGGCTCCAGAAACATGCACCCGTGCTTGATTGGCAGACCGGAGAAGTCCTTCGCTGGGGACAGGACTGCCATAAGACTTGTCTGGTTCCCGTTCATCCTGCTCGTCCTTCTCCTACCCCAGCCAATCTACCCGGTCTACCGGTTCCCTATTGGTCTTATGCGGATGTCTTTAATAAAAAAGAAGCAGAGACATTACCCCCTCATAGACCATACGACTGCCCAATCGACCTGATACCCGGCGCTACTCCTCCCCGTGGGCGTATCTACCCTTTGTCCGCTGCAGAGACCCGGTCCATGTCAGAATATATTGAGGAGAATCTGGCCCGGGGATTTATCCGGAAATCTACCTCCCCGGCGGGAGCAGGCTTCTTCTTCGTCAAAAAGAAGGACGGCTCACTCCGTCCATGTATAGACTATAGAGGCCTTAACCAGATCACAGTGAAGAATAAATACCCCCTTCCGCTCATTCCTGAATTATTTGACCGTCTGAGGGGGGCTAGAATCTTCACCAAACTGGATCTCCGTGGGGCTTATAATCTGGTCCGTATCCGTCAGGGGGATGAGTGGAAGACGGCATTCAACACCCGGGACGGCCACTATGAGTACCTTGTAATGCCCTCCGGTCTCTGTAACGCTCCCGCCGTCTTTCAAGAGTTGGTCAATGACATCTTCCGTGACCTTCTCTACTCCTGCGTGGTGGTGTACCTGGACGACATCTTGGTCTTCTCTCTGGATCTTCCCACTCACCGGAGGGACGTTCGTCAGGTCCTGCTCAGGCTCAGGCAGAACCACCTCTACGCTAAATATGAGAAGTGCCGCTTTGAGCAAACCTCACTTCCGTTTCTGGGCTACATAATCTCTCAGACCGGCCTACGAATGGATGCTGAGAAACTGTCTGCCATCCAGAAGTGGCCCCGACCAGAGGGGTTGAAGGCTATTCAGCTGTTCCTGGGCTTCGCCAACTACTACCGCCTCTTCATACCGCACTTCTCTTCCCGGACTGCCCCTATCTCTGCGCTCACCCGTAAGGGCGCTAATCCCAGAGAATGGCTGCCCGAAGCAGAGGAAGCCTTTCTTTCCTTAAAACAGGCTTTCTCCTCCGCCCCGGTGCTGCATCGTCCGGACGGCAACAAACAATTCTTCCTAGAAGTTGACGCTTCCTCCTCCAGGGCCGGAGCGGTACTTACCCAAAAGTCATCTTCCGGAAGAATGGTAACCTGCGGCTTCTTCTCCAAACTCTTCTCCTCTTCTGAGCGCAATTATTCTATAGGAGACCGAGAATTATTGGCCATTAAGCTGGCACTGGAGGAGTGGCATTACCTGCTCGAGGGGGCTCTTCACCCGGTAATAATTTACACGGACCACAAGAACTTGGCTTACCTCCAGAGCGCCCAGAGACTTAACCCGCGCCAAGCCCGGTGGTCCTTGTTTTTTGCACGCTTTGATTTCATTCTTCATTTTCGCCCGGCAGACAAAAACATCAAAGCTGATGCCTTGTCCCGATCCTTTCTGGTCTCTGACCTAGAGGAGGAGCCTAAGCACATCATCGACCCCACCAGAATAATGCAGGTGGCCCCCGTGAATCTAAATCGTCTTCCTCCCGGTAAGACGTTCGTAACAGTACCTGATCGAGAGAAGGTCCTACACTGGGGCACTCGTCTAAGCTAGCTGGCCACGCTGGTCAGAAAAAGACGCTCCAGCTTATTACCCGGCATTACTGGTGGCCTACCCTGCACAAGGATGTAATAGACTTTGTTTCAGCCTGTGTGTCCTGCGCCCGCAACAAGGTTCCGAGACACCTGCCAGCCGGTCGCCTTCTTCCTCTTCCTGTACCTGCTGCCCAGGGGCAGCATATAGCTATGGACTTTAGAACGGATCTCCCTGTCTCTGCCGGTTGTACGGTCATTTGGGTGGTCGCTGACCGCTTCTCCAAGATGGCTCACTTCATTCCCCTGCCGGGTCTCCCGTCTGCATCAGAGTTAGCTAAAGACTTTATCCATCATATTTTCCTTCTGCATGGTCTTCCTCTCCACATTGTATCCGACCAAGGGGTCCAATTCACCTCTCGCTTTTGGCGAGCCATGTGTAAATTGCTGGGGGTCACCTTGGACTTTTCTTCTGCCTATCACCCACAGTCCAATGGCCAATTAGAGCGGATCAACCAAATTTTAACCAGTGTCCTCCGGCACTTTGTTAATGCTCACCATTCCGACTGGGTGGATCTCTTACCGTGGGCCGAATTTTCTTACAATAATCACGTGAGCGAATCTTCCTCCAAATCCCCGTTTTTTGTAGTCTTCGGTCAGCATCCTCGGATCCCGTTTCCCGTCTCCACCTCGGTGGACAATCCGGCTGCGGAATCTCTCATTAGCGAATTTTCCTCCATTTGGGAGAGTACCCGATCCGCACTTCTTCGGTCATCCGAGCGGATGAAAAAACAGGCTGACAAAAGACATCTGGATCCACCACAATTCCATCCTGGAGATAGTCTGGCTTTCGTCCAAATATGTCCGGCTCAAGATTCCTTACTACAAGTTTGGGCCTCGGTTCATCGGCCCACTGGAAGTTATCAAACAAATTAACCCGGTGGCCTATAAATTGAAACTCCCGGCCAACCTACGGATTCCTAACTCCTTCCATGTATCTCTACTCAAACCCGTGGTACTTAACTCTTTTTCCAAGTCTACAGGTACGCCTCCTGCTCCGGTTTCCGCTGAAAACGAGTTTGAGGTAGAGAATATTCTGGCCACCAAAAGGGTAAGAGGAAAGACCTTTTTTCTTGTGGATTGGAAGGGGTTTGGTCCTGAGGAGAGAACGTGGGAGCCCCGGGAGAACATCCATGCCCCTCTCATCCTTGATAAATTTCTCTCTGGCCTAAAAAAGGGGGGGCCTAAAGGGGCGGGTACTGTAGCGTCGGCGTCCCTGCCTCCTGCTAGGCAGGGACGCCGTTCCCTTCACCTCTCCGCTCTGCGCCCGGCGGCTTCCTCCCGCTCTGCTGGCAGCGCGCGCTGCTTCCCGGTACCTGTGCTTAGGGAAAGCGCGCACGCGCTCCCCCTCTCTTAAAGGGGCCGCGCGCGCCGTCCTAAGGAGTCCCCGGCCAATGGCCGGAGGACCTCACCATATATAAGGCACCTCCTCCAAAATGGAGGTGCCCGAGCAATGTTGTTGCAAAGCATCGCAACTCTGCTTCAGCCCTCAGGTCCGTTACCAGATACCTGCCAGTTACCTGCCAGATTCCTGCCTGATACCTGACTATCTGTGTGCATTCCTGCGGTCCGACAGTCTGCCTACCAACACCTGCCAGTCTGTCTATGGATCAGTCTGCCCGCTCACCTGGGAGCGCTCACCTGCTACCTGCCTGCTAGCCTACCTGGAGGCTCTGTCGTCACGTGCCGTGACCACCTGCCTGTCCAGAGACTCTTGCCCGCTCACCTAGGAGCGCTCACCTGCTACCTGCCTGCTAGCCTACCTGGAGGCTCTGCCGTCACGTGCTGTGACCACCTGCCTGTTCAGAGACTCTTGCCCGCTCACCTGGGAGCGCTCACCTGCTACCTGCCTGATAGCTTACCTGGAGGCTCTACCGTCACGTTCCGTGACCACCTGCCTGTCCAGAGACTCTTGCCCGCTCACCTGGGAGCGCACACCTGCTACCTGCCTGCTAGCCTACCTGGAGGCTCGGCCGTCACTTGCCGTGACCACCTGCCTGTCCAGAGACTCTTGCCCGCTCACCTGGGAGCGCTCACCTGCTACCTGCCTGTCTAGAGACTCTTTCCCTGCTGTCACTTGCTGTGACCACCTGCCCGTCTAGAGACTCTTATCCTGCCCTTCTACCCAGAGACTGCCCCTGTCACTTGCCGTGACCTCCTGCCCTTCTACCCAGAGACTGCCCCTGTCACTTGTCGTGACTACCCGCCCGCCTTCCCTGGGAGCCACCCGCTTCCTTACAAGGACTGCCTCTTTGTATAGTTGCTCAGAGGTTCCACCTCCCAGACCCGTTACAGCCAGGCTTTTGTATGATCTTTTGAAAAGTGAAAACAATGATTATTTTGGTCCTTGGGGTGTTGAACAACAAACCTCATTTGAACAATTGAAAATGAATTTACAGAATGCACCTGCTTTGTCCACAGTAGATCCTTCAGCTCCATTTGCTCTACAAGTTCACACATCAGAGACAGCGGTGTCTGCTGTTCTGTTACAATTGCAGGAAGAAGAGTGGAGAATTTTGGGCTATTTTTCTAAGCTTCTCTCACCAGTTGAAATAGGTTTTGAAACTTGTGCCAGACACTTGGTAGGTGTCTACTTTGCAGTCAAAGCAACTGAACACATTGTTGGTTTCAACAAAACCATTCTGCAAACTCCTCATTCTACACTAAAGCTTCTCTTTGAGAAAAATATCCCAGGTGTGTCACATCAGAGATTTGCCCATTGGTTACTGTCATTGTCTCCCAATCAAATTGAGGTAGATTATAAAGCCAAAGTTCTTCCTCAGTTGATGCAATATGAAGGGCAAACTCATGACTGTCTCCAGTCTTTTCAGGATCCGATTCCATCACTTTTCAGACGGAAGGCAGAGGTAACAGATGAAGCAGTTTTTGTAAATGGTTCCAGATTCTATTCAGATGGGCACTATTATACAGGATATGCCATTTTTTATCCCACAAGAGGACAGGTGGTAAAGCACAAGTTACCGAATCATTTTTCAGCCCAAAGAGCAGAACTAGAAGCAGTAAAAATGGTGCTACAGCTGAATGATGCTGACGATCAGTGTCCCATTGTAATCTACAGTGATAGCTCCTATGGTGTGAGTTCACTGACGGATTACCTGCCAGTTTGGGAAAAAAGAGGCTATGTAGATTCTTCTAACAAGACTCTTGTACATAGTGACACACTGAAAACTATTTTTGAGATAGCTTCAAAAACCCCTAATGGTTTTGCTATTGTCAAAGTTCCTGCTCATAAAAAGTCTGATGATGAATTATCTGTTGGAAATGCAACCGCAGATATGTTAGCCAAAGAGGCAACCCTGACAGGAGAAGAAATGTTTGAACCTGAACCTCGAGGTTTCAGCAGTTCAAAGAACAGACACGCATATACCTTCTTTTGCAGAAGAACAAGAAAAAGATACAACTCTTGTTGCTTCCCGGGTTGATCCAAAACCTCCCTTTGTTTGTGAAAATGGGGTTTTGTGTCATGACTTAAACGGGGACTTGCGTCCTGTTGTACCAAAACATCTACACGATGAGTTCACGAGATATAATCATGAAAGCTTGGGTCATTTGGGTCAACAGAAATTGTTAGGCATTCTTAAAGAGAAATTTTACTGAGAAAAGATGGAAGAGACTGTACAAAGTATTGTTCAATCATGTCTCATTTGTGCCCAAATTAATCCAAACCAAAAGGACAGAAACCGCCACTACTGCGAACCGCACCTGCAGATGGTCCATGGTCTGCATTACAAATTGACTACCTTGGTCCATTACCATCAGGTAAAAATGGTCTCAGGTATGCATTGGTGGTAGTAGATGTTTTTTCTAAATGGCTTAAAATTTTACCTGTCAAGAAAGATGATGCTATTCCATCCGGTTTGCGTTTAGTTGGACCATAATTTATTTTTCAACAGGACAATGACCCCAAACACACTTCCAGGCTGTGTAAGGGCTATTTGACCAAGAGGGAGAGTGATGGGGTGCTACGCCAGATGACCTGACCTCCACAGTCACCAGATCTGAACCCAATCGAGATGGTTTGGGGTGAGCTGGACCGCAGAGTGAAGGCAAAAGGGCCAACAAGTGCTAAGCATCTCTGGGAACTCCTTCAAGATTGTTGGAAGACCATTTCTGGTGACTACCTCTTGAAGCTCATCAAGAGAATGCCAAGAGTGTGCAAAGCAGTCATCAAAGCAAAAGGTGGCTACTTTGAGGAACCTAGAATATAAGACATATTTTCAGTTGTTTCACACTTTTTTGTTAAGTATATAATTCCACATGTGTTAATTCATAGTTTTGATGCCTTCAGTGTGAATGTACAATTTTCATAGTCATGAAAATACAGAAAAATCTTTAAATGAGAAGGTGTGTCCAAACTTTTGGTCTGTACTGTACCTGTATTCATATATGTACACTATATGGACAAATATTGCATCTCTTGCCCCCACCCCACAAAACAAATCCCAAAATGTTCTCCTGCCCCTTTTCCTAACTCCCAATCCCAAAATAGACAAGGACATTCGGAGTTGCCAATCTTCCCTCTTTTGTAGACTAGTGGAGATAAAGCATCTTCAGCCTCGGCTCTTTACTTCCTACAGACAACATGGGGAGAAAATGAACCACTTTTTATGATCAGTTATTTTTTTAGCACATTTTTTTTAAAGGTAAATTACAATAAAATGCCCCAATCCCCTTTTCTCCGTCTCCCAATCCATAATGCTGGGGTAAGATTATCTCTACAGAGACCCCTGTACAGGAATATTAGGGCTCCAGCGACATCACATCTATTATACAGAGAATAGCGCCATCTCCATAGCTCTGTACACAAGGACATAGAGATCAGACAAGGTCCTCATATTCAGGCAGCTTCTATTTTACTCCAACCCTCTTTATAAGAACAAGATCAGAGTCTCATTATACAGAGCAGAGAAGCTCCAGAGACAAAGACCCCGTCTGCTCCTAACACGCTGGGGGCCCGGAGTATCCAGCCACGGGGCCCGGATTCTCTCATTTGTGGCCCCAGCGTTTCTTGTGGAATAAATCCCTTTCTCATCCAGTCCTGTAGTAATGACTTTGTTATCAGGTTTTGTAGGAGGGTTCGTCTGAATCCATCTTATGTTATCAATATCTGTGCGAGAAACAAGAGACGTCCGAGCGCAGTTTTACCGAGTGTCCAGTGTCAGTTCTTCTACAGTCTTCTACAGTCTGATAAAGAGCCGCGGTGTCTCCGACCAAACCTGGGGGTATACAGCTGCTCCCCTCAATACACACACGGCTCCATACAGTACACACACAGCTCCGCTCCGTACACTTCATACACACGGCTCCGCTCCGTACACCTCGTACACACGCAGCTAAGCTCCGTACACCTCATACACGCGGTTCTGCTCCGTACACCTCGTACACACACGGCTCAGCTCCGTATGCCTCGTACACGCACGGCTCCGCTCCGTACGCCTCGTACACGCGCGGCTCCACTCCGTACACACATGGCTCTATATACACTGCTCTGTACACAAACGGCTCCGCACACACATGGCTCCGCTCCGTACACAGATGGCTCCGTGCACAACCGCGGCTCCGCTTCATACACCTCATATACACACAGCTCCACTCTGTACACTTCATACACACGGCTCCGCTCCGTACACCTCGTACACACGCAGCTAAGCTCCGTGCACCTCGTACACGCGGCTCTGCTCCGTACAACTCATACACACACGGCTCAGCTCCGTACACCTCGTACACACGGCTCAGCTTCGTACGCCTCGTACATGCGCAGCTCCGCTCCGTACGCCTCGTACACGCGCGGCTCCGTACGCCTCGCACATGCGCGGCTCCGTACGACTCGTACACGCGCTGCTCCGCTCCTTACGCCTCGTACACGCGCGGCTCCGCTCCATACGCCTCGTACACGCGCGGCTCTGCTCCGTACGCCTCGTACATGCACGGCTCTGCTCCGTACGCCTCATACACGCGCGGCTCTGCTCCGTACGCCTCGTAAAACACGCGGCTACGCTCCATACGCCTCGGACACGCGCGGCTCTGCTCCGTACGCCTCGTAAAACACGCGGCTCCGCTCCGTACGCATCGTACACACACGGCTCCGCTCCGTACACCTCGCACACACACGGCTCCGCTCCGTACACCTCGTACACGCGTGGCTCTGCTCCATACACCTCATACACGCGTGGCTCTGCTCCGTACACTTCGTACACACGTGGCTCTGCTCCGTACACCTCGTACACGCGTGGCTCTGCTCCGTACACCTCTTACATGCATGGCTCTGCTCCGTACACCTCGTACACGCCCGGCTCTGCTCCGTACACCTCGTAAATGCCCGACTCCGCTCCGTACACCTCGTACACACACGGGTCTGCTCCGTACACGCGTGGCTCTGCTCCGTACGCCTCGTACATGTGCGGCTCCGCTCTGTACGACTCGTACACGCGCTGCTCCACACACCTCGTACACGCGCGGCTCCGCTCCGTACGCCTCGTACACGCGCTGCTCCGCACACCTCGTATACGCGCGGCTCCGCTCCATACGCCTCGTACACGCGCGGCTCCGCTCCGTACGCCTCGTACACGCGCGGCTCCGCTCCGTACGCCTCGTACACGCGCAGCTCCGCTTTGTACGCCTCGTACACGCGCGGCTCCGCTCCGTATGCCTCATAGATGCGCGGCTCCGCTCCGTACGCCTCATACACGCGCGGTTCCGCTCCATACGCCTCGTAAAACACGCGGCTCCGCTCCGTACGCTTCATACACGCTCGTTCCGCTCCGTACGCCTCGTAAAACACGCGGCTCTGCTCCGTACGCCTCGTAAAACACGCGGCTCTGCTCCGTACGCCTCGTAAAACACGTGGCTCGGCTCCGTACGCCTCGTACACACGCGGCTCTGCTCCGTACACCTTGTTAAACACGCGGTTCCGCACCGTACGCCTCGTACACGCGCGGCTCTGCTCCGTACACCTCGTACACGCGCGGCTCTGCTCCGTACGCCTCGTACACGCGCGGCTCTGCTCCGTACGCCTCGTAAAACACGCGGCTACGCTCCGTACGCCTCGTACACGCGCGGCTCGGCTCCGTACACGCGCGGCTCCGCTCCGTACGCATCGTACACACACGGGTCCGCTCCGTACACCTCGTACATGCGTGGCTCTGCTCCATACACCTCGTACATGCGTGGCTCTGCTCCGTACATCTCATACACGCGTGGCTCTGCTCCGTACACCTCTTACACGCGTGGCTCTGCTCCGTACACGTTGTACACGCACGGCTCCGCTCCGTACGCCTCGTAGACGCGCGGCTCCGCTCCGTACGCCTCGTACACGCGCGGCTCCGCTCCGTACGCCTCGTAAAACACGCGGCTCTGCTCCGTACGCCTCGTAAAACACGCGGCTCTGCTCCGTACGCCTCGTAAAACACGTGGCTCTGCTCCGCACGCCTCGTACACACGCGGCTCTGCTCCGTACGCTTGTTAAACACACGGCTCTGCTCCGTACACGCTCGGCTCCGCTCTAAACGCCTCGTACACGCGGCTCCGCTCCGTACGCCTCGTACACGCGCGGCTCCGCTCCATGCGCCTCGTACACGGGCGGCTCCGCTCCATACGCCTCGTACACGCGGGGCTCCTCTCCGTACGCCTCGTAAAACACGCGACTCCGCTCCGTACACCTCGTAAAACACCCGACTCCGCTCCATACGCCTCATAAAACACGCGGCTCCGCTCCGTACGCCTCGTACACACGTGGCTCTGCTCCGTACGCCTTGTAAAACACGTGGCTCTGCTCCGTACGCCTCGTAAAACAATCGGCTCCGCTCCGTACACCTCGTAAAACTCGCGGCACCGCTCTGTACACGCGTGGCTCCGCTCCGTACGCCTCGTATATCACACGGCTCTGCTCCGTACGCCTCGTACACACGCAGCTCTGCTCCGTACGCCTTGTAAAACACGTGGCTCTGCTCCGTACGCCTCGAAAAACACGCGGCTCCGCTCCGTACGCCTCGTACACGCGCAGCTTCGTTCTGTACGCCTCGTACACACGCAGCTCTGCTCCGTACGCCTTGTAAAACACGTGGCTCTGCTCCGTACGCCTCGTAAAACACGCAGCTCCGCTCCGTACGCCTCGTAAACGCGCAGCTTCGCTCCGTACGCCTCGTACACGCACGGCTCCGCTCCGAACGCCTTGTACACGCGCGGCTCCGCTCCGTACGCCTCGTACACACGCAGCTCTGCTCCGTACGCCTTGTAAAACACGTGGCTCTGCTCCGTACGCCTCGTAAAACACACGGCTCTGCTCCGTACGCCTCGTACACGCGCGGCTTCGCTCCGTACGCCTCGTACACACGCGGCTCCGCTCCGAACGCCTTGTACACGCGCGGCTCCGCTCCGTACGCCTCGTACACACGCAGCTCTGCTCCGTACGCCTTGTAAAACACGTGGCTCTGCTCCGTACGCCTTGTAAAACACGCGGCTCTGCTCCGTACGCCTCGTACACGCGCCGCTTCGCTCCGTACGCCTCGTACACGCGCGGCTCCGCTCCGAACGCCTTGTACACGCGCGGCTCCGCTCCGTACGCCTCGTACACGCGCGGCTCCGCTCCGTACACCTCGTACAAACGCGGCTCTGCTCCGTACACCTCGTACACGCGCTGCTCCATTCCATACGCCTCGTACACGCACGGCTCCGCTCCATACGCCTCGTACACGCGCGGCTCTGCACCGTACGCCTCGTACACGCGCGGCTCTGCTCCGTACGCCTCGTAAAACACGCGGCTACGCTCCGTACGCCTCGTACACGCATGGCTCTGCTCCGTACGCCTCGTACAAGCGCGGCTCTGCTCCGTACGCCTCGTAAAACACACGGGTCCGCTCCGTACACACACGGCTCCGCTCCGTACACCTCGTACACGCGTGGCTCTGCTCCATACACCTCGTACACGCGTGGCTCTGCTCCGTACATCTCGTACACGCGTGGCTCTGCTCCGTACACCTCTTACACGCGTGGCTCTGCTCCGTACACCTCGTACACGCCCGGCTCTGCTCCGTACACCTCGAACACGCTTGACTCCGCTCCGTACACCTCGTACACACACGGCTCTGCTCCGTACACGCGTGGCTCTGCTCCGTACGCCTCGTACACGCGCTGCTCCACACACCTTGTACATCCGCGGCTCCGCTCCGTACGCCTCGTACACGCGCTACTCCGCACACCTCGTACACGCGCGGCTCCGCTCCGTACGCCTCGTACACGCGCTGCTCCGCTCCGTACGCCTCGTACACGCGCTGCTCCGCTCCGTACGCCTCGTACACGCGCAGCTCCACTCCGTACTCTTCGTACATGCGCAGCTCCGCTCCGTACGCCTCGTACACGCGCGGCTCCGTACGACTCGTACACGCGCTGCTCCGCTCCTTACGCCTCGTACACGCGCGGCTCCGCTCCATACGCCTCGTACACGCGCGGCTCTGCTCCGTACGCCTCGTACACGCACGGCTCTGCTCCGTACGCCTCATACACGCGCGGCTCTGCTCCGTACGCCTCGTAAAACACGCGGCTACGCTCCGTACGCCTCGGACACGCGCGGCTCTGCTCCGTACGCCTCGTAAAACACGCGGCTCCGCTCCGTTCACGCGCGGCTCCGCTCCGTACGCATCGTACACACAGGGCTCCGCTCCGTACACCTCGCACACACACGGCTCCGCTCCGTACACCTCGTACACGCGTGGCTCTGCTCCATACACCTCATACACGCGTGGCTCTGCTCCGTACACCTCGTACACGCGTGGCTCTGCTCCGTACACCTCGTACACGCGTGGCTCTGCTCCGTACACCTCTTACATGCGTGGCTCTGCTCCGTACACCTCGTACACGCCCGGCTCTGCTCCGTACACCTCGTAAATGCCCGACTCCGCTCCGTACACCTCGTACACACACGGCTCTGCTCCGTACACGCGTGGCTCTGCTCCGTACGCTTCGTACATGTGCGGCTCCGCTCCGTACGACTCGTACACGCGCTGCTCCACACACCTCGTACACGCGCGGCTCCGCTCCACACACCTCGTACACGCGCTGCTCCGCACACCTCGTACACGCGCGGCTCCGCTCCGTACGCCTCGTACACGCGCGGCTCCGCTCCGTACGCCTCGTACACGCGCGGCTCCGCTCCGTACGCCTCGTACACGCGCAGCTCCGCTCCATACGCCTCGTACACGCGCGGCTCTGCTCCGTACGCCTCGTAGACGCGCGGCTCCGCTCCGTACGCTTCATACACACTCGTTCCGCTCCGTACGCCTCGTAAAACACGCGGCTCTGCTCCGTACGCCTCGTAAAACACACGGCTCTGCTCTGTACGCCTCGTAAAACACGTGGCTCTGCTCCGTACGCCTCGTACACACGCGGCTCTGCTCCGTACACCTTGTTAAACACGCGGTTCCGCTCCGTACGCCTCGTACATGCGCGGCTCCGCTCCGTACGCCTCGTACACGCGTGGCTCCGCTCCGTACGCCTCGTACACGCGTGGCTCCGCTCCGTACGCCTCGTAAAACACGCGGCTCCGCTCCGTACGCTTCCTCCACACTCGTTCCGCTCCGTACGCCTCGTAAAACACGCGGCTCTGCTCCGTACGCCTCGTAAAACACGCGGCTCTGCTCCGTACGCCTCGTAAAACACGTGGCTCTGCTCCGTACGCCTCGTACACACGCGGCTCTGCTCCGTACACCTTGTTAAACACGCGGTTCCGCTCCGTACGCCTCGTACACACGCGGCTCCACTCCGTACGCCTTGTACACGCGCGGCTCCGCTCCGTACGCCTCGTAAAACACGTGGCTCTGCTCCGTACGCTTCCTCCACACTCGTTCCGCTCCGTACGCCTCGTAAAACACGCGGCTCTGCTCCGTACGCCTCGTAAAACACGCGGCTCTGCTCCGTACGCCTCGTAAAACACGTGGCTCTGCTCCGTACGCCTCGTACACACGCGGCTCTGCTCCGTACACCTTGTTAAACACGCGGTTCCGCTCCGTACGCCTCGTACACGCGCGGCTCCGCTCTGTACGCCTCGTACACGCGCGGCTCCACTCCGTACGCGTCGTACACGCGCGGCTCCGCTCCGTACGCCTCGTAAAACACGTGGCTCTGCTCCGTACACGCGCGGCTCCGCTCCATACGCCTCGTACACGCGCGGCTCCGCTCCGTACGCCTCGTAAAACACGCGACTCCGCTCCGTACACCTCGTAAAACACGCGACTCCGCTCCATACGCCTCATAAAACACGCGGCTCCGCTCCGTACGCCTCGTACATGCGCGTCTCCGCTCCGTACGCATGGTACACGCGCGTCTCCGCTCCGTACGCCTGGTACACGCGCGGCTCCGATCCGTACGCCTCGTACACGCGCGTCTCCGCTCCGTACGCATGGTACACGCGCGTCTCCGCTCCGTACGCCTGGTACACGCGCGGCTCCGCACGCCTCGAAAAACACACGGCTCTGCTCCGTACACCTTGTAAAACACGTGGCTCTGCTCCGTACGCCTCGTAAAACAAGCGGCACCGCTCTGTACATGCGTGGCTCCGCTCCGTACGCCTCGTAAAACACGCGGCTCTGCTCCGTACGCCTCGTACACACGCAGCTCTGCTCCGTACGCCTTGTAAAACACGTGGCTCTGCTCCGTACACCTCGTAAAACACGCGGCTCCGCACGCCTCGTACACGCGCGGCTTCGCTCCGTACGCCTCGTACACGCGCGGCTCCGCTCCGAACGCCTTGTACACGCGCGGCTCCGCTCCGTACGCCTCGTACACGTGCGGCTCCTCTCCGTACACCTCGTACACGCGCGGCTCCGCTCCGTACACCTCGTACACGCGTGGCTCTGCTCCGTACATCTCGTACACGCGTGGCTCTGCTCCGTACACCTCTTACACGCGTGGCTCTGCTCCGTACACCTCGTACACACCCGGCTCTGCTCCGTACACCTCGTACACGCTTGACTCCGCTCCGTACACCTCGTACACACACGGCTCTGCTCCGTACACGCGTGGCTCTGCTCCGTACGCCTCGTACACACGCAGCTCTGCTCCGTACGCCTTGTAAAACACGTGGCTCTGCTCCGTACGCCTCGTAGACCACGCGGCTCCGCACGCCTCGTACACGCGCGGCTTCGCTCCGTACGCCTCGTAAAACACACGGCTCTGCTCCGTACACCTCGTACACACGCAGCTCTGCTCCGTACGCCTTGTAAAACACGTGGCTCTGCTCCGTGCGCCTCGTAAACCACGCGGCTCCGCACGCCTCGTACACGCGCGGCTTCGCTCCGTACGCCTCGTACACGCGCGGCTCCGCTCCGAACGCCTTGTACACGCGCAGCTCCGCTCCGTACGCCTCGTACATGCGCTGCTCCGCTCCATACGCCTCGTACACGCACGGCTCCGCTCCATACGCCTCGTACACGCGCGGCTCTGCTCCGTACGCCTCGTACACGCGCGGCTCTGCTCCGTACGCCTCGTACACGCGCGGCTCTGCTCCGTACGCCTCGTAAAACACGCGGCTACGCTCCGTAAGCCTCGTACACGCGCGGCTCGGCTCCGTACACGCGCGGCTCGGCTCCGTACGCATCGTACACACACGGGTCCGCTCCGTACACACACGGCTCCGCTCCGTACACCTCGTACACGCGTGGCTCTGCTCCATACACCTCGTACACGCGTGGCTCTGCTCCGTACATCTCGTACACGCGTGGCTCTGCTCCGTACACCTCTTACACGCGTGGCTCTGCTCCGTACACCTCGTACACGCCCGGCTCTGCTCCGTACACCTCGTACACGCTTGACTCCGCTCCGTACACCTCGTACACACACGGCTCTGCTCCGTACACGCGCGGCTCTGCTCCGTACACGCTCGGCTCCGCTCCGTACGCATCATACACACCCGGGTCCGCTCCGTACACACACAGCTCCGCTCCGTACACCTCGTACACGCGTGGCTCTGCTCCATACACCTCGTACACGCGTGGCTCTGCTCCGTACACCTCTTACACGCGTGGCTCTGCTCCGTACACCTCGTACACGCCCGGCTCTGCTCCGTACACCTCGTACACGCCCGACTCAACTCCGTACACCTCGTACACGCGTGGCTCTGCTCCATACACCTCGTACACGCGTGGCTCTGCTCCGTACACCTCGTACACGCGCGGCTCCGCTCCGTACAGCTCGTAAAACACGCGGCTCCGCTCCGTACGCCTCATACACGCTCGTTTCCGCTCCGTATGCCTCGTAAAACACGCGGCTCTGCTCCGTACACGCTCGTCTCCGCTCCACACGCCTCATACACGCGGCTCCGCTCCGTACACCTCGTAAAACACGCGACTCCGCTCCGTACGCCTCGTAAAACACGCGGCTCCGCTCTGTACGCCTCGTACACGTGTGGCTCTGCTCCGTACGCCTCGTACACGCGCTGCTCCGCACACCTCATACACGCGCGGCTGCGCTCCGTACACCTCGTACACGCGCGGCTCCGCTCTGTACGCCTCGTACATGCGCGGCTCAGCTCCGTACGCCTCGTACACGCGCGGCTACGCTCCGTACGCCTCGTACACGCGCGGCTCCGCTAAGTATGCCTCGTACACACGCGGCTCTGCTCCGTACACCTCGTACACACGCGGCTCCGCTCCATACACCTCGTACACGCGGCTCCGCTCCGTACACCTCGTACACACGCGGCTCCGCTCCGTACACCTCGTACACACACGGCTCCGCTCCGTACACCTCGTACACACACGGCTCCGCTCCGTACACCTCGTACACATGGGGCTCCGCTCCGTACACCTCGTACACACGCGGCTCCGCTCCGTACACCTCGTACACACGCGGCTCTGCTCCGTACACCTCGTACACACACGGCTCCGCTCCGTACACCTCATACACACGGGGCTCCGCTCCGTACACCTCGTACACACGGGGCTCCGCTCCGTACACCTCGTACACACGCGGCTCTCCTCCGTACACCTCGTACACACACTGCTCTGCTCTATACACCTCGTACACGCGGCTCCGTTCCGTACACATCGTACACGCAGCTCCGCTCCGTACGCCTCGTACAGACGCGGCTCTGCTCCGTACGCCTCGTACAGACGCGGCTCTGCTCCGTACGCCTCGTACAGACGAGGCTCTGCTCCATACGCCTCGTAAAACACGCGGCTCCGCTCCGTTCACCTCGCACACACGCGGCTCCGCTCCGTACACCTCGTACACACGCGGCTCCGCTCCGTACAACTCGTACACACACGGCTCTGCTCCGTACACCTCGCACACGCGCTGCTCCGCTCCATAGGCCTCGTACACGCGCGGCTGTGCTCCGTACGCCTCGTACAAGCGCGGCTCTGCTCCGTACGCCTCGTACACGCGCGGCTCTGCTCCGTACGCCTCGTAAAACACGCGGCTACGCTCCGTACACCTCGTACACGCGCGGCTTCTCTCCGTACGCATCGTACACACACGGGTCCGCTCCGTACACCTCGTACACACACGGCTCCGCTCCGTAAACCTCGTACACGCATGGCTCTGCTCCATACACCTCGTACACGCGTGGCTCTGCTCCGTACACCTCTTACACGCGTGGCTCTGCTCCGTACACCTCGTACACGCCCGGCTCTGCTCTGTACACCTCATACACGCCCGACTCCGCTCCGTACACCTCGTACACACACGGCTCTGCTCCGTACACGCGTGGCTCTACTCGGTACGCCTCGTACACGTGCGGCTCCGCTCCGTACGCCTCGTACACGCGCTGCTCCACACACCTCGTACATGCGCGGCTCCGCTCCGTACGACTCGTACATGTGCTACTCCGCACACCTCGTACACACGCGGCTCCGCTCCATACGCCTCGTACACGCCCGACTCCGCTCCGTACACACACGGCTCTGCTCCGTACACGCGTGGCTCTGCTCCGTACGCCTCTTACACGTGCGGCTCCGCTCCGTACGCCTCGTACACGCGCTGCTCCACACACCTCGTACACGCGCGGCTCCGCTCCGTACGCCTCGTACACGCACGACTCCGATCCATACGCCTCGTACACGCGCGGCTCCGCTCCGTACGCCTCGTAAAACACGCGGCTCCGATCCGCACGCCTAATACACGCTCGTTTCCGCTCCGTACGCCTCGTAAAACACGCGGCTCTGCTCCGTACGCCTCGTAAAACACGCGGCTCTGCTTCGTACGCCTCATACACACGCGGCTATGCTCCGTACGCCTTGTTAAACACGCGGCTCCGCTCCATACGCCTCGTACACGCGCGGCTCCGCTCCGTACGCCTCGTACACGCGCGGCTCCGCTCCGTACGCCTCGTACACGCGCGGCTCCGCTCCGTACGTCTCGTAAAACACGCGGCTCCGCTCCGTAAGCCTCGTAAAACACGCGGCTCCGCTTTGTACACGCGTGGCTCTGCTCCGTACGCCTCGTAAAACACACGGCTCTGCTCCGTACGCCTCGTACACATGCAGCTCCGCTCCATACACCTCGTACACGCGGCTCCACTCCGTACACATCGTACACACGCGGCTCTGCTCCGTACACCTCGTACACACGCGGTTCCGCTCCGTAAACCTGGTACACATGGGGCTCCGCTCCGTACACCTTGTACACACGGGGCTCCGCTCCGTACACCTCGTACACACGCGGCTCTGCTCCGTACACCTCGTACACACCCGGCTCCGCTCCGTACACCTCGTACACACGGGGCTCCGCTCCGTACACCCCGTACACACGGGGCTCCGCTCCGTACACCTCGTACACACGCGGCTCCGCTCCGTATGCCTCGTACACACGCTGTTCTGCTCCATACGCCTCGTACACACGCTGCTCTGCTCCGTACGCCTCGTAAAACACGCGGCTCCTCTCCGTACACCTCGTACACACGCGGCTCCGCTCCGTACATCTCGCACACACGCGGCTCCGCTGCGTACACCTCGTACACACGCGGCTCCGCTCCGCACGCCTCGTACACGCGGCTCCGCTCCGTACGCCTCGTACACGTGGCTCCGCTCCGTACGCCTCGTACACACGCGGCTCTGCTCCGTACGCCTCGTACACACGCGGCTCTGCTCCATACGCCTCGTAAAACAAGCGGCTCCGCTCCGTACACCTCGTACACACGCGGCTCCGCTCCGTACACCTCGTACACACCCGGCTCCGCTCCGTACGCCTCGTACACATGCTACTCCGCTCCGTACGCCTCGTACACGCGCGGCTCCGCTAAGTATGCCTCGTACACACGCGACTCTGCTCCGTACACCTCGTACACACGCGGCTCCGCTCCGTACACCTCGTACACGCGGCTCCGCTCCGTACACCTCGTACACACGCGGCTCCGCTCCGTACACCTCGTACACACGCGGCTCCGCTCCGTACACCTCGTACACACACGGCTCCGCTCCATACACCTCGTACACGCGGCTCCGCTCCGTACACCTCGTACACACGCGGCTCTGCTCCGTATACCTCGTACACACACTGCTCCGCTCCATACACCTCGTACACGTGGCTCCGCTCCGTACACCTCGTACACGCGGCTCGGCTCCGTACGCCTCGTACAGATGCGGCTCTGCTCCGTATGCCTCGTACAGATGCGGCTCTGCTCCGTACGCCTCGTAAAACACGCGGATCCGCTCCGTTCACCTCGTACACACGCGGTTCCGCTCCGTACACACGCGGCTCCACTCCGTACACCTCGTACACACACGGCTCTGCTCCGTACACCTCGTACACGCGCTGCTCCGCCCCATACGCCTCGTACACACGCGGCTACGCTCCGTACACCTCGTACACGCGCGGCTCTGCTCCGTACGCCTCGTAAAACAAGCGGCTACGCTCCGTACGCCTCATACACGCGCGGCTCCGCTCCATACGCATCGTACACACACGGGTCCGCTCCGTACCCCTCGTACACACACGGCTCCGCTCCGTACGCCTCGTACACGTGGCTCCGCTCCGTATGCCTCATACACACGCGGCTCTGCTCCGTACGCCTCATACACACGCGGCTCTGCTCCGTGCGCCTCGTACACACGCGGCTCTGCTCCGTACGCCTCGTAAAACACGCGGCTCCTCTCCGTACACCTCGTACACACGCGGCTCCGCTCCATACACCTCGCACACACGCGGCTCCGCTGCATACACCTCGTACACACGCGGCTCCGCTCCGTACGCCTCGTACACGTGGCTCCGCTCCGTATGCCTCGTACACACGCGGCTCTGCTCCGTACGCCTCGTACACACGCGGCTCTGCTCCATACGCCTCGTAAAACAAGCGGCTCCGCTCCGTACACCTCGTACACACGCGGCTCCGCTCCGTACACCTCGTACACACCCGGCTCCGCTCCGTACACCTCGTACACACGCAACTCCGCTCCGTACGCCTCGTACACGCGCGGCTCCGCTAAGTATGCCTCGTACACACGCGACTCTGCTCCGTACACCTCGTACACACGCGGCTCCGCTCAGTACACCTCGTACACGCGGCTCCGCTCCGTACACCTCGTACACACGCGGCTCCGCTCCGTACACCTCGTACACACACGGCTCCGCTCCATACACCTCGTACACGCGGCTCCGCTCCGTACACCTCGTACACACGGGGCTCCGCTCCGTACACCTCGTACACATGCGGCTCTGCTCCGTACACCTCGTACACGCGCTGCTCCGCCCCATACGCCTCGTACACACGCGGCTACGCTCCGTACACCTCGTACACGCGCGGCTCTGCTCCGTACGCCTCGTAAAACAAGCGGCTACGCTCCGTACGCCTCATACACGCGCGGCTCCGCTCCATACGCATCGTACACACACGGGTCCGCTCCGTACCCCTCGTACACACACGGCTCCGCTCCGTACGCCTCGTACACGTGGCTCCGCTCCGTATGCCTCATACACACGCGGCTCTGCTCCGTACGCCTCATACACACGCGGCTCTGCTCCGTACGCCTCGTACACACGCGGCTCTGCTCCGTACGCCTCGTACACATGCGGCTCTGCTCCGTACGCCTCGTAAAACACGCGGCTCCTCTCCGTACACCTCGTACACACGCGGCTCCGCTCCATACACCTCGCACACACGCGGCTCTGCTGCATACACCTCGTACACACGCGGCTCCGCTCCGTACGCCTCGTACACGTGGCTCCGCTCCGTATGCCTCGTACACACGCGGCTCTGCTCCGTACGCCTCGTACACACGCGGCTCTGCTCCATACGCCTCGTAAAACAAGCGGCTCCGCTCCGTACACCTCGTACACACGCGGCTCCGCTCCGTACACCTCGTACACACCCGGCTCCGCTCCGTACACCTCGTACACACGCAACTCCGCTCCGTACGCCTCGTACACGCGCGGCTCCGCTAAGTATGCCTCGTACACACGCGACTCTGCTCCGTACACCTCGTACACACGCGGCTCCGCTCAGTACACCTCGTACACGCGGCTCCGCTCCGTACACCTCGTACACACGCGGCTCCGCTCCGTACACCTCGTACACACACGGCTCCGCTCCATACACCTCGTACACGCGGCTCCGCTCCGTACACCTCGTACACACGGGGCTCCGCTCCGTACACCTCGTACACATGCGGCTCTGCTCCGTACACCTCGTACACACACTGCTCCGCTCCATACACCTCGTACACGTGGCTCCGCTCCGTACACCTCGTACACGCGGCTCAGCTCCGTACGCCTCGTACACACGCGGCTCTGCTCCGTACGCCTCATACAGATGCGGCTCTGCTCCGTATGCCTCGTAAAACACGCGGCTCCGATCCGTTCACCTCGTACACACGCGGCTCCGCTCCGTACGCCTTGTACACGTGGCTCCGCTCCGTATGCCTCGTACACACGCGGCTCTGCTCCGTACGCCTCGTACACACGCGGCTCTGCTCCATACGCCTCGTAAAACAAGCGGCTCCGCTCCGTACACCTCGTACACACGCGGCTCCGCTCCGTACACCTCGTACACACCCGGCTCCGCTCCGTACACCTCGTACACACGCAACTCCGCTCCGTACACCTCGTACACGCATGGCTGTGCTCCGTACGCCTCATACACGTGCGGCTCCGCTCAGTACGCCTCGTACACTCGCTGCTCCACACACCTCGTACACGCGCGGCTCCGCTCCGTACGCCTCGCACACACGCGGCTCTGCTCCGTACGCCTCATACACGCTCGATTCCGCTCTGTACGTCTCGTAAAACACGCGTCTCTTCTCCGTACACCTCGTACACATGCGGCTCTGCTCCGTACACCTCGTACACACACTGCTCCGCTCCATACACCTCGTACACGTGGCTCCGCTCCGTACACCTCGTACACGCGGCTGAGCTCCGTACGCCTCGTACACACGCGGCTCTGCTCCGTACGCCTCGTACAGATGCGGCTCTGCTCCGTATGCCTCGTACAGACGCGGCTCTGCTCCGTACGCCTCGTAAAACACGCGGCTCCGATCCGTTCACCTCGTACACACGCGGCTCCACTCCGTACACCTCGTACACACACGGCTCTGCTCCGTACACCTCGTACACGCGCTGCTCCGCCCCATACACCTCGTACACGCGCGGCTCCGCTCCGTACACCTCGTACACGCGCGGCTCTGCTCCGTACGCCTCGTAAAACACGCGGCTACGCTCCGTACGCCTCGTACACGCGCGGCTCCGCTCCATACGCATCGTACACACACGGGTCCGCTCCATACCCCTCGTACACACACGGCTCCGCTCCGTACACCTCGTACATGCATGGCTCTGCTCCGTACGCCTCATACACGTGCGGCTCCGCTCAGTACGCCTCGTACACTCGCTGCTCCACACACCTCGTACACGCGCGGCTCCGCTCCGTACGCCTCGTACACGCGCGGCTCTGCTCCGTACACCTCGTACACACGCGGCTCCGCTCTGTAAACCTGGTACACACGGGGCTCCGCTTCGTACACCTCGTACACACGGGGCTCCGCTCCGTACACCTCGTACACACGCGGCTCTGCTCCGTACACCTCGTACACACCCGGCTCCGCTCCGTACACCTCGTACACCCGGGGCTCCGCTCCGTACACCCCGTACCCACGTGGCTCCGCTCCGTACACCTCGTACACACGCGGCTCCGCTCCGTATGCCTCGTACACACGCGGCTCTGCTCCGTACGCCTCGTACACACGCTGCTCTGCTCCGTACGCCTCGTAAAACACGCGGCTCCTCTCCGTACACCTCGTACACACGCGGCTCCGCTCCGTACATCTCACACACACGCGGCTCCGTTGCGTAAACCTCGTACACACGCGGCTCCGCTCCGTACACCTCGTACACACGGGGCTCCGCTCCGTACACCTCGTACACACACGGCTCTGCTCCGTACACCTCGTACACGCGCTGCTCCGCCCCATACGCCTCGTACACACGCGGCTACGCTCCGTACACCTCGTACACGCGCGGCTCTGCTCCGTACGCCTCGTAAAACAAGCGGCTACGCTCCGTACGCCTCATACACGTGCGGCTCCGCTGCATACGCATCGTACACACACGGGTCCGCTCCGTACCCCTCGTACACACACGGCTCCGCTCCGTACGCCTCGTACACGTGGCTCCGCTCCGTATGCCTCATACACACGCGGCTCTGCTCCGTACGCCTCATACACACGCGGCTCTGCTCCGTACGCCTCGTACACACGCGGCTCTGCTCCGTACGCCTCGTAAAACACGCGGCTCCTCTCCGTACACCTAGTACACACGCGGCTCCGCTCCGTACACCTCGCACACACGCGGCTCCGCTGCATACACCTCGTACACACGCGGCTCCGCTCCGTACGCCTCGTACACGTGGCTCCGCTCCGTATGCCTCGTACACACGCGGCTCTGCTCCGTACGCCTCGTACACACGCGGCTCTGCTCCGTACGCCTCGTACACACGCGGCTCTGCTCCATACAACTCGTACACACGCGGCTCTGCTCCATACGCCTCGTAAAACAAGCGGCTCCGCTCCGTACACCTCGTACACACGCGGCTCCGCTCCGTACACCTCGTACACACCCGGCTCCGCTCCGTACACCTCGTACACACGCAACTCCGCTCCGTACGCCTCGTACACGCGCGGCTCTGCTAAGTATGCCTCGTACACACGCGACTCTGCTCCGTACACCTCGTACACACGCGGCTCCGCTCCGTACACCTCGTACACGCGGCTCCGCTCCGTACACCTCGTACACACGCGGCTCTGCTCCGTACACCTCGTACACAAACGGCTCCGCTCCATACACCTCGTACACGTGGCTCCGCTCCGTACACCTCGTACACGCGGCTCAGCTCCGTACGCCTCGTACACACGCGGCTCTGCTCCGTACGCCTCATACAGATGCGGCTCTGCTCCGTATGTCTCGTAAAACACGCGGCTCCGATCCGTTCACCTCGTACACACGCGGCTCCGCTCCGTACGCCTCGTACACGTGGCTCCGCTCCGTATGCCTCGTACACACGCGGCTCTGCTCCGTACGCCTCGTACACACGCGGCTCTGTTCCATACGCCTCGTAAAACAAGCGGCTCCGCTCCGTACACCTCGTACACACGCGGCTCCGCTCCGTACATCTCGCACACACGCGGCTCCGCTGCGTACACCTCGTACACACGCGGCTCCGCTCCGCACGCCTCGTACACGCGGCTCCGCTCCGTACGCCTCGTACACGTGGCTACGCTCCGTATGCCTCGTACACACGCGGCTCTGCTCCGTACGCCTCGTACACACGCGGCTCTGCTCCATACGCCTCGTAAAACAAGCGGCTCCGCTCCGTACACCTCGTACACACGCGGCTCCGCTCCGTACACCTCGTACACACCCGGCTCCGCTCCGTACGCCTCGTACACATGCTACTCCGCTCCGTACGCCTCGTACACGCGCGGCTCCGCTAAGTATGCCTCGTACACACGCGACTCTGCTCCGTACACCCCGTACACACGCGTCTCCGCTCCGTACACCCCGTACACGCGGCTCCGCTCCGTACACCTCGTACACACGCGGCTCCGCTCCATACACCTCGTACACACGCGGCTCCGCTCCGTACACCTCGTACACACACGGCTCCGCTCCATACACCTCGTACACGCGGCTCCGCTCCGTACAACTCGTACACACGCGGCTCTGCTCCGTATACCTCGTACACACACTGCTCCGCTCCATACACCTCGTACACGTGGCTCCGCTCCGTACACCTCGTACACGCGGCTCAGCTCCGTACGCCTCGTACAGATGCGGCTCTGCTCCGTATGCCTCGTACAGATGCGGCTCTGCTCCGTACGCCTCGTAAAACACGCGGATCCGCTCCGTTCACCTCGTACACACGCGGCTCCGCTCCGTACACACGCGGCTCCACTCCGTACACCTCGTACACACACGGCTCTGCTCCGTACACCTCGTACACGCGCTGCTCCGCCCCATACGCCTCGTACACACGCGGCTCCGCTCCGTACACCTCGTACACGCGCGGCTCTGCTCCGTACGCCTCGTAAAACAAGCGGCTACGCTCCGTACGCCTCATACACGCGCGGCTCCGCTCCATACGCATCGTACACACACGGGTCCGCTCCGTACCCCTCGTACACACACGGCTCCGCTCCGTACGCCTCGTACACGTGGCTCCGCTCCGTATGCCTCATACACACGCGGCTCTGCTCCGTACGCCTCATACACACGCGGCTCTGCTCCGTACGCCTCGTACACACGCGGCTCTGCTCCGTACGCCTCGTAAAACACGCGGCTCCTCTCCGTACACCTCGTACACACGCGGCTCCGCTCCATACACCTCGCACACACGCGGCTCCGCTGCATACACCTCGTACACACGCGGCTCCGCTCCGTACGCCTCGTACACGTGGCTCCGCTCCGTATGCCTCGTACACACGCGGCTATGCTCCATACGCCTCGTACACACGCGGCTCTGCTCCATACGCCTCGTAAAACAAGCGGCTCCGCTCCGTACACCTCGTACACACGCGGCTCCGCTCCGTACACCTCGTACACACGCAACTCCGCTCCGTACGCCTCGTACACGCGCGGCTTCGCTAAGTATGCCTCGTACACACGCGACTCTGCTCCGTACACCTCGTACACACGCGGCTCCGCTCAGTACACCTCGTACACGCGGCTCCGCTCCGTACACCTCGTACACACGCGGCTCCGCTCCGTACACCTCGTACACACACGGCTCCGCTCCATACACCTCATACACGCGGCTCCGCTCCGTACACCTCGTACACACGGGGCTCCGCTCCGTACACCTCGTACACATGCGGCTCTGCTCCGTACACCTCGTACACACACTGCTCCGCTCCATACACCTCGTACACGTGGCTCCGCTCCGTACGCCTCGTACACACGCGGCTCTGCTCCGTACGCCTCATACAGATGCGGCTCTGCTCCGTATGCCTCGTAAAACACGCGGCTCCGATCCGTTCACCTCGTACACACGCGGCTCCGCTCCGTACGCCTCGTACACGTGGCTCCGCTCCGTATGCCTCGTACACACGCGGCTCTGCTCCGTACGCCTCGTACACACGCGGCTCTGCTCCATACGCCTCGTAAAACAAGCGGCTCCGCTCCGTACACCTCGTACACACGCGGCTCCGCTCCGTACACCTCGTACACACCCGGCTCCGCTCCGTACACCTCGTACACACGCAACTCCGCTCCGTACACCTCGTACACGCATGGCTGTGCTCCGTACGCCTCATACACGTGCGGCTCCGCTCAGTACACCTCGTACACTCGCTGCTCCACACACCTCGTACACGCGCGGCTCCGCTCCGTACGCCTCGTACACGCGCGGCTCCGCTCCGTACGCCTCGCACACACGCGGCTCTGCTCCGTACGCCTCATACACGCTCGATTCCGCTCCGTACGTCTCGTAAAACACGCGTCTCTTCTCCGTACACCTCGTACACATGCGGCTCTGCTCCGTACACCTCGTACACACACTGCTCCGCTCCATACACCTCGTACACGTGGCTCCGCTCCGTACACCTCGTACACGCGGCTCAGCTCCGTACGCCTCGTACACACGCGGCTCTGCTCCGTACGCCTCGTACAGATGCGGCTCTGCTCCGTATGCCTCGTACAGACGCGGCTCTGCTCCGTACGCCTCGTAAAACACGCGGCTCCGATCCGTTCACCTCGTACACAGGCGGCTCCACTCCGTACACCTCGTACACACACGGCTCTGCTCCGTACACCTCGTACACGCGCTGCTCCGCCCCATACACCTCGTACACACGCGGCTCCGCTCCGTACACCTCGTACACGCGCGGCTCTGCTCCGTACGCCTCGTAAAACACGCGGCTACGCTCCGTACGCCTCGTACACGCGCGGCTCCGCTCCATACGCATCGTACACACACGGGTCCGCTCCATACCCCTCGTACACACACGGCTCCGCTCCGTACACCTCGTACACGCATGGCTCTGCTCCGTACGCCTCATACACGTGCGGCTCCGCTCAGTACGCCTCGTACACTCGCTGCTCCACACACTTCGTACACGCGCGGCTCCGCTCCGTACGCCTCGTACACGCGCGGCTCTGCTCCGTACACCTCGTACACACGCGGCTCCGCTCCGTAAACCTGGTACACACGGGGCTCCGCTTCGTACACCTCGTACACACGGGGCTCCGCTCCGTACACCTCGTACACACGCGGCTCTGCTCCGTACACCTCGTACACACCCGGCTCCGCTCCGTACACCTCGTACACCCGGGGCTCCGCTCCGTACACCCCGTACCCACGGGGCTCCGCTCCGTACACCTCGTACACACGCGGCTCCGCTCCGTATGCCTCGTACACACGCGGCTCTGCTCCGTACGCCTCGTACACACGCTGCTCTGCTCCGTACGCCTCGTAAAACACGCGGCTCCTCTCCGTACACCTCGTACACACGCGGCTCCGCTCCGTACATCTCACACACACGCGGCTCCGTTGCGTAAACCTCGTACACACGCGGCTCCGCTCCGTACACCTCGTACACACGGGGCTCCGCTCCGTACACCTCGTACACACACGGCTCTGCTCCGTACACCTCGTACACGCGCTGCTCCGCCCCATACGCCTCGTACACACGCGGCTACGCTCCGTACACCTCGTACACGCGCGGCTCTGCTCCGTACGCCTCGTAAAACAAGCGGCTACGCTCCGTACGCCTCATACACGTGCGGCTCCGCTCCATACGCATCGTACACACACGGGTCCGCTCCGTACCCCTCGTACACACAAGGCTCCGCTCCGTACGCCTCGTACACGTGGCTCCGCTCCGTATGCCTCATACACACGCGGCTCTGCTCCGAACGCCTCATACACACGCGGCTCTGCTCCGTACGCCTCGTACACACGCGGCTCTGCTCCGTACGCCTCGTAAGACACGCGGCTACGCTCCGTACGCCTCGTACACGCGCGGCTCCGCTCCATACGCATCGTACACACACGGGTCCGCTCCATACCCCTCGTACACACACGGCTCCGCTCCGTACACCTCGTACACGCATGGCTCTGCTCCGTACGCCTCATACACGTGCGGCTCCGCTCAGTACGCCTCGTACACTCGCTGCTCCACACACCTCGTACACGCGCGGCTCCGCTCCGTACGCCTCGTACACGTGTGGCTCCGCTCCGTACGCCTCGCACACGCGCGGCTCTGCTCCGTACACCTCGTACACGCCTGGCTCTGCTCCGTACACCTCTTACACGCGTGGCTCTGCTCCGTACACCTCGTACACGCCTGGCTCTGCTCCGTACACCTCTTACACGCGTGGCTCTGCTCCGTACACCTCGTACACACACGGCTCTGCTTCGTACATGCGTGGCTCTGCTCCGTACGCCTCATACACGTGCGGCTCCGCTCCGTACGCCTCGTACACGCGCTACTACGCACACATCGTACACATGCGGCTCCGCTCCGTACGCCTCGTACACGCGCGGCTCCGCTCCGTACGCCTCGCACACGCGCGGCTCTGCTCCGTACGCCTCATACACGCTCGTTTCCGCTCCGTACGCCTTGTAAAACACGCGTCTCTTCTCCGTACGCCTCGTAAAACACGCGGCTCTGCTCCGTAAGCCTCGTAAAACACTCGGCTCTGCTCCGTACGCCTTGTCCACACGCGGCTCTGCTCCGTACGCCTTGTTAAACACGTGTCTCCACTCCGTACGCATCGTACACCTCGTACACACACGGCTCCGCTCCGTACACATCGTACACGCGTGGCTCTGCTCCTTACACCTCGTACACGCGTGGCTCTGCTCCGTACACCTCGTACAGGCCTGGCTCTGCTCCGTACACCTCGTACACACACGGTTCTGCTCCGTACACGCGTGGCTCAGTTCCGTACACCTCGTACACGCATGGCTCTGCTCCGTACACCTCTTACACGCGTGGCTCTGCTCCGTACACCTCGTACAGGCCCTGCTCTGCTCCGTACACCTCGTACAGGCCCTGCTCTGCTCCGTACATCTCGTACACGCCCGACTCCGCGCCGTACACCTCGTACACGCGTGGCTCTGCTCCATACACCTCGTACACGCGTGACTCTGCTCCGTACACCTCGTACACGCCTGGTTCTGCTCCGTACACCTCTTACACGCGTGGCTCTGCTCCGTACACCTCGTACACGCCCGGCTCTGCTCCGTACACCTCGTACACGCCCGACTCCGCTCCGTACGCCTCGTACACACACGGCTCTGCTTCGTACACGCGTGGCTCTGCTCCGTACGCCTCATACACGTGCGGCTCCGCTCCGTACGCCTCGTACACGCGCTACTACGCACACATCGTACACATGCGGCTCCGCTCCGTACGTCTCGTACACGCGCGGTTCCGCTCCGTACACCTCGTACACGCGGCTCCGCTCCGTACACCTCGTACACACGCGGCTCCGCTCCGTACACCTCGTACACACGCGGCTCCGCTCCGTACACCTCGTACACACACGGCTCCGCTCCATACACCTCGTACACACGGCTCCGCTCCGTACACCTCGTACACACGCGGCTCTGCTCCGTATACCTCGTACACACACTGCTCCGCTCCATACACCTCGTACACGCGGCTCAGCTCCGTACGCCTCGTACAGATGCGGCTCTGCTCCGTATGCCTCGTACAGATGCGGCTCTGCTCCGTACGCCTCGTAAAACACGCGGATCCGCTCCGTTCACCTCGTACACACGCGGCTCCGCTCCGTACACACGCGGCTCCACTCCGTACACCTCGTACACACACGGCTCTGCTCCGTACACCTCGTACACGCGCTGTTCCGCCCCATACGCCTCGTACACACGCGGCTACGCTCCGTACACCTCGTACACGCGCGGCTCTGCTCCGTACGCCTCGTAAAACAAGCGGCTACACTCCGTACGCCTCATACACGCGCGGCTCCGCTCCATACGCATCGTACACACACGGGTCCGCTCCGTACCCCTCGTACACACAAGGCTCCGCTCCGTACGCCTCGTACAGATGCGGCTCTGCTCCGTATGCCTCGTACAGATGCGGCTCTGCTCCGTACGCCTCGTAAAACACGCGGATCCGCTCCGTTCACCTCGTACACACGCGGCTCCGCTCCGTACACACGCGGCTCCACTCCGTACACCTCGTACACACACGGCTCTGCTCCGTACACCTCGTACACGCGCTGTTCCGCCCCATACGCCTCGTACACACGCGGCTACGCTCCGTACACCTCGTACACGCGCGGCTCTGCTCCGTACGCCTCGTAAAACAAGCGGCTACGCTCCGTACGCCTCATACACGCGCGGCTCCGCTCCATACGCATCGTACACACACGGGTCCGCTCCGTACCCCTCGTACACACAAGGCTCCGCTCCGTACGCCTCGTACACGTGGCTCCGCTCCGTATGCCTCATACACACGCGGCTCTGCTCCGTACGCCTCATACACACGCGGCTCTGCTCCGTACGCCTCGTACACACGCGGCTCTGCTCCGTACGCCTCGTAAAACACGCGGCTCCTCTCCGTACACCTCGTACAGGCCCGGCTCTGCTCCGTACACCTCGCACACACACGGTTCTGCTCCGTACACGCGTGGCTCAGTTCTGTACACCTCGTACACGCGTGGCTCTGCTCCGTACACCTCTTACACGCGTGGCTCTGCTCCGTACACCTCGTACAGGCCCTGCTCTGCTCCGTACACCTCGTACAGGCCCTGCTCTGTTCCGTACACCTCGTACACGCCCGACTCCGCGCCGTACACCTCGTACAGGCGTGGCTCTGCTCCATACACCTCGTACACGCGTGGCTCTGCTCCGTACACCTCGTACACGCCTGGCTCTGCTCCGTACACCTCTTACACGCGTGGCTCTGCTCCGTACACCTCGTACACGCCCGGCTCTGCTCCGTACACCTCGTACACGCCCGACTCCGCTCCGTACGCCTCGTACACACACGGCTCTGCTTCGTACACGCGTGGCTCTGCTCCGTACGCCTCATACACGTGCGGCTCCGCTCCGTACGCCTCGTACACGCGCTACTACGCACACATCGTACACATGCGGCTCCGCTCCGTACGTCTCGTACACGCGCGGTTCCGCTCCGTACACCTCGTACACGCGGCTCCGCTCCGTACACCTCGTACACACGCGGCTCCGCTCCGTACACTTCGTACACACGCGGCTCCGCTCCGTACACCTCGTACACACACGGCTCCGCTCCATACACCTCGTACACACGGCTCCGCTCCGTACACCTCGTACACACGCGGCTCTGCTCCGTATACCTCGTACACACACTGCTCCGCTCCATACACCTCGTACACGCGGCTCAGCTCCGTACGCCTCGTACAGATGCGGCTATGCTCCGTATGCCTCGTACAGATGCGGCTCTGCTCCGTACGCCTCGTAAAACACGCGGATCCGCTCCGTTCACCTCGTACACACGCGGCTCCGCTCCGTACACACGCGGCTCCACTCCGTACACCTCGTACACACACGGCTCTGCTCCGTACACCTCGTACACGCGCTGTTCCGCCCCATACGCCTCGTACACACGCGGCTACGCTCCGTACACCTCGTACACGCGCGGCTCTGCTCCGTACGCCTCGTAAAACAAGCGGCTACGCTCCGTACGCCTCATACACGCGCGGCTCCGCTCCATACGCATCGTACACACACGGGTCCGCTCCGTACCCCTCGTACACACACGGCTCCGCTCCGTACGCCTCGTACACGTGGCTCCGCTCCGTATGCCTCATACACACGCGGCTCTGCTCCGTACGCCTCATACACACGCGGCTCTGCTCCGTACGCCTCGTACACACGCGGCTCTGCTCCGTACGCCTCGTAAAACACGCGGCTCCTCTCCGTACACCTCGTACACACGCGGCTCCGCTCCGTACACCTCGCACACACGCGGCTCCGCTGCATACACCTCGTACACACGCGGCTCCGCTCCGTACGCCTCGTACACGTGGCTCCGCTCCGTATGCTTCGTACACACGCGGCTCTGCTCCGTACGCCTCGTACACACGCGGCTCTGCTCCATACGCCTCGTAAAACAAGCGGCTCCGCTCCGTACACCTCGTACACACGCGGCTCCGCTCCGTACACCTCGTACACACCCGGCTCCGCTCCGTACACCTCGTACACACGCAACTCCGCTCCGTACGCCTCGTACACGCGCGGCTCCGCTAAGTATGCCTCGTACACAGGCGACTCTGCTCCGTACACCTCGTACACACGCGGCTCCGCTCCGTACACCTCGTACACGCGGCTCCGCTCCGTACACCTCGTACAGACGCGGCTCCGCTCCGTACACCTCGTACACACACGGCTCCGCTCCATACACCTCGTACACGCGGCTCCGCTCCGTACACCTCGTACACATGCGGCTCTGCTCCGTACACCTCGTACACACACTGCTCCGCTCCATACACCTCGTACACGTGGCTCCGCTCCGTACACCTCGTACACGCGGCTCAGCTCCGTACGCCTCGTACACACGCGGCTCTGCTCCGTACGCCTCATACAGATGCGGCTCTGCTCCGTATGCCTCGTAAAACACGCGGCTCCGATCCGTTCACCTCGTACACACGCGGCTCCGCTCCGTACGCCTCGTACACGTGGCTCCGCTCCGTATGCCTCGTAAACACGCGGCTCTGCTCCGTACGCCTCGTACACACGCGGCTCTGTTCCATACGCCTCGTAAAACAAGCGGCTCCGCTCCGTACACCTCGTACACACGCGGCTCCGCTCCGTACACCTCGTACACACCCGGCTCCGCTCCGTACACCTCGTACACACGCAACTCCGCTCCGTACACCTCGTACACGCATGGCTGTGCTCCGTACGCCTCATACACGTGCGGCTCCGCTCAGTACGCCTCGTACACTCGCTGCTCCACACACCTCGTACACGCGCGGCTCCGCTCCGTACGCCTCGCACACACGCGGCTCTGCTCCGTACGCCTCATACACGCTCGTTTCCGCTCCGTACGCCTCGTAAAACACGCGTCTCTTCTCCGTACACCTCGTACACATGCGGCTCTGCTCCGTACAACTCGTACACACACTGCTCCGCTCCATACACCTCGTACACGTGGCTCCGCTCCGTACACCTCGTACACACGGCTCAGCTCCGTACGCCTCGTACACACGCGTCTCTGCTCCGTACGCCTCGTACAGATGCGGCTCTGCTCCGTATGCCTCGTACAGACGCGGCTCTACTCCGTACGCCTCGTAAAACACGCGGCTCCGATCCGTTCACCTCGTACACACGCGGCTCCACTCCGTACACCTCGTACACACACGGCTCTGCTCCGTACACCTCGTACACGCGCGGCTCCGCTCCGTACACCTCGTACACGCGCGGCTCTGCTCCGTACGCCTCGTAAAACACGCGGCTACGCTCCGTACGCCTCGTACACGCGCGGCTCCGCTCCATACGCATCGTACACACACGGGTCCGCTCCATACCCCTCGTACACACACGGCTCCGCTCCGTACACCTCGTACACGCATGGCTCTGCTCCGTACGCCTCATACACGTGCGGCTCCGCTCAGTACGCCTCGTACACTCGCTGCTCCACACACCTCGTACACGCGCGGCTCCGCTCCGTACGCCTCGTACACGTGCGGCTCCGCTCCGTACGCCTCGCACACGCGCGGCTCTGCTCCGTACACCTCGTACACGCCTGGCTCTGCTCCGTACACCTCTTACACGCGTGGCTCTGCTCCGTACACCTCGTACACGCCCGGCTCTGCTCCGTACACCTCGTACACGCCCGACTCCGCTCCGTACACCTCGTACACACACGGCTCTGCTTCGTACACGCGTGGCTCTGCTCCGTACGCCTCATACACGTGCGGCTCCGTCCGTACGCCTCGTACACGCGCTACTACGCACACATCGTACACATGCGGCTCCGCTCTGTACGCCTCGTACACACACGGCTCTGCTTCGTACACGCGTGGCTCTGCTCCGTACGCCTCATACACGCGCGGCTCCGCTCCGTACGCCTCGTACACACGCGGCTCCGCTCCGTACACCTCGTACACGCGCGGCTCTGCTCCGTACGCCTCATACACGCTCGTTTCCGCTCCGTACGCCTCGTAAAACACGCGTCTCTGCTCCGTACGCCTCGTAAAACACGCGGCTCTGCTCCGTAAGCCTTGGAAAACACTCTGCTCTTCTCCGTACGCCTCGTACACACGCGGCTCTGCTCCGTACGCCTTATTAAACACGCGGCTCCGCTCCGTACGCATCGTACACACACGGGTCCGCTCCGTACACCTCGTACACGCGTGGCTCTGCTCCGTACACTTCGTACACGCGTGGCTCTGCTCCGTACACCTCGTACACGCCCGACTCCTCTCCGTACACCTCGTACACACACGGTTCTGCTCCGTACACGCGTGGCTCTGTTCCGTACGCCTCGTACACGTGCGGCTCCGCTCCGTACGCCTCGTACACGCGCGGCTCCGCTCCGTACGCCTCATAAAACACGCGGCTCTGCTCCGTACACGCTTGGCTCTGCTCCACACTCCTCATACTCGCGGCTCCGCTCCGTACGCCTCGTACACGCGCGGCTCCGCTCCGTACGCCTCGTACACGCGCGGCTCCGCTCCGTACCCCTCGTAAAACACGCAACTCCGCTCCGTACGCCTTGTAAAACACGCGGCTCCGCTCCGTACGCCTGGTACACGCGCGGCTCCGCTCCGCACGCCTGGTACACGCGTGGCTCCGCTCCGTACGCCTGGTACACGCGTGGCTCTGCTCCGTACACCTCGTACACGCCCGGCTCTGCTCCGTACACCTCGTACACGCCCGACTCCGCTCCGTACACCTCGTACACACACGGCTCTGCTCCGTACACGCGTGGCTCTGCTCCGTACGCCTCATACACGTGCGGCTCCGCTCCGTACGCCTCGTACACGCGCTACTCCACACACATCGTACACGCGCGGCTCCGCTCCGTACGCCTCGTACACGCGCGGCTCCGCTCCGTACGCCTCGTACACGCGCGGCTCCGCTCCGTACGCCTCGTACACGCGCGGCTCTGCTCCGTACACCTCATACACGCTCATTTCTGCTCCGTACGCCTCGTAAAACACGCGTCTCTGCTCCGTACGCCTCGTAAAACATGCGGCTCTGCTCCGTACGCCTCGTACACACGCGGCTCTGCTCCGTACGCATCGTACACACACGGGTCCGCTCCGTACACCTCGTACACACACGGCTCCGCTCCGTACACCTCGTACACGCGTGGCTCTGCTCCGTACACCTCGTACACGCGTGGCTCTGCTCCGTACACCTCGTACACGCCCGACTCCTCTCCGTACACCTCGTACACACACGGTTCTGCTCCGTACACGCGTGGCTCTGTTCCGTACGCCTCGTACACGTGCGGCTCCGCTCCGTACGCCTCGTACACGTGCGGCTCCGCTCCGTACGCCTCGTACACGTGCGGCTCCGCTCCGTACGCCTCGTACACGCGCGGCTCCGCTCCGTACGCCTCGTACACGCGCGGCTCCGCTCCGTACGCCTCATAAAACACGTGGCTCTGCTCCGTACATGCTTGGCTCCGCTCCACACTCCTCATACACGCGGCTCCGCTCCATACGCCTCGTACACGCGCGGCTCCGCTCCGTACGCCTCGTACACGCCCGGCTCTGCTCCGTACACCTCGTACACGTCCGACTCCGCTCCGTACACCTCGTACACACACAGCTCTGCTCCGTACACGCGTGGCTCTGCTCCGTACGCCTCATACACGTGCGGCTCCGCTCCGTACGCCTCGTACACGAGCTACTCCGCACACATCGTACACGCGCGGCTCCGCTCCGTACGCCTCGTACACGCGCGGCTCCGCTCCGTACGCCTCGTACACGCGCGGCTCTGCTCCGTACGCCTCATACACGCTCGTTTCCGCTCCGTACGCCTCGTAAAACACGCGTCTCTGTTCCGTACGCCTCGTAAAACACGCGGCTCTGCTCCGTAAGCCTCATAAAACACTCGGCTCTGCTCCGTACGCCTCGTACACACGCGGCTCTGCTCCTACGCCTTGTTAAACACGCGGCTCCGCTCCGCACGCATCGTACACACACGGGTCCGCTCCGTACACCTCGTACACACACGGCTCCGCTCCGTACACCTCGTACACATGCGGCTCTGCTCCGTACACCTCGTACACACACTGCTCCGCTCCATACACCTCGTACACGTGGCTCCGCTCCGTACACCTCGTACACACGCGGCTCTGCTCCGTACGCCTCATACAGATGCGGCTCTGCTCCGTATGCCTCGTAAAACACGCGGCTCCGATCCGTTCACCTCGTACACACGCGGCTCCGCTCCGTACGCCTCGTACACGTGGCTCCGCTCCGTATGCCTCGTACACACGCGGCTCTGCTCCGTACACCTCGTACACACGCGGCTCTGCTCCATACGCCTCGTAAAACAAGCGGCTCCGCTCCGTACACCTCGTACACACGCGGCTCCGCTCCGTACACCTCGTACACACCCGGCTCCGCTCCGTACACCTCGTACACACGCAACTCCGCTCCGTACACCTCGTACACGCATGGCTGTGCTCCGTACGCCTCATACACGTGCGGCTCCGCTCAGTACGCCTCGTACACTCGCTGCTCCACACACCTCGTACACGCGCGGCTCCGCTCCGTACGCCTCGTACACGCGCGGCTCCGCTCCGTACGCCTCGCACACACGCGGCTCTGCTCCGTACGCCTCATACACGCTCGTTTCCGCTCCGTACGTCTCGTAAAACACGCGTCTCTTCTCCGTACACCTCGTACACATGCGGCTCTGCTCCGTACACCTCGTACACACACTGCTCCGCTCCATACACCTCGTACACGCGGCTCAGCTCCGTACGCCTCGTACACACGCGGCTCTGCTCCGTACGCCTCGTACAGATGCGGCTCTGCTCCGTATGCCTCGTACAGACGCGGCTCTCCTCCGTACGCCTCGTACACACGCGGCTCTGCTCCTACGCCTTGTTAAACACGCGGCGCCGCTCCGCACGCATCGTACACACACGGGTCCGCTCCGTACACCTCGTACACACACGGCTCCGCTCCGTACACCTCGTACACATGCGGCTCTGCTCCGTACACCTCGTACACACACTGCTCCGCTCCATACACCTCGTACACGCGGCTCAGCTCCGTATGCCTCGTACACACGCAGCTCTGCTCCGTACGCCTCATACAGATGCGGCTCTGCTCCGTATGCCTCGTAAAACACGCGGCTCCGATCCGTTCACCTCGTACACACGCGGCTCCGCCCCGTACGCCTCGTACACGTGGCTCTGCTCCGTATGCCTCGTACACACGCGGCTCTGCTCCGTACGCCTCGTACACACGCGGCTCTGCTCCATACGCCTCGTAAAACAAGCGGCTCCGCTCCGTACACGTCGTACACACGCGGCTCCGCTCCGTGCACCTCGTACACACCCGGCTCCGCTCCGTACACCTCGTACACACGCAACTCCGCTCCGTACACCTCGTACACGCATGGCTGTGCTCCGTACGCCTCATACACGTGCGGCTCCGCTCAGTACGCCTCGTACACTCGCTGCTCCACACACCTCGTACACGCGCGGCTCCGCTCCGTACGCCTCATACACGCGCGGCTCCGCTCCGTACGCCTCGCACACACGCGGCTCTGCTCCGTACGCCTCATACACGCTCGTTTCCGCTCCGTACGTCTCGTAAAACACGCGTCTCTTCTCCGTACACCTCGTACACATGCGGCTCTGCTCCGTACACCTCGTACACACACTGCTCCGCTCCATACACCTCGTACACGTGGCTCCGCTCCGTACACCTCGTACACGCGGCTCAGCTCCGTACGCCTCGTACACACGCGGCTCTGCTCCGTACGCCTCGTACAGATGCGGCTCTGCTCCGTATGCCTCGTACAGACGCGGATCTGCTCCGTACGCCTCGTAAAACACGCGGCTCCGATTCGTTCACCTCGTACACACGCGGCTCCACTCCGTACACACACGGCTCTGCTCCGTACACCTCGTACACGCGCTGCTCCGCCCCATACACCTCATACACGCGCGGCTCCGCTCCGTTCACCTCGTACACGCGCGGCTCTGCTCCGTACGCCTCGTAAAACACGCGGCTACGCTCCGTACGCCTCGTACACGCGCGGCTCCGCTCCATACGCATCGTACACACACGGGTCCGCTCCATACCCCTCGTACACACACGGCTCCGCTCCGTACACCTCGTACACGCATGGCTCTGCTCCGTACGCCTCATACACGTGCGGCTCCGCTCAGTACGCCTCGTACACTCGCTGCTCAACACACCTCGTACACGCGCGGCTCCGCTCCGTACGCCTCGTACACGCGCGGCTCCGCTCCGTACGCCTCGCACACGCGCGGCTCTGCTCCGTACGCCTCATACACGCTCGTTTCCGCTCCGTACGCCTTGTAAAACACGCGTCTCTTCTCCGTACGCTTCGTAAAACACGCGGCTCTGCTCCGTAAGCCTCGTAAAACACTCGGCTCTGCTCCGTACGCCTTGTCCACACGCGGCTCTGCTCCGTACGCCTTGTTAAACACGTGTCTCCGCTCCGTACGCATCGTACACCTCGTACACACACGGCTCCGCTCCGTACACCTCGTACACGCGTGGCTCTGCTCCTTACACCTCGTACACGCGTGGCTCTGCTTCGTATACCTCGTACACGCGTGGCTCTGCTCCGTACACCTCGTACACGCGTGGCTCTGCTCCGTACACCTCGTACAGGCCCGGCTCTGCTCCGTACACCTCGTACACACACGGTTCTGCTCCGTACACGCGTGGCTCAGTTCCGTACACCTCGTACACGCGTGGCTCTGCTCCGTACACCTGTTACACGCGTGGCTCTGCTCCGTACACCTCGTACAGGCCCTGCTCTGCTCCGTACACCTCGTACACGCCCGACTCCGCGCCGTACACCTCGTACACGCGTGGCTCTGCTCCATACACCTCGTACACGCGTGGCTCTGCTCCGTACACCTCGTACACGCCTGGCTCTGCTCCGTACACCTCTTACACGCGTGGCTCTGCTCCGTACACCTCGTACACGCCCGGCTCTGCTCCGTACACCTCGTACACGTCCGACTCCGCTCCGTACACCTCGTACACACACGGCTCTGCTTCGTACACGCGTGGCTCTGCTCCGTACGCCTCATACACGTGCGGCTCCGCTCCGTACGCCTCGTACACGCGCTACTACGCACACATCGTACACATGCGGCTCCGCTCCGTACGCCTCGTACACGCGCGGTTCCGCTCCGTACACCTCGTACACGCGGCTCCGCTCCTTACACCTCGTACACACGCGGCTCCGCTCCGTACACCTCGTACACACGCGGCTCCGCTCCGTACACCTCGTACACACACGGCTCCGCTCCATACACCTCGTACACACGGCTCCGCTCCGTACACCTCGTACACACGCGGCTCTGCTCCGTATACCTCGTACACACACTGCTCCGCTCCATACACCTCGTACACGCGGCTCAGCTCCGTACGCCTCGTACAGATGCGGCTCTGCTCCGTATGCCTCGTACAGATGCGGCTCTGCTCCGTACGCCTCGTAAAACACGCGGATCCGCTCCGTTCACCTCGAACACACGCGGCTCCGCTCCGTACACCTCGTACACACACGGCTCTGCTCCGTACACCTCGTACACGCGCTGCTCCGCCCCATACGCCTCGTACACACGCGGCTACGCGCCGTACACCTCGTACACGCGCGGCTCTGCTCCGTGCGCCTCGTAAAACAAGCGGCTATGCTCCGTACGCCTCATACACGCGCGGCTCCGCTCCATACGCATCGTACACACACGGGTCCGCTCCGTACCCCTCGTACACACACGGCTCCGCTCCGTACGCCTCGTACACGTGGCTCCGCTCCGTATGCCTCATACACACGCGGCTCTGCTCCGTACGCCTCATACACACGCGGCTCTGCTCCGTACGCCTCGTACACACGCGGCTCTGCTCCGTACGCCTCGTAAAACACGCGGCTCCTCTCCGTACACCTCGTACACACGCGGCTCCGCTCCGTACACCTCGCACACACGCGGCTCCGCTGCATACACCTCGTACACACGCGGCTCCGCTCCGTACGCCTCGTACACGTGGCTCCGCTCCGTATGCCTCGTACACACGCGGCTCTGCTCCGTACGCCTCTTACACACGCGGCTCTGCTCCATACGCCTCGTAAAACAAGCGGCTCTGCTCCGTACGCCTCGTACACACGCGGCTCCGCTCCGTACACCTCGTACACACCCGGCTCCGCTCCGTACACCTCGTACACACGCAACTCCGCTCCGTACGCCTCGTACACGCGCGGCTCCGCTAAGTATGCCTCGTACACACCCGACTCTGCTCCGTACACCTCGTACACACGCGGCTCCGCTCCGTACACCTCGTACACACACGGCTCCGCTCCATACACCTCGTACACGCGGCTCCGCTCCGTACACCTCGTACACACGGGGCTCCGCTCCGTACACCTCGTACACATGCGGCTCTGCTCCGTACACCTCGTACACACACTGCTCCGCTCCATACACCTCGTACACGTGGCTCCGCTCCGTACACCTCGTACACGCGGCTCAGCTCCGTACGCCTCGTACACACGCGGCTCTGCTCCGTACGCCTCATACAGATGCGGCTCTGCTCCGTATGCCTCGTAAAACACGCGGCTCCGATCCGTTCACCTCGTACACACGCGGCTCCGCTCCGTACGCCTCGTACACGTGGCTCCGCTCCGTATGCCTCGTACACACGCGGCTCTGCTCCGTACGCCTCGTACACACGCGGCTCTGTTCCATACGCCTCGTAAAACAAGTGGCTCCGCTCCGTACACCTCGTACACACGCGGCTCCGCTCCGTACACCTCGTACACACCCGGCTCCGCTTCGTACACCTCGTACACACGCAACTCCGCTCCGTACACCTCGTACACGCATGGCTGTGCTCCGTACGCCTCATACACGTGCGGCTCCGCTCAGTACGCCTCGTACACTCGCTGCTGCACACACCTCGTACACGCGCGGCTCCGCTCCGTACGCCTCGTACACGCGCGGCTCCGCTCCGTACGCCTCGCACACACGCGGCTCTGCTCCGTACGCCTCATACACGCTCGTTTCCGCTCCGTACGCCTCGTAAAACACGCGTCTCTTCTCCGTACACCTCGTACACATGCGGCTCTGCTCCGTACACCTCGTACACACACTGCTCCGCTCCATACACCTCGTACACGTGGCTCCGCTCCCTACACCTCGTACACGCGGCTCAGCTCCGTACGCCTCGTACACACGCGGCTCTGCTCCGTACGCCTCGTACAGATGCGGCTCTGCTCCGTATGCCTCGTACAGACGCGGCTCTGCTCCGTACGCCTCGTAAAACACGCGGCTCCGATCCGTTCACCTCGTACACACGCGGCTCCACTCCGTACACCTCGTACACACACGGCTCTGCTCCGTACACCTCGTACACGCGCTGCTCCGCCCCATACACCTCGTACACGCGCGGCTCCGCTCCGTACACCTCGTACACGCGCGGCTCTGCTCCGTACGCCTCGTAAAACACGCGGCTACGCTCCGTACGCCTCGTACACGCGCGGCTCCGCTCCATACGCATCGTACACACACGGGTCCGCTCCATACCCCTCGTACACACACGGCTGCGCTCCGTACACCTCGTACACGCATGGCTCTGCTCCGTACGCCTCATACACGTGCGGCTCCGCTCAGTACGCCTCGTACACTCGCTGCTCCACACACCTCGTACACGCGCGGCTCCGCTCCGTACGCCTCGTACACGTGCGGCTCCGCTCCGTACGCCTCGCACATGCGCGGCTCTGCTCCGTACACCTCGTACACGCCTGGCTCTGCTCCGTACACCTCTTACACGCGTGGCTCTGCTCCGTACACCTCGTACACGCCCGGCTCTGCTCCGTACACCTCGTACACGCCCGACTCCGCTCCGTACACCTCATACACACACGGCTCTGCTTCGTACACGCGTGGCTCTGCTCCGTACGCCTCATACACGTGCGGCTCCGCTCCGTACGCCTCGTACACGCGCTACTACGCACACATCGTACACATGCGGCTCCGCTCCGTACGCCTCGTACACGCGCGGTTCCGCTCCGTACGCCTCGTACACGCGCGGCTCCGCTCCGTACGCCTCGTACACGCGCGGCTCCGCTCCGTACGCCTCGTACACGCGCGGCTCTGCTCCGTACGCCTCATACACGCTCGTTTCCGCTCCGTACGCCTCGTAAAACACGCGGCTCTGCTCCGTAAGCCTTGTAAAACACTCTGCTCTTCTCCGTACGCCTCGTACACACGCGGCTCTGCTCCGTACGCCTTGTTAAACACGCGGCTCCGCTCCGTACGCATCGTACACACACGGGTCCGCTCCGTACACCTCGTACACGCGTGGCTCTGCTCCGTACACTTCGTACACGCGTGGCTCTGCTCCGTACACCTCGTACACGCCCGACTCCTCTCCGTACACCTCGTACACACACGGTTCTGCTCCGTACACGCGTGGCTCTGTTCCGTACGCCTCGTACACATGCGGCTCCGCTCCGTACGCCTCGTACACGCGCGGCTCCGCTCCGTACGCCTCATAAAACACGCGGCTCTGCTCCGTACACGCTTGGCTCTGCTCCACACTCCTCATACTCGCGGCTCCGCTCCGTACGCCTCGTACACGCGCGGCTCCGCTCCGTATGCCTCATACACGCGCGGCTCCGCTCCGTATGCCTCGTACACGCGCGGCTCCGCTCCGTACCCCTCGTAAAACACGCAACTCCGCTCCGTACGCCTTGTAAAACACGCGGCTCCGCTCCGTACGCCTGGTACACGCGCGGCTCCGCTCCGCACGCCTCGCACATGCGCGGCTCTGCTCCGTACACCTCGTACACGCCTGGCTCTGCTCCGTACACCTCTTACACGCGTGGCTCTGCTCCGTACACCTCGTACACGCCCGGCTCTGCTCCGTACACCTCGTACACGCCCGACTCCGCTCCGTACACCTCATACACACACGGCTCTGCTTCGTACACGCGTGGCTCTGCTCCGTACGCCTCATACACGTGCGGCTCCGCTCCGTACGCCTCGTACACGCGCTACTACGCACACATCGTACACATGCGGCTCCGCTCCGTACGCCTCGTACACGCGCGGTTCCGCTCCGTACGCCTCGTACACGCGCGGCTCCGCTCCGTACGCCTCGTACACGCGCGGCTCCGCTCCGTACGCCTCGTACACGCGCGGCTCTGCTCCGTACGCCTCATACACGCTCGTTTCCGCTCCGTACGCCTCGTAAAACACGCGTCTCTGCTCCGTACGCCTCGTAAAACACGCGGCTCTGCTCCGTAAGCCTTGTAAAACACTCTGCTCTTCTCCGTACGCCTCGTACACACGCGGCTCTGCTCCGTACGCCTTGTTAAACACGCGGCTCCGCTCCGTACGCATCGTACACACACGGGTCCGCTCCGTACACCTCGTACACGCGTGGCTCTGCTCCGTACACTTCGTACACGCGTGGCTCTGCTCCGTACACCTCGTACACGCCCGACTCCTCTCCGTACACCTCGTACACACACGGTTCTGCTCCGTACACGCGTGGCTCTGTTCCGTACGCCTCGTACACATGCGGCTCCGCTCCGTACGCCTCGTACACGCGCGGCTCCGCTCCGTACGCCTCATAAAACACGCGGCTCTGCTCCGTACACGCTTGGCTCTGCTCCACACTCCTCATACTCGCGGCTCCGCTCCGTACGCCTCGTACACGCGCGGCTCCGCTCCGTATGCCTCATACACGCGCGGCTCCGCTCCGTATGCCTCGTACACGCGCGGCTCCGCTCCGTACCCCTCGTAAAACACGCAACTCCGCTCCGTACGCCTTGTAAAACACGCGGCTCCGCTCCGTACGCCTGGTACACGCGCGGCTCCGCTCCGCACGCCTGGTACACGCGTGGCTCCGCTCCGTACGCCTGGTACACGCGTGGCTCTGCTCCGTACACCTCGTACACGCCCGGCTCTGCTCCGTACACCTCGTACACGCCCGACTCCGCGCCGTACACCTCGTACACACACGGCTCTGCTCCGTACACGCGTGGCTCTGCTCCGTACGCCTCATACACGTGCGGCTCCGCTCCGTACGCCTCGTACACGCGCTACTCCGCACACATCGTACACGCGCGGCTCCGCTCCGTACGCCTCGTACACGCGCGGCTCCGCTCCGTACGCCTCGTACACGCGCGGCTCCGCTCCGTATGCCTCATACACGCGCGGCTCCGCTCCGTACGCCTCATACACGCTCGTTTCCGCTCCGTACGCCTCGTAAAACACGCGTCTCTGTTCCGTACGCCTCGTAAAACACGCGGCTCTGCTCCGTAAGCCTCGTAAAACACTCGGCTCTGCTCCGTACGCCTCGTACACACGCGGCTCTGCTCCTACGCCTTGTTAAACACGCGGCTCCGCTCCGCACGCATCGTACACACACGGGTCCGCTCCGTACACCTCGTACACACACGGCTCCGCTCCGTACACCTCGTACACGCGTGGCTCTGCTCCTTACACCTCGTACATGCGTGGCTCTGCTCCGTACACCTCGTACACGCGTGGCTCTGCTCCGTACACCTCGTACACGCCCGACTCCGCTCCGTACACCTCGTACACACACGGTTCTGCTCCGTACACGCGTGGCTCTGTTCCGTACACCTCGTACACGTGCGGCTCCGCTCCGTACGCCTCGTACACGCGCGGCTCCGCTCCGTACCCCTCGTAAAACACGCAACTCCGTACACCTTGTAAAACGCGCGGCACCGCTCCGTACGCCTGGTACACGCGCGGCTCCGCTCCGCACGCCTGGTACACGAACGGCTCCGCTCCGTACGCCTGGTACACGTGCGGCTCCGCTCCGTACGCCTCGTAAAACACGCGGCTCCGCTCCGTACACGCGCGGCTCTGCTCCGTACACCTCGTATATGCGCGGCTCCGCTCCGTACACCTCGTACACTTACGGCTACGCTCCATACACCTCGTACACGCGGCTCCGCTCCGTACACCTCGTACACACGGGGTTCCGCTCCGTACACCTCGTACACACGCAGCTCCGCTCTGTACACCTCGTACACACGGGGCTCCGCTCCGTACACCTCGTACACACGGGGCTCCGCTCCGTACACCTCGTACACACGCGGCTCCGCTCCGTACACCTCGTACACACACTGCTCCGCTCCATACACCTCGTACACGCGGCTCCGCTCCGTACACCTCGTACACGCGGCTCCGCTCCGTACGCCTCGTACACACGCGGCTCTGCGCCGTACGCCTCGTACACACGCGGCTCTGCTCCGTACACCTCGTACACGTGCTGCTCCGTTCTATACGCCTCGTATACGCGCGGCTCCGCTCCGTACGCCTCGTACACGTGCGACTCTGCTCTGTACGCCTCGTGCACGCGCGGCTCTGCTCCGTACGCCTCGTAAAACACGCGGCTACGCTTCGTACGCCTCGTACACGCGCGGCTCCGCTCCGTACGCATCGTACACACACGGGTCCGCTCCGTACACCTCGTACACACACGGCTCCGCTCTGTACACCTCGTACACGCGTGGCTCTGCTCCGTACACCTCGTACACGCCCGACTCCGCTCCGTACACCTCGTACACACACGGCTCTGCTCCGTACACACGTGGCTCTGCTCCGTACGCCTCGTACACGTGCGGCTCCGCTCCGTACGCCTCGTACACGCGCTGCTCCACACACCTCGTACACGCGCGGGTCCGATCCGTACGCCTCGTACACGCGCTACTGTCCGCTCCGTACACCTCGTACACACACGGCTCTGCTCCGTACACACGTGGCTCTGCTCCGTACGCCTCGTACACGTGCGGCTCCGCTCCGTACGCCTCGTACACGCGCTGCTCCACACACCTCGTACACGCGCGGCTCCGATCCGTACGCCTCATACACGCGCTACTCCGCACACATCGCACACGCGCGGCTCCGCTCCGTACGCCTCGTATACTCGCGGCTCCGCTCCATACGCCTCGTAAAACACGCGGCTCCGCTCCGTACGCTTAATACACGCTCGTTTCCGCTCCGTACGCCTCGTAAAACACGCGGCTCTGCTAAGTACGCCTCGTAAAACACGCGGCTCTGCTCCGTACGCCTCATACACACGCGGCTCAGCTCCGTACGCCTTGTTAAACACGCGGCTCCGCTTCGTACGCCTCGTACACGCGTGGCTCCGCTTCGTACGCCTCGTACACGCGTGGCTCCGCTCCATACGCCTCGTACACGCGTGGCTCCGCTCCGTACGCCTCGTACACGTGCGGCTCCGCTCCGTACGCCTCGTACACGTGCTGCTCCACACACCTCGTACACGCGCGGCTCCGATCCGTACGCCTCGTACATGCGCTACTCCGCACACATTGTACACGCGCGGCTCCGCTCCGTACGCCTCTTACACGCCGCGGCTCCGCTCCATACGCCTCGTAAAACACGCGACTCCGCTCCGTACGCCTAATACACGCTCGTTTCCGCTCCGTACGCCTCGAAAAACACGCGGCTCTGCTCCGTATGCCTCATACACACGCGGCTCTGCTCCGTAAGCCTTGTTAAACACGCTGCTCCGCTTCGTACGCCTCGTACAAGCGTGGCTCCGCTCCGTACGCCTCGTACACGCGTGGCTCCGCTCCGTACGCCTCGTACACGCACGGCTCCGCTCCGTACGATTCGTAAAACACGCGGCTCCGCTCCGTACGCCTAATACACGCTCGTTTCCGCTCCGTACGCCTCGAAAAACACGCGGCTCTGCTCCGTACGCCTCGTAAAACACGCGGCTCTGCTCCGTACGCCTCGTAAAACACGCGGCTCTGCTCCGTACGCCTTGTTAAACACGCTGCTCCGCTTCGTACGCCTCGTACACGCGTGGCTCCGCTCCGTACGCCTCGTACACGCGTGGCTCCGCTCCGTACGCCTCTTACACGCGCGGCTTCGCTCCATACGCCTCGTAAAACACGCGACTCCGCTCCGTACGCCTAATACACGCTCGTTTCCGCTCCGTACGCCTCGAAAAACACGCGGCTCTGCTCCGTATGCCTCATACACACGCGGCTCTGCTCCGTAAGCCTTGTTAAACACGCTGCTCCGCTTCGTACGCCTCGTACAAGCGTGGCTCCGCTCCGTACGCCTCGTACACGCGTGGCTCCGCTCCGTACGCCTCGTACACGCACGGCTCCGCTCCGTACGCCTCGTACACGCGCGGCTCCGCTCCATACGCCTCGTAAAACACGCGGCTCCGCTCCGTACGCCTAATACACGCTCGTTTCCGCTCCGTACGCCTCGAAAAACACGCGGCTCTGCTCCGTACGCCTCGTAAAACACGCGGCTCTGCTCCGTACGCCTCGTAAAATACGCGGCTCTGCTCCGTACGCCTTGTTAAACACGCTGCTCCGCTTCGTATGCCTCGTACACGCGTGGCTCCGCTCCGTACGCCTCGTACACGCGTGGCTCCGCTCCGTACGCCTCGTACACGCGCGGCTCCACTCCGTACGCCTCGTACACGCGCGGCTCCGCTCCGTACGCCTCGTACACGCGCGGCTCCGCTCCGTACGCCTCGTACACGCGCGGCTCCGCTCCGTACGCCTCGTACACGCGCGGCTCCGCTCCGTACACGCGCGGCTCCACTCCATACACCTGGTACACGCGCGGCTCCGCTCCGTACGCCTCGTAAAACACGCGGCTCCGCTCCGTATGCCTCGTACACGCGCGGCTCCGCTCCGTACGCCTCGTACACGCGCGGCTCCGCTAAGTACGCCTCGTAAAACACGCGGCTCCGCTCCGTACGCCTCGTACACACGCGGCTCCGCTCCGTACACCTCGTACACACCCGGCTCCGCTCCGTACACCTCGTACACACCCGGCTCCGCTCCGTACACCTCGTACACACGCGGATCTGCTCCGTACACCTCGTACACACGCGGCTCCGCTCCGTACACCTCGTACACACGCGGCTCCGCTCCGTACGCCTCGTACACGCGGCTCCGCTCCGTACACCTCGTACACACACGGCTCTGCTCCGTACACCTCGTACACACGCGGCTCCGCTCCGTACACCTCGTACACACACGGCTCCGCTTCGTACACCTCGTACACACGCGGCTCCGCTCCGTACACCCGCGGCTCCGCTCCGTACACCTCGTACACACGCGGCTCCGCTCTGTACACCTCGTACACGCGTGGCTCTGCTCCGTACACCTCGTACACGCCCGACTCCGCTCCGTACACCTCGTACACACACGGCTCTGCTCCGTACACACGTGGCTCTGCTCCGTACGCCTCGTACACGTGCGGCTCCGCTCCGTACGCCTCGTACACGCGCTGCTCCACACACCTCGTACACGCGCGGGTCCGATCCGTACGCCTCGTACACGCGCTACTGTCCGCTCCGTACACCTCGTACACACACGGCTCTGCTCCGTACACACGTGGCTCTGCTCCGTACGCCTCGTACACGTGCGGCTCCGCTCCGTACGCCTCGTACACGCGCTGCTCCACACACCTCGTACACGCGCGGCTCCGATCCGTACGCCTCATACACGCGCTACTCCGCACACATCGCACACGCGCGGCTCCGCTCCGTACGCCTCGTATACTCGCGGCTCCGCTCCATACGCCTCGTAAAACACGCGGCTCCGCTCCGTACGCTTAATACACGCTCGTTTCCGCTCCGTACGCCTCGTAAAACACGCGGCTCTGCTAAGTACGCCTCGTAAAACACGCGGCTCTGCTCCGTACGCCTCATACACACGCGGCTCAGCTCCGTACGCCTTGTTAAACACGCGGCTCCGCTTCGTACGCCTCGTACACGCGTGGCTCCGCTTCGTACGCCTCGTACACGCGTGGCTCCGCTCCATACGCCTCGTACACGCGTGGCTCCGCTCCGTACGCCTCGTACACGTGCGGCTCCGCTCCGTACGCCTCGTACACGTGCTGCTCCACACACCTCGTACACGCGCGGCTCCGATCCGTACGCCTCGTACATGCGCTACTCCGCACACATTGTACACGCGCGGCTCCGCTCCGTACGCCTCTTACACGCCGCGGCTCCGCTCCATACGCCTCGTAAAACACGCGACTCCGCTCCGTACGCCTAATACACGCTCGTTTCCGCTCCGTACGCCTCGAAAAACACGCGGCTCTGCTCCGTATGCCTCATACACACGCGGCTCTGCTCCGTAAGCCTTGTTAAACACGCTGCTCCGCTTCGTACGCCTCGTACAAGCGTGGCTCCGCTCCGTACGCCTCGTACACGTTTGGCTCCGCTCCGTACGCCTCGTACACGCACGGCTCCGCTCCGTACGCCTCGTAAAACACGCGGCTCCGCTCCGTACGCCTAATACACGCTCGTTTCCGCTCCGTACGCCTCGAAAAACACGCGGCTCTGCTCCGTACGCCTCGTAAAACACGCGGCTCTGCTCCGTACGCCTCGTAAAACACGCGGCTCTGCTCCGTACGCCTCGTAAAACACGCGGCTCTGCTCCGTACGCCTTGTTAAACACGCTGCTCCGCTTCGTACGCCTCGTACACGCGTGGCTCCGCTCCGTACGCCTCGTACACGCGTGGCTCCGCTCCGTACGCCTCTTACACGCGCGGCTCCGCTCCATACGCCTCGTAAAACACGCGACTCCGCTCCGTACGCCTAATACACGCTCGTTTCCGCTCCGTACGCCTCGAAAAACACGCGGCTCTGCTCCGTATGCCTCATACACACGCGGCTCTGCTCCGTAAGCCTTGTTAAACACGCTGCTCCGCTTCGTACGCCTCGTACAAGCGTGGCTCCGCTCCGTACGCCTCGTACACGCGTGGCTCCGCTCCGTACGCCTCGTACACGCACGGCTCCGCTCCGTACGCCTCGTACACGCGCGGCTCCGCTCCATACGCCTCGTAAAACACGCGGCTCCGCTCCGTACGCCTAATACACGCTCGTTTCCGCTCCGTACGCCTCGAAAAACACGGGGCTCTGCTCCGTACGCCTCGTAAAACACGCGGCTCTGCTCCGTACGCCTCGTAAAACACGCGGCTCTGCTCCGTACGCCTTGTTAAACACGCTGCTCCGCTTCGTATGCCTCGTACACGCGTGGCTCCGCTCCGTACGCCTCGTACACGCGTGGCTCCGCTCCGTACGCCTCGTACACGCGCGGCTCCGCTCCGTACGCCTCGTACACGCGCGGCTCCGCTCCGTACGCCTCGTACACGCGCGGCTCCGCTCCGTACACGCGCGGCTCCACTCCATACACCTGGTACACGCGCGGCTCCGCTCCGTACGCCTCGTAAAACACGCGGCTCCGCTCCGTATGCCTCGTACACGCGCGGCTCCGCTCCGTACGCCTCGTACACGCGCGGCTCCGCTAAGTACGCCTCGTAAAACACGCGGCTCCGCTCCGTACGCCTCGTACACACGCGGCTCCGCTCCGTACACCTCGTACACACCCGGCTCCGCTCCGTACACCTCGTACACACCCGGCTCCGCTCCGTACACCTCGTACACACGCGGATCTGCTCCGTACACCTCGTACACACGCGGCTCCGCTCCGTACACCTCGTACACACGCGGCTCCGCTCCGTACGCCTCGTACACGCGGCTCCGCTCCGTACACCTCGTACACACACGGCTCTGCTCCGTACACCTCGTACACACGCGGCTCCGCTCCGTACACCTCGTACACACGCGGCTCCGCTTCGTACACCTCGTACACACGCGGCTCCGCTCCGTACACCCGCGGCTCCGCTCCGTACACCTCGTACACACGCGGCTCCGCTCCGTACGCCTCGTACACACGCAGCACCGCTCTGTATGCCTCGTATACGCGCGGCTCTGCTCCGTACACCTCGTACACACGCGGCTCCGCTCCGTACACCTCGTACACACGCGGCTCCGCTCCGTACACCTCGTACACACGCGGCTCCGCTCTGTACGCCTCGTACACACGCAGCACCGCTCTGTAAGCCTCGTATACGCGCGGCTCTGCTCCGTACACCTCATACACACGCGGCTCCGCTCCATACACCTCGTACACGCGCGGCTCCGCTCCGTACACCTCGTACGCGGCTCCGCTCCGTACACCTCGTACGCGGCTCCGCTCCGTACACCTCGTACACGCGCGGCTCCGCTCCGTACGCCTCGTACACGCGCGGCTCCGCTCCGTACGCCTCGTACACGCGCGGCTCCGCTCCGTACGCCTCGTACACGCGCGGCTCCGCTCCGTACACCTCGTACACACGCGGCTCTGCTCCGTACACCTCGTACACACACGGCTCTGCTCCGTACACCTCGTACACACGCGGCTCTGCTACATCCCCCCTGTAAACCCCTCCTGACCCCACACATAAACTTCAGCTCATCCAGCACCATGACAACCAGCACAGCAGAGTCCTGCATCCACTGAGGCCCTGATCATGTGACCCCTGACTCCTCCCCTCCTGTGACCTCATCACAGCTCCTGTGCGCACAGAGCAGCCATATATGTGGTGGCGGCTCTGCAGGTGGAGGTATGTGGAGACCCCCATTACTGGGCGCAGGGGGCATTAACCCCTTCACCACGGAGACTCTTTTGGGGTCTTGTGTTGCCCCTTTATAAGAATCATAAGGTTTTTGTTCTGTTTCCTGTAATAGATACATACGACCCAACTATGGAGACAGGAAGGGAGGAGACGTATTGTTCTCATAGTACAGGACCCCTTTACTGGCCCCACAGTGTAATGCCCCCATTATGCCCCTTATGCAGTATGTATGATGCCCCCACAGAGTGTAATGCCCCCATTATGCCCCTTATGCAGTATGTATGATGCCCCCACACAGTGTAATGCCCCCATTATGCCCCTTATGCAGTATGTGTGATGCCCCCACAGTGTAATGCCCCCATTATGCCCCTTATGTAGTATGTATGATGCCCCCACACAGTGTAATGCCCCCATTATGCACCTTATGCAGGATGTATGATGCCCCCACAGTGTAATGCCCCCATTATGCCCCTTATGCAGGATGTATGATGCCACCACACAGTGTAATGCCCCCATTATACCCCTTATGCAGGATGTATGATGCCCCCACACAGTGTAATGCCCCCATTATGCCCCTTATGCAGTATGTATGATGCCCCCACAGTGTAATGCCCCCATTATGCCCCTTATACAGTATGTATGATGCCCCCACACAGTGTAATGCCCCCATTATGCCCCTTATGCAATATGTATGATGCCCCACACAGTGTAATGCACCCATTATGCCCCTTATGCAGGATGTATGATGTCCCCACACAGTGTAATGCCCCCATTATGCCCCTTATGCAGGATGTATGATGCCCCCACACAGTGTAATGCCCCCATTATGCCCCTTATGCAGGATGTATAATGCCCCCACACAGTGTAATGCCCCCATTATACCCCTTATGCTGGATGTATGATCCCCCTCACAGTGTAATGCCCCCATTATAACCCTTATGCAGGATGTATGATGCCCCCCACAGTGTAGTGCCCCCATTATACCCCTTATGCTGGATGTATGACCCCCCCCCACACAGTGTAATGCCCCCATTATGCCCCTTATGCAGTATGTATGATGCCCCCACACAGTGTAATGCCCCCATTATGCCCCTTATACAATATGTATGATGCCCCACACAGTGTAATGCCCCCATTATGCCCCTTATGCAGGATGTATGATGCCCCCACACAGTATAATGCCCCCATTATGCCCCTTATGCAATATGTATGATGCCCCACACAGTGTAATGCCCCCATTATGCCCCTTATGCAGGATGTATGATGCCCCCACACAGTGTAATGCCCCCATTATGCTCCTTATGCAGAATGTATGATGCCCCCACACAGTATAATGCCCCCATTATGCCCCTTATGCAATATGTATGATGCCCCACACAGTGTAATGCCCCCATTATGCCCCTTATGCAGGATGTATGATGCCCCCACACAGTGTAATGCCCCCATTATGCCCCTTATGCAGGATGTATAATGCCCCCACACAGTGTAATGCCCCCATTATACCCCTTATGCTGGATGTATGATCCCCCCCCCCACAGTGTAATGCCCCCATTATACCCCTTATGCAGGATGTATGATGCCCCCCACAGTGTAGTGCCCCCATTATACCCCTTATGCTGGATGTATGATCCCCCCACACAGTGTAATGCCCCCATTATGCCCCTTATGCAGTATGTATGATGCCTCCACACAGTGTAGTGCCCCCATTATACCCCTTATGCTGGATGTATGATCCCCCCCACACAGTGTAATGCCCCCATTATGCCCCTTATGAAGTATGTATGATGCCCCCCACAGTGTAGTGCCCCCTTTATATCCATTATGCTGGATGTATGATCCCCACACACAGTGTAATGCCCCCATTATGCCCCTTATGCAGGATGTATGATGCCCCCACACAGTGTAATGCCCCCACACAGTGTAATGCCCCCATTATGCCCCTTATGCAGGATGTATGATGCCCCCACACAGTGTAATGCCCCCATTATGCCCCTTATGCAGGATGTATGATGCCCCCACACAGTGTAATGCCCCCATTATGCCCCTTATGCAGGATGTATGATGCCCCCACACAGTGTAATGCCCCCATTATGCCCCTTATGCAGGATGTATGATGCCCCCACACAGTGTAATGCCCCCATTATGCCCCTTATGCAGGATGTATGATGCCCCCACACAGTGTAATGCCCACATTATGCCCCTTATGCAGGATGTATGATGCCCCCGCCACAGTGTAATGCCCCCATTATGCCATTATTATTATTATAGCACCATTCATTCCATGGCGCTTTACATGTGAAAGGGGTATACAAAGCACAAGCAATTACAATAATCTTGAACACAATGTGACGGCGACTGGTACAGGAGGAGAGAGGACCCTGCCCGCGAGGGCTCACAGTCTACAAGGGATGGGTGAGGATACAGTAAGTGAGTGTAGAACTGGTCGTGCAGCGGTATTTGTGGAGTGGTGGTTACTGCAGGTTGTACGCTTGTCGGAAGAGGTGGGTCTTCAGGCTCCTTTTGAAGGTTTCCACGGTCGATGAGTCTGATGTGTTGGGGTAGAGAGTTCCAGAGTAGGGGGGAAGCACGTGAGAAATCTTGTATGCGATTATGGGAGGAGGAGATTAGAGGGGAGTAGAGAAGGAGATCTTGTGAGGATCGGAGGTTGCGTACGGGTATGTAGCGGGAGACTAGGTCAGAGATATATGGAGGAAACAGGTTGTGAATGGCTTTGTATGTCATGGTTAGGATTTTATACTGGAGTCTCTGGGTAATGGGTAACCAGTGAAGGGATTGCCAGAGGGGAGAGGCTGGGGAATAGCCAGGGACCAGGTGAGGTTACTTCCTGTATGGAATGGGCATGCCTGAGCGTCTGTCATGACACCTATTGAAAATACTCTCCTGTGCACACCACATGTCTGTGCAATCACAGGTAACGAATTGTTCTAATTATATGGGCTTATATATACTGCTGCATATAGTGGCTCACATATAACCTCCCTGATGAAGCTGTGTTACACAGCGATACGCGTGGGGCTTATCAATCGATCCACACATGATCCATAAGTGGTGATATGGCTATGTATATGCAATGATTGGTTTTACCAATCAACCCTCATCTGGTTATTGGGCAGTGATATAATTACTTATATGCATTTGATTTGACTGTGGTACTGTTTATTTGGACTATGCTTAAGGGACACAGATTCATGCAATTGCTATATACGGTTTAGGCTGATATATAATGAGGGCTTACAGTGTATATTGAGTAATATTGGAGTACTGTGATATGTGATTATTATATGAATTTAAATTATTTATTATATGTATACTCTGTATACTGCCAATCATGCATTGTGGTATTTGGGTGTTGTTAATCATGTGTGTTGTGTTTTTAAAAGTGTATAATAAAGCTTGTATATTTTTTTACTTAATATGTAATGAGGTGTGCGCATTTCTACATATGTACCTTCCTGTTTCTCTTGGTTTTGGTTTAAATGTTTGGGTACATCATGACGCACCCTAAATTTGTGATAGGGGCTGTGCATCCTTTTCTTTAGTTTTTGAATGGTTAGGGTTTTGAACTGGAGTCTCTGGGCAATGGGGAGCCAGTGAAGAGATTGACAGAGAGAAGAGGCCGGGGAATAGCGGGGGGACAGGTGGATTAGTCGGGCAGCAGAGTTTAGGATGGATTGGAGGGGTGCGAGAATGTTGGAAGGGAGGCCACAGAGCAGGAGGTTGCAGTAGTCAAGGCGGGAGATGATGAGGGCGTGCACTAGTGTTTTTGCAGATTCATGGTTGAGGAATGTGCGGATCCGGGAGATATTTTTGAGTTGGAGTCAGCAGGAAGTGGAAAGGGCTTGCATATGTGGTTTGAAGGAGAGTTCAGAATCCAGGGTTACCCCAAGGCAGCGAGCTTGATGGACTGGGGAGAGTGGGCAGCCATTGACTATGATGGATAGGTCAGTTGGGGGGGTTGAATGAGATGGCTTAAAGCTGATGAATTCTGTTATGTCCATGTTAAGTTTTAGAAATCTAGCAGAGAAGAAGGATGAAATAGCAGACAGACATTGTGGGATTTTGGTTCGTAAGGAGGTGATATCGAGTCCAGAGAGGTAGATCTGTGTGTCGTCAGCATATAATGAAAGCCATGAGACTCTATGAGCTGTCCCAGGCCGAAGGTGTAGATGGAGGAGAGCAGGGGTCCTAGAACTGAACCTTTGGGGACACTGACAGGGGGCGAGATGAGGAGGTGGTCTGTGAGTGAAAGACACTGAATGTCCTGTCTGTTAGGTATGAAGAGATCCAGGATAGGGCCAAATCTGTGATGCCGACAGATGAGAGAGTTTGTAGTAAGAGGGAATGGTCCACTGTGTCGAAGGCAGATGACAGGTCTAGGAGGAGGAGGACAGAGTAGTGTCGCTTAGATTTTGCGGTTAGTAGGTTGTTGGTGACTTTGGTCAGTGCCGTTTCAGTAGAATGGTGCGGTCGGAAACCAGATTGTAGGCGGTCGAAGAGGGAGCAGGAGGAGAGGTGGGAGGACAGCTCGGAATGGACTTGTTCCAGTAGTTTTGAGGCATAGGGGAGAAGTGATATGGAGTAATAGCTAGACAGAGAGGATGGGTCAAGGGAGGGCTTCTTGAGGATTGGTGTGATTGAAGCATGAGGGGAAGACACCAGTTGTTAGTGACAAGTTGAAGAGGTGGGCTAGGGCTGGGATGAAGATAGTGGTAAGGTTTGGGATGAGGTGGGACGGGATTGGGTCAAGTTTACAGGTGGTGAGGTGTGATTTGGAGAGTAAAGAGGAAAGTTGATCTTCCGTAATGGTGGAGAATATGGTTTTGGAGGAGGAGGGTTGAGTAGGTGTGGGGAGGGGCTGTGGGGCTTTAGGCAAAAGCTTTGTCTGATGGTGTCAATCTTCTGTTTGAAGAATGAGGCAAAGTCTTCGACTGAAATAAGAGGAGAGGGAGGAGGCACTGGGGGACGGATGAGAGTATTGAAGGTGTTGAATAGTTGTTTGGGGTTGTGAGGCAGGGAGGATATGAGAGATGAGAAGTATGTTTGTTTTGCTGCAGTGAGTGTGGACTTGAAGGTAGTGAGGGACTGTTTGAGTGCTCATTGGAGTGGGACCTTTTCCATCTACGCTCAGCAACCCTGGAGGCCCGTCGCAGTTCTTTAGTTTGGCTGGTGTGCCAGGGTTGTCTGTTGATTGTGCGAGCTTTGGTATGTGTGAGGGGGGCGACTGAATCGAGAGCTGCAGCTGTTGTGGTGTTGTATAAAGTGGCAGCAACATCTGCATCATGTAAGGAACTAATGTCTGTAAGAGGGAGAAGGGATTCAGAGACTGAGTGTAGGTCAAGGTGTTTGAGATTTCTGCGAGGGTATGCAAGTTTGTGGAGTGGGGATTGTTGTCCTGGAGAGGAGAGGGTAGAGAATGTAAGTAGGTTGTGGTCAGAGAGAGGGAGAGGTGAGTTAGAGAGGTTAGATAGGGAACAGAGGCGGGTGAAGATGAGGTCCAGTGTGTGTTCGTCTTTGTGGGTGGGTGTGGAAGACCACTGAGTAAGACCGAAGGAGGAAGTGAGGGATAGAAGCTTAGAGGCAGCTGAGAGGGAAGTGTCAATGGGGATGTTGAAGTCGCCCATGAGGATAGTGGGGATGTCACTGGAGAGGAAATGAAGTAGCCGAGTGGTGAAGTGGTCAAAGAAAGTGGTGGCTGATCCTGGGGGGCGGTAGATGATAGCCGGTTGGAGGGGGAGGTGATGCACACGCAGTGCACTTCAAAACAGGGCAGAGTAATTGAGGGTGGCAGTGGGATATGGGTGAAGGAGCAGTTATCTGAGAGGAGGAAACCTATTCCTCCACCGTGTTTGCTGGTGGGGCGGGGGGTATGGGAGGGTGGAATCCGCCGTACGAAAGTGCAGCAGGAGAGGCCGTGTCGGAGGGGGTGAGCCAGGTTTCAGTGATGCCGAGGAAGGAAAGCTTGGTAGTGATGAAGAGGTCGTGAATGTAGGAAAGTTTGTTGCAGACGGAGCGAGAGTTCCATAGAGCTCCTGTTAGGGGGACTGGGGAAGCGGGGGGGCTGGGCAGATGGGTATAAGGTTAGAAAGGTTACGAGAGTTTGGGATAGATTATGGGTAGGAAGTGGAAGTGACTGGGAATGTGGTAAGGAGGGCCGGGATGTGGAGAGATGTCGCCGGCAGTAAGGAGGAGCAGAGAAAGCGTTATTAGGCGGGACCAGGAGAGGGCATGAGGTGGCTGTCTGTGTTTGGAGACAAAGGATTGTATGTTGAGGAATAGCTTAATCGTGTAAACTGCGTGCTAGCAAATGCCAGGAGCCTGACAAACAAGATGGATGAACTGGAAGCAGAAATATCTACAGGTAACTATGACATAGTGGGAATAACCGAGACATGGTTAGATGAAAGCTATGACTGGGCAGTTAACTTACAGGGTTACAGTCTGTTTAGAAGGGATCGAAGAAATCGGAAAGGGGGTGGAGTCTGTCTATATGTAAAGACGTGTCTAAAGCCTACAATACGGGAGGATGTATGGGAGGGAAATGAGGAGGTCGAGTCCTTATGGGTGGAGATACATGGGGCAAAAAACAATAACAAAATTATCCTAGGAGTCTGTTATAAACCACCAAATATAGCAGAAGCCACGGAAAGTCTATTAATGAGACAAATAGACGAAGTAGCAAAAAATAACGAAGTGATTATTATGGGGGACTTCAACTACCCCGATATAGACTGGGAAACCGAAAGCTGTAGATCTCAGAAAGGAAACAGGTTTCTGTCAATTATCAAAGACAATTATTTGTCACAACTTGTGCAGGAACCAACTAGAGGGACGGCCCTTTTAGACTTAATATTAACTAACAGGCCAGACAGAATAACTGAGGTGCAGGTCGGGGGGCACCTGGGAAATAGTGACCACAACATTATACAATTCCACATGTGCTTCAGTAGGGTGCCCAGCAAGGGAGTCACAAAAACACTGAATTTCAGGAGGGCAAAGTTTGATCAGCTAAGAGATGCCCTTCACCTTATAGACTGGGATAGTATCTTCAGTAATAGGAACACGGATAGAAAATGGGAAATTTTCAAAACAGTCCTACATAGTCACTGTAGAAGGTACATACCTTATGGGAATAAAAGGGCGAGGAATAGGAGGAAGCCAATGTGGCTAAATAAGGAAGTCAAGAGGGCAATGAAAAACAAAAAAAGGGCTTTCGGTAAACTTAAACAAGAAGGCAGCGAGGAAGCGCTAATATCTTATAGGGAAAAAAACAAAATCTGTAAGAAACAAATAAGAATAGCAAAAGAGGAGACAGAGAGACTAATAGCCAAGGAAAGTAAAACGAATCCCAAACTGTTCTTTAACTATATAAACAGTAAAAGGATTAAAACTGATGGCGTTGGCCCATTGAAAAATAACCTGGGTAAAATCATAGAGGGCGATGAGGGTAAAGCAAACCTACTCAATAGCTTCTTCTCCACTGTTTTCACAAAAGAAAACAATTTATCGGAGGAAATGCAGAGTGATAAAGTAAACCCTCCGCTAAATATCACCCACCTAACCCAGGAGGAAGTTCAGAAACGCCTAAATAATATCAAAATAGACAAGTCACCAGGCCCAGATGACATACACCCCGGGTACTAAAAGAATTAAGTAATGTGATAGACAGGCCGCTGTATCTTATATTCAAGCACTCTTTATGGACAGGGACTGTCCCACTAGACTGGCGCCAAGCAAATGTGGTACCAATATTCAAAAAGGGGTCTAAAAGTGACCCTGGGAACTATAGACCAGTAAGCTTAACGTCTGTTGTGGGTAAATTGTTTGAAGGATTTCTTAGAGATGCTATTGTAGAATATCTTAATGATAATAACTGTCTAACTCCATATCAACATGGATTCATGAGGGATCGCTCCTGCCAAACAAACCTGATGGCCTTCTACGAGGAGGTGAGCTCACAGCTGGACCGGGGAGAGTCAGTGGATGTTGTATACCTTGACTTCTCCAAAGCGTTTGATACTGTGCCACACAAAAGGTTGGTATATAAAATGAGAATGCTTGGTCTGGGGGATAATGTGTGCAAGTGGGTAAATAGCTGGCTGAGTGATAGAAAGCAGAGGGTGGTTATCAATGGAGTAAGCTCAGGGTGTGCCAGGGTTACTAGCGGGGTGCCTCAAGGGTCTGTCTTGGGCCCTATATTATTTAATATATTTATTAATGATCTAGTGGAAGGGTTGCATAGTAAAATAGCAATATTTGCAGATGATACTAAACTTTGTAAAGTAGTTAATACAGATGAGGATAGGGCACAGCTACAGGAGGATTTAGATAAATTGGGGAGTTGGGCCAAAAAAATGGCAAATGGGGTTCAATGCCGATAAATGTAAGGTCATGCACATGGGAAAGAAAAACAGCAGTCATCCATACATATTAAATGGAAAACCGTTGGGGAAATCTGACATGGAGAAGGACCTGGGCGTCTTGGTTAATAGCAAATTAAATTGGAGTGCCCAGTGTCAGGCAGCAGCTGCGAAGGCAAATAGAGTCATGGCATGCATCAGAAGAGGAATAGGAGCATATGATGAGAACATTGTTCTTCCTCTGTATAAAGCGCTGGTAAGGCCGCACTTAGAATATTGTGCACAGTTCTGGGCTCCGGTGCTCAGGAAAGACATACTGGAGCTAGAGAGGGTACAAAGGAGGGCGACTAAGGTAATAAAGGGAATGGAGGGACTAGAATACCCAGAGAGGTTGTCAAAATTAGGCCTATTTACATTGGAAAAGAGAAGGCTTAGGGGAGACCTCATAAACATGTATAAATACATCAGGGGGCAGTACAGAGATCTCTCCCATGACCTGTTTATACCAAGGATGGTGACAAAGACGAGGGGGCACACTATGCGTCTGGAGGAAAGGAGGTTCCTGCACCAGCATAGAAGGGGATTCTTTACGGTCAGAGCCGTGAGACTCTGGAACTCTCTGGGAGAGGAAGTGGTGATGTCCAACTCACTTAATGAGTTCAAGAGAGGCCTGGATGCCTTTCTTGAGAACAATAAAATTACATCTTATTACTGCTTAGTTAATTAATCCAGGGATTTAATCTGACTGCCAGATTGGTGTCGGGAAGTGAATTTTTCCTCAATGATGTAAATTGGCCTATACCGCATGGTATAGGAATAACGGAATAGCTGCAGTGCACAAGAAATAGGCTGAACTGGATGGACGCTTGTGTTTTTTCAGCCTTATAAACTATGTAACTATGTAGCTTTGAGGAGGTGGTGAGATGGGTGGGGAGAATGGAGTGAGAGATGAAGAGTTCATTACTAGGTGTAGGGATTAGGGGTGGTTGGAAAAGGTGAAGGATTAAGGGAGTGAGAGTGAAAACAAAGACAAACATTGTTTACTGTGACTTAGTATCCAGTTACCTTCAGTTCCCTTTCAGGTTCAATTCAGAATTCATTCATATTACTCACACTTAAGCAATGGACACACTTAAGGTTATGGACACAGACTAAAGTCTAATAGACTCCTGGCCCACAATATATTTGTAACAGAATGCATTCAGCTGTGAACCAGAGGGGAGTGGTCTGTGCTCATCTTGATCAGCTGATTAAGGCTGAACCAGATGCTGGATACTCAAAGGCTAAGTAAATAAGGTCATATATGAAAGTGGGGGGTAGCTGGTGTAGCTTGAAGAACATACCATTAGTAAATAGGAGCAGAGCGGTATAGAGAAATCTGCATGGAAGTCAAGATGGGAAAGCTGGGTCACATACCATTATGCAGGATGTATGATGCCCCCACACAGTGTAATGTTCCTACAGTACCACTATCCCCCCACACACAGTATAATGTTCCCACAGTACCGCCTGAGGTCCTGAAGTTGGAATAAGTCGTGAGGTTTTACAGTTGGAATACTCCCTCCGGACAGTGGTTTTCCCTTTGCCTGCTCCCCTACATGTATACCCTCAAGCATGTATACAGGAATGTAGGGGAGCAAGCCTTACTAGATATCAAGGCTTTGTACAGTAATATACTGCATGAGGATGATATCAGAGGAGTAAGACGTTTGCGAGGTCCTTGATGTTTAAAAAACACTTCTTTGATGAGACACAATTTAATCTCTTTCCAACAGAAGAGGAACAAGTAGCCTTACGTACGCTGGATGAACTTTCCATGGAACACAATATGGATGAAGGAGGTAAGATCCCTGCATCTATTAGAGTAGGGTCCAAGAAATTTCCCCCACTGTCCACGTGCGCCAACATAGACTTGTTCGTACAGGTGGTCACGAGAGAATTCGAACGTATGCCCCGCTATATAGAGAAGGACAATCTCACCACACAGGAGCGGGACCGCCTTCATGCTCTTCAGAACCTCCCCAATATAGTGTTGAAGCCGGCCGACAAGGGTGGGAACATCGTGCTGTGGCCAAAAGACATGTATGAGAGAGAGGCCTTCAGACAGCTTCACAATAAAACCTGTTATAAATGTCTGACATTCAATCCTTTGGCCTCTTTCTCATCCGATTTGTCTAAAATTATCCACAAAGCCGTAGCCGATGGGACCATCACTGCCGGACTGGCTTCGGCACTATTGGTTAATGAACCAACGATATCCACATTCTACTTGTTGCCCAAAGTCCACAAGAATATGTCCTTACCACCTGGGCGTCCAATCATCTCTGGAACAGGGAACTTTCTAGAGAATGTAAACCGATGGATTGATAGTAAACTCCAACCACTAGTAGAAAGCCTTCCATCATTCCTTCTAGATACAGGCGACCTACTAAAGAAAGTGGATGGATTGTACCTGGATCCAGAGATGATTCTTGTGACAGGAGATGTGGAATCATTATATACTAATACTAAGCATGTGGATGGTCTTAGGGCCTGTGCATTCTTTCTCAACACCTCTAATCTACCAAGAGATATTGTTGACCTGGTGATGTGCCTCTTGGAATTTTCCCTCACCCACAGTTTCTTCACCTTCAAGGGGTCCTTCTACCTACAGCTCCAGGGTACAGCTATGGGTGCATCTTTTGCGCCAGCCTACGCCAATTTGTTCCTGGGGCTGTGGGAGAGGGACCTCTCCCTGCCGGATCTGCAGGCATCAATGGAGCGCGTCCCCTTTTGGACGCGCTACATTGATGATATCCTGCTGATCTGGCAGGGCTCTGTTGAGGACTTGCAGACTTTTGTGCAACTCCTCAACACCAATAATATGAATATTCATATTACTTTCAATTGGGATATGGATACAGTTAACTTTCTTGATGTTACCCTTACGAGGGACCACAATAATCTGATACAAACAAACATCTATAGAAAGGATACCTCCACGAATACGCTGCTTCACGCGTCGTCCTCCCATCCTCCGTGGATGGTTCGTTCAGTACCCACTGGACAATTTCTGCGACTTCGCAGACTTTGTTCCAGTGACGAAGACTTTGCTAGACAGTCTATGGATATGAAGAAGAGATTCTATGAGAGAGGCTACAGTAAACGAGTGGTGAAAAGAGCGTATCATCGTGCCAAATATTCAAATAGGCACGAATTGCTCTATCTGCAAAGAAGTCCTAAGATCAGTGACAAACCAAGGTTTATAACAAACTATCATGGACAATTTGGGCGCATGAGGAAATGTTTGACTCAAGCTTGGCCCATCCTTTTGATAGACCCGGTATTGTCAAAAATTCTTCCTGATCGCCCACCCATCACTGTACGCCGGTCTAGGAATCTCCGTGACTATTTTGTACACAGTCACTATCAAACAGCACCAGGTACGTCTACTATCTTTGGTGCATCAGGTCCTGACTGTGGGAGTTTTCCGTGCGGTCGATGTGTCGCCTGCCCCAATATGGACAGGATCAGTACTTTTTCTAATGCAGCTGGTACTAAAATTTATGATATAAAATGTCGTATTACATGTACCTCACGTTTTGTTATCTACTACGCCACCTGCCCGTGTGGGCTCATTTATGTTGGCCTAACAACGCGCCAACTTAAAGTTAGAATAAGAGAACATATATTGGGGATCGTGGCGGCAATCGACTGCATGGATCCCTCCACACTCAGGACCATACCTAAACATTTTAAATTGCATCATGACTGTGACAGTTCCCTCCTGAGGGTTCGGGGGATAGACGCGTTGAGAATGGGTATTCGTGGAGGTAGACAGAGCCAACGTTTGGCTCAGCTCGAATCTAGATGGATTTGGCGACTAAATACCGTACATCCCAATGGACTTAATGAGAATCTCAGCTTCGCTCCTTTTCTTTAGATTCCTCCCCTGTCACATATCTCTGTTGTGGTTTTTATGATTTTAATCTACTTTTTTATTTTTAGTGTGTTTCACCATCCGTTTGCACCTTACTTCCTCCGACGAGTTATATGTATATTATGGCTGATACCATATGGACCAATATGTGAATATGAATACATTGAATAATCCATCTCATCTGGGAACAACTACTGCGGTGTGTATATATATATATATACTGTGGATTTTTTTGTCTTGTGCTATATGATCTTTATATACCCTGTTGTTTTGATAGAATCTGGATCAGGGAAGTTCGCTACCCCCACACTATACATGATTCTCTGTGAACTTGTGATGATATATGTGATGTTATCTCTATTTTTTAAAATCTCACTTAGTATATATTACTGGTGTGACAATATGGCCCTTACACATTTACTTATATACTTATGGGATTGCAAATGATTTATACTAGCCCTCTGTATGATGGGATATATATAATTGATGTAATGATGTATTATTTGATTGTCATAATGTTAAGTTGCTGGACTGTGACATAGTGTTACTATATGATACATCCATATACTGAAGTGGTGGCAGTGGGAAAGAGAAAAAATATACTATATTGCGCAAGAATAGTATATATCTTCCGGTATGTTCCCCAATTATGTGAATCTAATAGGACCTGACGCGCGAGCGTCGCCGCTTTCTGAGTACCCCGTGCCGCCTGGCGTCTTTATGCAAGGACCTGCATCACATGGGTCCATGTGACCATCATGTGATTCCTTGCATGACGCCCGCGTCACTGGTTGCTTAGCAGCGGGGACGCTACGCGCGTCACTACGGGTCCACCCCCTCCATCTGATTGGCCAGCATGGTATTTAAGTCCATACTCCCCCGGAGGAAGTTGACGCCCCCTGAAGAAGGCAAACGCCGAAACGTGCGTTGGGGTGGGCGAGCGGTCCACGTGGGGGAGCCCCGACATTACAGCTTGTAGCCCAGGTAACCTTCTTGATATTATGCAGTACTTGCCTTTATTCAACTCTACACCTACCTATTTTCATACTGTGCATCTGATATGATGAAAAGCACAGTCTAGTAGCCCACATATGGCATTCAGATAGTACTGATTATGAGTCCCCCCTGAGGAAATCTTCAAGTACTCTAATACTGCCTGTGACATGCATTACTATATGGATATTATTATGGGTATTTCTCTGTGGCTATCCGATAGTCCTCCTTTATAGACATTACAGATGAAGGACTAGATATATATATGTTTTGCTGTGGTGCTGAGGCCCCCCCTTCGTTATTTGTGGACCACATCGTCCCTTCAGTGAGACGGTTTTTTCTACATGTTATATGTCTTTTCGTATTTCTGTACTGTGCCTTATATTGACTATGTAGTAACTTTTTATACTATTTATGAATAAAAGTTAATTTTTATTACAACTTTGGGTTGATATGGTCGTATTCTTTCTCTTCAAGTATTTCATTAGTAAATAGGAGCAGAGCGGTATAGAGAAATCTGCATGGAAGTCAAGATGGGAAAGCTGGGTCACATACCATTATGCAGGATGTATGATGCCCCCACACAGTGTAATGTTCCTACAGTACCACTATCCCCCCACACACAGTATAATGTTCCCACAGTACCGCCTGAGGTCCTGAAGTTGGAATAAGTCGTGAGGTTTTACAGTTGGAATACTCCCTCCGGACAGTGGTTTTCCCTTTGCCTGCTCCCCTACATGTATACCCTCAAGCATGTATACAGGAATGTAGGGGAGCAAGCCTTACTAGATATCAAGGCTTTGTACAGTAATATACTGCATGAGGATGATATCAGAGGAGTAAGACGTTTATTGAAATCAAGATCAATAGAGTAGCTGACATAATGACTTCATGGACGATCTTCTAAAATTCACTCTTACTCGTAACGTCTTTCTTTTTGACAGGAAGTACTTACCCGAGCTCAGGGGTACTGCAATGGGGAGCCCCTGTACCTCCTCATCTGCTAACCTATTCCTGGGCTGGTGGGAGGAAACCACAATATTCAGGGATGATCATAAGTGGTGACAACCATATATTGGGGCATGGGATAGATATATTGACAACATTTTTATCATCTGGTCAAGGACGAGTGAACAATTTCTTGAATTTGTCAGGGAACTCAATATCCATAGAGTGGGGCCTTAGATTTATATCAGTTTAATTATTACCAGTTGCCTTTCCTGGATATACTAATCAAGAAAGTACGGGATGGGAGCCAGGGTTGTGGAGTCGGTAAGCCAAACCTTCGACCCCTACTCCTCAATTTCCATGACACCGACTCCCTCATACATGGCTCATAAATTTACAGTAGGACACGTTTTTTTTCTCAGCTAAAAGTCTAGACCCTTAGATCAGGAATAAGACAGACATTTATAGGACATTTCATAACTTTCCCAAATTCTTATGAAAAAATATTCCTCACAAACTACATTGAACTACTGTACCCAATTTATTTATTTTAGGAGTCGGTCCATTTTATACCGACTCCAACTCCGACTCCATCAAAATGGGCACCGACTCCACGACTCCAACTCCACAGCCCTGGATGGGACCCTAGGGACACTCATCTACCATAAACTATTAAAGTGGGATAGCAACTACCCCATCCTTCTAAAAAAAAAAAAAGCAATATCCAAGGGCTAATTTTTACAGTTGAGAAGAAACTGCTCTAATGTCACAAATATTAATAAAGAGGCAATAGACATAAACACCAGATTCAAGGAAAAAGGTACTGTAAGGCAGCGCTAGTCATCATACTGGGGGATACTCGCTGCTCCTGCCACGTTTTTCAGTTTTCACACTTCAGCAGTTTATTGCACTTCATAACTGCTTATCACACAGTCCATCTTAGTGGCTCACCGACATATTACACACATAACATTCGGGAGCCGTTCCAGCGACAGACATGTCCACTTGGCTCCAGTTACAGCCCTCAGCTAGGCAACAACATAAATGTCCATATAACGCAGTGTTTTTACCTTTGCTGGGTTTTAGCTGCTTCAGGTTTATTCTGCCACCACTGTGGCTTTACGGCTTCCCAGATGGGGGTCTCCAGCCCTTGTTCCTTCAAAGGCTACTGGTATGTGGTCTCACCTCACATCCAGCCTTTGCCTTCCAGGACTCTTGCCTTCCAAGCCTCTGGCCCTCCAAAGCTACTGGGATCGCTTACACAGCTAAGGATCCAGCCTCCGCCTTTCAGGCTTCACCAGGCTTCAATAGGCCTCACACTCTAGCGGTGTCCCACACGGGAACAGACCTCACGCCTTACCCACCATGTCTCAAAAGCACCAAGGTTTATATATCTTACAACGCACACAGGACCTGTGCTGATGTCACAGTTATGTGATCAGACATTCTGTGTGCGCAGGACCTGTGCTTTGTCACAGTCATGTGACCTGTCACCTGAGGGGGAGGTACATGGTCAGCCCAAAACACATCCTGGACCATTACAGTAATGCCAAGCAAGCCGCTGCCTTACAGTACCCACAGTACATTTTGGATTCCGCGCGATTGTTTACAGAAAAACAGGAGAGACAGACACTCCTCCATACCTAACCAAGACACCAAGAAAAATATGGGATAACACAAGTAATAGGAACTTGTGACAATCAGAGTGACCTTATCTTTAATATCTTCAGAAAACACTAGGATGTACTTGTGGCCAACCTGGACCTGAGGGTGCTGTGGGATCTACTCCCACAATAACTTTCAGAAAGGGTTGGTCAATTACGGACCGTTTAGTGCATAGTTTCTATAAAAACCTGCACCCAAAGGGACTTGGCTAGATAGAAGAATCTGTGGTTTCTTTAGATGTGGAGAAAGTTGTACATGTAATTGGATGAGACCATATAAATCTTTCTCGAGTTCCTCTACAGGTGAAACCTTTTTCCAGAGGGATTATTACAACTGTAAAACCTCAGGACTTGTATATGTGGCCACATGCACCTGCCTCCTAGATTATGTATGCACGACCAAGAGGCAGTCTAGGAGGAGTGTGGGGTGGCATTTGGGCGAAATACGCCATGGTTGGGACACCCCATTAGTGAGACACATGAACAGTGCACATTGAGGTGAAACAAGAGACATCTCCTTTTGCATCGTTGAGGTGGTTAAACCCAATGTGAGAGGGGGTGATCTCAATAGATGTATCCTCAAAAAGGAAAGTGAGTGGATTTCCAAACTGGATTCAAGAGCCCCTAAGGGACTGAATGAGCAGATTTCCTATACTTGTTTTGTATGAATACAGCCCCAATCTGGATTACATTTTTGGATTTTATACTCTACCCATTGCTATTCAGTTCTCATCAAGATATCTGAGCTTCTATATCAGAATTATTTCTTATCAGTTATATCCCACGTATACTGTTTAGTAACTAACAAGTGCGGTGATCCCTGTGTATCTCTCTAATTATGCTATAGGGGTCAAATATGACCATTTAGGAATATACCGTGGGCCACCATCCCATATTTTTTGTACTGATAAAGTAGATCTACATGCCTATTGCATGATGGGAGGATGTGCAATACTTGTTTTTAGTCTCCCATGATACTGATCTCAGAGAGAGGATTTTTCTGTTGGTGGAATGCAATCCAATACCATATGCACTCCGGTGTGGAACACAGACATCTGGGCATGCGCATTTGTGGACAATGATCCTAGATGTGCTCTGTCGTGGAATGATAACTACGGGCATGCACAGTCACGGGTACGAGTGACGCGGCGGCAATCAGTTTATCTGGCTTTTCAGCGTAAAGCACGTCACTTCCAGACATGCACACTAGGAGATGGACATTATCGAACCTCTTGCTCATGAGACGTAGCGTAGGCGCAGTACAGTATATCCTGTGACAATTCACCTCTGGGAATTGGAATGGGCCTCCTAGTCTGGGGTTTTGGATGAAGTGGGATATTTTAAATATGGACTCCTGGCTATTAGGCACACTATGCTGAACATCATGAATTATCATCCCTGTATCAAGCCTCCTAATGAACCTGTTGGGGGCTGATAATTGAAACATTCTCTGAGTACCATACCCTTTTCTTTATACATATTGTAGGGATTTTACTTACTTGGGCACAACGGGAGGAAAACAGGAGGCATGTTCCTTTAAAAGTTCATGTGGGTTTATTGCTTCATAAATCCAGAAGCCAAACAGAAAAGCAAACAGCCTTTAGATCAGGCAAACATAGTAAATGTCCTTAAGGCCCTGTCACACATAACGATATCGCTAGCGAGATCGTTCATACGTCACGGGTTTTGTGACGCAATAGAGACATCGCTAGCGATCTCGCTACGTTTGACAGCAACGATCAGGCCCCTGCTGTGAGATCGTTGATCGTTACAAAGCTTCCTGGACCATTCCTGGGTCGTTGCACTCCCGCTGGGCAGTGTGCATCGCTGTATTTGACACCTAGCCAACGACCTCGTCCAGCGATTCAGAACTGAGACACGTAGGCGTGCATAAATTGGACTTTTCCGCGCCCCTCGTCCCCGATTGGTGGTCGCTACAGGGTTCTCATTTCCGGCCGCGCATAAAGAAGGCAACAGAATAGCGATTCCGTCCTTTGTTTCTGACCTCGTGCTTGATTGCAGATCTTACCAGAGTTCTCCGGGCTGTTAATATCCGTTCATTGGACTAGTGCTGATTTTTGCGGATCATTGTAGCGTTCTCCAGCTGTGACTCTGCTTTGAACATATCAGGCATCTTTAGTGAGGTAGGTATTGTTTGAGGTCTCAAATGCATTTCCATTTTTTATTCTTTTATCACACATTTACCAATTATCTGTTATCTTTGCTCTTCAGGGAGGGAGGGCTTGGCTTCTATCTGTATATATATGTATGCTTTTGCATGGGCAGATATTTTAGGGGTCTCGTGCACACGCACCCACACAGCACGTTTTCTGTCATGCTCACTAACCGAATGGAATATGGTTTTCCATGATATTTTTTATATACAGTTTCAATACTTGTGTTAATTGTTTTGTTGAAAGTGTTCTCATCTTTTCATGTTATGTTTGCAGTTTGCACATCATGGACGACGGGCAGTGTGCTATTGTGGTTGCTGCATTGCTGGTTGAGGAAGCTCGGCGTCAAGATGAGGCACGAGAGCTACAGAGGCGTTCCAAACGAAAGCGTCGCATGTGGACCAGAGAGTGGCTGCAGAAGAGGTCTAAATTGTCCCACATGCAACTTGTAAGAGAGCTTCAGGAGAAGAATCCTCATGATTTCCGCAACTATCTGAGGATGTCAGAGGAATCTTTTAAAGAGTTACTGGAACGAGTTACGCCACGTATTCAACGGAAGGATACAGCGATGCGTGCTGCCATTCCGGCAGATGAAAGATTGGCAGTCACACTGAGATTCCTGGCCACCGGACGCTCACTCCAAGACTTGCATTTTTCTGCAGCCATTTCAAGGCCCATGCTCAGTGTTCTAATCCCGGAGACATGTAATGCAATTTACCACAGTCTACGTAGTTACATACAGTTTCCCAACACGGAGGAGGAATGGAAAAAGATTGCCTCTGATTTTGAGCAGCTGTGGCAGTTCCCTAACTGTGGTGGGGCTTTGGACGGGAAACATGTCCGAATCACTCAGCCACCAAATAGCGGATCCTATTTTTATAATTATAAGGGCTATTTCAGCATCATCATGATGGCCCTTGTTAACGCCAATTACGAATTTATAAATGTTGATGTTGGCATGAACAGCAGGGTTTCTGATGGTGGTGTTTTAGAGCACACACTTTTTGGAGAGCGATTGTACAACTGTGACCTACACTTGCCTCCCAACTCAGAGACTACAGGTAACCTTAATTTTGTTTTTGTCGGCGATGAAGCCTTCCCACTTCATCCCAATCTTATTAAACCGTTCCCCCAAAAAAGTCTTACCCAGGAAAGAAGAATTTTCAATTATCGTTTGTCAAGGGCACGTCGTGTTGTCGAAAATGCCTTCGGTATCATGGCCAACCGCTTCAGAGTTTTTCACACGCCAATTAACATGAAGCTTACATCAATAGACTCTGTTGTTTTGGCCTGTTGCACGCTTCACAACTTTCTTCGTCGACGTGATGCAATTACGTACTGTCCGCCTGGCTTCGTGGACTCTGTGGACCTAGCCGATGGGGAAGTGGAGCTCGGAGAATGGCGTTCAAACGATCCTGCAATTGCAGGCTTTCAACCAGTGGGATATGGCAGAAACACCCATGATGCGAAGACCAGCCGCGACAACTACTGCCAGTATTTTAACGGTCCTGGTGCTGTTACTTGGCAACATCAGAACTTATAGTGGGCAACTACTGACAATTATACACTACTTTCAGTTTTGTATTGATTTGTGTAATAAACTGTGTTTAATAAACTGTGTTTAAACTTTGCAAAAGATTTGTTTATCATTGTTTCAGTAGTAAGGGCCCGTATATACATACGTGTACTACTCCAGGGGCGGACATAGGAATCATGGGAGCTCATAGCAGAAGTTATAATTGGGACCCCCCCACAAAAAAAATAAAAAAGTAAATAATTGTTGGGGACACAGAAGAGCAGATCTCACAACCTTCCAGCCTTTCTTCCTTTCTGAACTCCTAGATTCCTCTTTCATAGCCCCATAAAAATTTGATGCCAACAAAAGTCTCCCCCTTAACACAGTATGATACCCCGATGGTGAATTCCTCCTTTTTAGCCTCCACATGCACAGTGTAATGACCCTAATGTATCACATGTGCCATGTATGAGGGAGGTGGAGTCGGAGTCATGTAAATTGAGGAGTCGGTTTGGCTTACCGACTCCGCAGCCCTGTATACCAGGATGGGAGAGCACACAGTATAATGCAGCCCCCCATAGGGTAAAAGGCAGCCACAGTCCTCCAGTATTATCAGTACTGACTGATTTACAAAAATATATAAATACATACTTACCACTCCTTATTCCCCGCTGCTTCAGTCTCTGCAGCGCGTCTCTCTCATCACGACAGCAGCTGGCAGCTCCACTGTCTGACACAGCGTGGTGCATCGTAGCAGCGTTGCCGCTGTTTGATTAACCGCCACCCACCGGCACTGTACTCAGTAATGGCTGCATGTAGTGTGCTGTGCGGCTGTGTCTTGTAGTAATGCCGCAGCAGGGCCGACTCAAGCACAATTAAAGGCGTGGCCATGTCTGAACACGGTGGCAGTGGGCGGCGGCGGCAATCAAACAGCGGAGCGTGGGGTACAGAATGGGGGAGACTGCTATGGGGTCCGCTGGCTCACGGGCCCCCTACGGCCACGGGCCCCATAGCAGTTATGTGGCCTGCCACCAATGGCGGTACGCCACTGTTGTACTCATATGTATACTCATATGTATACATATACATCCGTATACACATACATATTCAGATACATAAAAATCTACACCCATATCCACACTTATATACAGATAACTAGATATACACACAGATACTCACAGACACAGAAGTATGCATACCTATATAAAAATATAGATACATATTTCTACTTAAAACCACCTAAACACCAGTGTTCCTGTGTGACCGTCAGACTAGAGACACTGCTGCGTTCTACAGATGACACATTATCAATACAGCGTCTCTAGTCTGACATGCTAATAATTCAAGTCGCAGTAGCGTTCTGTAATAATCCGCAGGGTCTATGGACGACGTTGATGCGTCGTGGGCGTGGTTACCGACGTTGATGCGTCGTGGGCGGGTCTAACGACGTAGTTGCGGCCTAGCTTATTAGCAGCATTATGGCATCCAGGGTGAGAGCATCTCCTTGGGGTGATTCTGAGGTGCGCTACCTTGTGGAGCAGCTGGATGCACTGGATTATGAGTGCCATGTGCACTCTGAGCATCCAGTGCTCCATAAGCGGGCGGTGCTGCACAGGATCGGTCGGGGCCTGGTCCAGAGATTTGGGGTGCAGCGCTCTGCTACCCAAATCAGAAAAAAGCTGGCGGACCTGAAATATAGGTCTGCCGACCGTATCGTCAGCATCCAGTCACAGACCCTGGCCCGTCGTGGTGAGTGGTTTTAAAATATGTTAGCACAATATATGGCACCACATTAGTTACAACTGCAATTACCTTAGGTATCTAATGTTATTTGTTTTCCAGCACCTGCAGCCCCAGAGCCCCCAAGGGAGTCACCTCCAGCCCTGGAGCCCCAGCAGCACTCATCTACCGGCTCGCCAGCATCACTCCGTGATATAGGTGCAGCTTCATCTTACGGTAATGCTTTCACATGAAATACAGTCCATACAACTTGGAAAGTATAGGGCTGTCATGTACTATGAAGTGTTGTGTCTTTCTCTAGCCGGTGATGCCAGGGGATCCGGGTGGTCCATTAGCTCGTCATCATCCGAGCAACCCGAAAACCGTAAGTGTTAAATACCAATCATGTACCTGATAGACTGTGTGCCCACGATGCGTTTTTTAAGGCGTTTCTGCAGCGTTTTTGCTGCTGTGGAAACGCGTTAAAAGCGCATGGTAGAAGGCCTGCCATGTTCCCCAATGATAATCCGCATGTGCTGTGCACATGCTGCGGAAATTTCCCCTGCAGATTATCATAGCGGAAAAAAACGCAGCACTACCAATTATTTTGCAGAAGGGGTTTTTTTGCGCCGCCATTGACTTGCATTATAATGCGCCAATTCCGCAATACTGCATCTGTACTTGCGTAATTAGCGCATTCTAATGTGTGGATGGTACCCGGGTGTGGTGCATCGTGGGCACATAGCCTTAATTTGATGAATGTATAGAATTATTGGACTTAAGTTTAACTATTACCTCCGTAGAAATCCCAACACTACAAGATCTCCTGGCGTCACAACGGAGACTGAGTGAAGAGATCCACCAGCACGGAGTGATGCTGGCAAGATTTGTGGCAGCCCATGAGCGCCACGGCAGCCAGTAAATTTTTTTTTGTTATGTAGTTGATATTTTTTGGTTGGTTATATTTTTTAGATTTTTATAAAAAAAATTTGAAGTTTATATCCACTATTGTCTACACTTTGTTGTGTATCTAATCCTATCCTGTGTGATACTGCCTGACGAGTTGTGTATCTAATCCTATCCTGTGTGATACTGCCTGACGAGTTGTGTATCTAATCCTATCCTGTGTGATACTGCCTGACGAGTTGTGTATCTAATCCTATCCTGTGTGATACTGCCTGACAAGTTGTGTATCTAATCCTATCCTGTGTGATACTGCCTGACGAGCTGTGTATCTAATCCTATCCTGTGTGATACTGCCTGACGAGCTATGTATCTAATCCTATCCTGTGTGATACTGCCTGAAGAGTTGTGTATCTAATCCTATCCTGTGTGATACTGCCTGAAGAGTTGTGTATCTAATCCTATCCTGTGTGATACTGCCTGACGAGCTGTGTATCTAATCCTATCCTGTGTGATACTGCCTGAAGAGTTGTGTATCTAATCCTATCCTGTGTGATACTGCCTGACAAGCAGTGCGGGGGCAGGAAAGCCCACTCCAAAGTCGACTTTCACACCCTCCTGCTTATTGATGTTATCAGCTGAAGTTGTGTGGGGGCAGGAAAGCCGTCTGAAGTCGGCTTACACAGATGCCAGCTAATTCAAGAAGAAGAGAGAAGAGGAAAGAATAGGAACATAGTATGAAAACTAGAAGGAAGACCTAACATGTTGATCCAGAGGAAGG